>NC_072796.1:118440989-118752041 GCF_028583425.1 Eublepharis macularius | reverse complement strand
GACTGACCCCAGGTCACCCAGCTGGCTTCAAGTGGAGGAGTAGGGAATCAAACCCGGCTCTCCAGATTAGAGTCCTGCAGCTCTTAACCACTACACCAAACTGGCTGGGAATGGGGCTGGATGAGTGAATGGAGTGCAATCTTACAGGATTGTAGTTGTGCCCCAAGGGGCAGAGTGAACTGCCATTTTTAGAGAGTGTACTGAGAGAAAGTATTCATTCTGGTTCAGTCAGGCAATCTGTATGGAGCCTGAGAGAGTTAATATGTGTGTATCCCTGAGCCTGAGTCAATCTTTCGGTATCTCAGAGAAAGGATTCTGGCTAAATCAGGCAAATTGGGTATGTGCCTGGGGCAGTCTTTGTACATCTGAGAGAGATTATTCTATCTGGGTCAGACAAGCAGCATGGAAAGGCCTAAATGAATCTATGTCTATGTGGAAGAGAAGACAGTTTAGTCTGTTGGAGAACATTTGTGTGGAAAATTGGTCAGTGTGACTGAGTCTGTGAAAATACCTTTAAGCAGATATAATTATATTTACAACTTCCAAGCTTAAGAACCATTCTGAAACCAATGCACTTATCAGATGTCTGCAGCCATGACACTCATGTACTTATAAATAAATTCTACTCTTGTTTAAGCAAGAAAGTTCCTTCCCTGACCCCAACTACCCTCACGTGCTGACTTCTGTCAAACTGCTGTCTATAACAATCTTTCCTATATACCAGTTTGCTGTAACCTATATATTGCTGCCCTCCTGACTCTCCCAAAATGTTCTCGCTGCCTTCAAATTTTGGCGCCTTCAAAATCAAGTCTTTTAAAAATGATCTGAAATTAAATGGATGCCATTCCCCAACTTCCATCCCAAGCCAGCAAGAGCAGGGAGGAGTTCAGAGGCCAGGGCTTCTCAAAGAAAATAATTGCTCTTTAAAATATAACTGGCTGGTATGCCACCAGAAAACTTTTGGGGGGGGGGACTTCCTTCCTCTCCCTCCCAACTCCTGCACTTCCTGAAACTTTCTCAAAAGTCTGGGAGGTACAGTATCATTACTCCCAGAATTTGGGGAGTGCTTGGGGTCATTTTGAATATCCCTCAACTGACTTGAAACTAGACATGAGCATGAATGGGAAAAAAATGAACAAGTTCTTCATTGTTCGTTGCCATCCACGAACAATGAACAATGAACATTAATGAACATGACCCTGTTCACAAACATGTTCATTGTTCATGGCCCCTTAATGATCCCTTTAAACTATCAGCTGGCAGGTGGCAGGGGGAATTCCTATGCCACCAAATTTGCAGGGGGCATAGTCTTCACTGTTCTCCAAAGACCCCTCAAGTTTCAGAGAGATTGGACCCCGGGAAAGGCATGATCCATGTGTTCCCCCCTTTGCTGTCATTTTCTGTTCACAGTGGCAAAAATGGAACTGCCTGTTGGAAAGCAGCTACTTTGAGGGGTTAAAAGTTTCAGAGAGATTGCCCCCCGGGAAAGGCATGACCCATGGGTCCTTCCCTTTGTTGTCATTTTCTCTTCACAGTGGCAAAAACGGGACTCTCTGGTGGAAGCTACTTTGAGGGGTTACAAACTGATCTTCCCAGTGTCCAATAACCACCAAATTTGCAAAGGGCATAGTCCTCACTGTCCTCCGAAGACCCCCAAGTTTCAGAGAGATTGCACCCCCAGAAAGGCATGATCCATGGGTCCTTCCCTTTGTTGTCATTTTCTCTTCACAGTGGCAAAAATGGGATTCTCTGCTGGAAGTACTTTGAAGGGTTAAAGCCAGAAGGAAAGCCAGAAGGAGCTCAGACAGAGTTCAGTCCCTGCCATTGCCAGGGGAATTGATTGAAAGGCCCCAGACTGTTTGGCTTGAAGAACAGCTGTTGAAGGCAACGAACAAGATTGCAATGACCACTTGTTCATTTAGAATGGAGCCTCATGAATGGCTTGTTTGCGAACAGACGAACGGGTTGTTCATGGTTTTTTTTTCCCATTTGTAATGCTGTTCATGCCCATGTCTACTTGAAACACCTAATTTAGGGTGTAATTTTGTCTCAGGTATATCTGAATGATTACATAGTGTAAGTTAAATATAATATAATCAACAGCTAGGACATTCACTGAGCAAAATACAATAATGAACAACTGTTAAGACCTTCATTGAAGGAGATACAATAGGGTATGGTAGCAAAAAAAAATTGAAAACAAGCATAAAGCCAAGTGCAGAGATGAAATCTTTCTGAACCAAAGCATAACTAATTTACACAACATGTTCAGCAACTTGGAGACTCCCTAATAGACCCATATCTACAACAGCAGACAGTACCCAATAGCATAGTGTTTAGTCCTTGACCCTATCAAGGCATCCCTCTGAGCTATTTCTTATGACGCAGCCATGTAACCCGAGTAGAATGTTCTCCTGAATAATTAAGTTTTGCATAGTTTGCAGAAAGCCTGGAGAGTGGGAGCTTTCTTGATCGCCTCAGGCAGGCCATTCCATAAGGTGGGGGCTACCTCAAAGAAGGCATGTGTGCAGGCAGCTGTTGACTTTGCCCACCTGCAAGGTGATATTTGCAGAGTGACTGCAGAATGGGAGTGATATGCATGCTGCATCTAGTTCCTGGCAGTAAATGAGCTGCAGCATTCTTTACCCGCTGGAGTCTCTGAGTCAACTTTTAGGGGAGACCAATGCAGAGTGAATTACAGTAGTCAAGTCTCAATGTTACCGTGGCATGAATCCAGGCGGCCAGATTAGCCATCTCAATGTAAGGGGATCATCTTCCATGCTCATCTGAGTGGTGTAACTAAATATGATGATGGGCAGCAGCTTTACCAGTTAGTTCTATCCTAATTCTTACTCCTTATTCCTTCACATATCTGAGTGGTTCTTCCAGGCCCCTTTTATATCTATGCTTAAATATGCATACATGTATATGAGAAATACATTCAAAAATATGTTCAAACAGCTGGATCAAGAGATAAACTAAAAATGCAATTCACAGAAATTATATTGAAGTAAGGCAATGAACAGTGACCGGAGGACTGTCAAGCTAAACATATTTATGTGTGTGGAAAATGCCTTAAAAATTCAACATAGTCACATTTTATTTCCGATAGCAAGTTTTCTCAAAAATAAGTGGAGTAGTTAGAAAGAAAGGAGAGAGTCAGGAGGATCAAATACTTATAGCAAGCCAGAAGGTTATATAAAGTCACTATAATAGAGACTCAAGTAAAATGCATACCAGAGAATAGAAGGATATAATCCAAGAATATTCAATCACCCTTTCGGTCTGGATTTCAATATGTCCACAGATTGCAAGCATCACCATCAAACACTGGATTTTCTTTTTGCTATTTTCTAAAATTTAAGATGTTCATAATTGGATCAAAAATGCTTTGCGATTGCACATTCTCACACTGCGCTTCATCTGCCCTCTTTTGTTATACATTAAAATCAAATGAAAGGTGTCTATCAATTCTGCTGGGATGGGGAAGAGGCAAGCTGTGCGTCTTGGTCTGTCTTTGCCTTGTGGAGCAGAAGCTGTTGATTCATGGAAGTGTTTAGATACAATCACAAATGTTTTACGCATGCTTGCTACTTTCTCCAAAGCTGTTCTCCAGCTTTCATTTGCAAAATGTGTGTGTGTGCATACTTGCCATCAAGTCACAACCAGCTTATGGCAACCTTGCAAGAGGCTTTCAGAGCAAGAGACTAATGGGGGTAGTTTGCCATTGCCTTCCTCTGCAGAGACTTCCTTGGAGGGCTCCCATCCAAATACAGACCCCGCTTAGCTTCCAAGATCTGACAAGATCGGACTGTACCATGCTGCCTTCCCTCCCTCTGCAAAATATAGGTTGTTGTTACTAACTTATAAAAGGGAGATTTCAATCCTGGTTTGGGGGTGAGTAGAGTGGAAAGCAGCATTTCCGCCCCCTCCCCCTTTCAGTCTTGTACATTTTGCCTGGCCATCTTCATGTTTGTTCACAGGAGTGTTCAGGTCCTTAGAATATTTTGCACATACAAATTCTTACATTGCTTTCCCTATAGCTCTCCCCTCCTGTCTAATCCAATCAAGGAGGGGGAAAGCAACATTCACAGAAGAGGAGCTTTCCTTTGCTATGTTGCTTAGGGTTAGAGAAGTTGTATGGCTTGCCTTTTGAGTGCTTCAGCCTCTCCTGTTTTATCTTCCTGCCTGTGTATTAAAGTTGCAGCAAAAACAAAAAGAGTTGTGAAATGTAAACCCAAGACCTAGAAAAGCCCCTTGTAACTGTCTGACTACAACTAACAGTCACATTAAGATGAAGACCATTCAATGCAGTGGTTTAAACAAAATAAATTGATATATATTTCACAAATACAAATCTCATATATGAAACATGACATCATCCTTCCAGTAATTCATAAAGTGACTTGTATATAACTAGAATATATAGTCTAGAACAGTAAAACTAGGTTATAACCACTACGAAATGCTACCTCTTCTAAGTCTAAGCAGTACAATCCTAAAATGCTCCATAAAGGGACATGTGCAACACAAAGGATGAGTCTAGTCACAATGATGTACCATCAGAGAATCCAATGCAATTCACACCACAGCTCACAGACTGGTGCTTGATTCCTAGAGTCAGAAAGGTGAATCCAACAAGTAGTCATATGCAGAGATAGCAAACATTGAGCCTTCTCAGTATCTTCTTTTTCTTTCTGCAGGAAGAAAGAACTCTTGATGTGTTGCTGCAGATGTGTTTCGAAGTTGAACATATTCACTTGCCTTAACAAGATCATGTTTCTGTATTTTCACGCTGCTGCCTGGGAACTGTAGTTCAACTCAGTAAGTTCTAAGCATGCACTGACATGATTAATGGTGCCACCTGTGCAGGAGCAAAAACAGCGCATACTCTATAATGCAGTATGATGTATAATGCAGTATGGTCTGCCCAGTGATAACCCTAGCACACACACAATCTGAGCAAATCAGTAAAATCTGAGCATGTGTCAACAGCACTTTTCCAGCCAGCTGCAGTGCTGAATGCCACCAACGTACAGACCGAAAACTACTTGAAATGCTGCTATTTTGAATTGCAAGCAAATCATCGAGGCAATCAAATGAGGTGCTCAACTCAGTAACGAATGAGCATTTCCCTGTTGTAAGTCTGATTTTTGAACACCTGTTTTGTGAACATCAAATCATCTAAGCCCAAGAAGATTGCCATGTGGTTAAATAGAGCAGTCAATGAAGCCATAAAAGGCAAGAAGGCTTTCTTTACGACATTGGAATCTTGCCAAAATGAGGAAAATTTAAAACACTAATTCACATGAAATAAATACAAGAATTTCAAAAAACAGCAGGCAACAAACATCTCAAGAGCAGGAATACAGCTGTGGGACTGGTAGGACTTTTAGACTACAAAGTTGTGGAAGTAATATTGACTGCTGGGAGGCTAAATGATGCCTTATCATTGGCCTTAACTGCAGAAGGTGTTGGAGAGATACCTCAGAGCAGAACTACAAATGACAAAAAGCACAGATTGGACACTTGTCAGCTTCCCTCAAGTTTTGATGGGAAATGTAGGCAGCTTGGCGGAATGTTGGACAAGTGACAGTTGAAAAGTCCATTGGACAGCAGTCAGAGAGCCAAGCTGCAAGACTAGGATGCCTACATTTCCCATCAAAACTTGAGGGAAACTGACAAGTGTCCAACCTGTGCCTTTTGTCACTTGTAGTTCCGCTCTGATTGGAACCATCTTAGGAAGTAGAAAGGACACAAGATGACATTTAGAGCTAAGTAAAAAACAAAATTACAAATTTGTCACCACTACTGGAAAGGTCTGTTCTTAAATAAACACCTTGTCATTAAAATCAGCCTTGTTCCACAGAATTAGAGAGTAGTCCATATAATATAAATCTAATGCCTATAAATGGAGGGGACATGTCAACCTAACAAGTCCCAGTAGAAAACATTGATCCAACATGTAAAAGAACATGCTTTGCTGAGAATGGATCCCCGTGATGTGTCTAACCAAACATTTTGAATGCATTCACAGAGGAAATTAGCATGGAGAAGAGGGAGGTCTGTGTTTCAGTTGCTAGGAGCATGCTTCACATGTGCAGGGTTCCAGGTTCAGTCCTTGGCATTGTCTATTAAAAAGAATGGCAAAGGCCATTCTTGCCACAGAGCCACTGAGGGTAGGCAACTCTAAGCTAGATAAACCAATGGTATCATTTGATGCAAGGTAGTTTCATACCTTTATAGAAATTACCTAGTGGAGATTGTATAATTAGATTTCCTCCAAAAATGCTTCCGACAGTGTTCTTTTCCACTTGCTTCTAAGTAAATTTAGCAGCAGAAGGGTCTGAGTGTGTGTGTCTGTGTGTGTGTGGTGAAGTTGCAACCAACTTCTAGCAACCCCAGCAAAGGGCTTTGAAGGCAAGTGAAAAGCAGAGGTGGTTTGCCATGGCTTTCCTCTGCAGAGTGACTCCAGTCTTCCTTGGTGGTCTCCCATCCAAGTACCAACATTGCTTAGCTTCCAAGATCTGAGGAGATCGGGCTATGCCATACTGTTCCACCATCCAAGCATCTTCATAAGGTTAGGTCCAGAGGAATTAGCCATGTTAGTCTGTAGTAGCAAAATAGTAAAGAGTCCAATAGCACCTTTAAGACTAACCAGCTTTATTGTAGAATAAGCTTTCAAGAACCACAACTCTATGTATTGTCAAAGGCTTTCACGGCTGGAGAACAACCAACCACAGCTCTCTTCATCAGACGAAGAGAGCTGTGGTTCTCAAAAGCTTATGCTACAATAAAGTTGGTTAGTCTTAAAGGTACTACTGGACTCTTTACCATAAGATCAGGCAAATCCATGGTTAAAGAACAGGAGAGTGTGTCTAAGCTGACAGTTTTAACAATGTAGAGTGGTAAGCATTGAGAGTGGTGCTATTTAGCATTCATAAATGATGTGGAGCCAGTTGAGCAATGTGGTAGTTTGTGGATGACAGTAATTCAATATGATGAAACCCAAAACAGACTATGAAGAAATCTAGGAGGATTTCTCCAGACGGGATGAGCAAAATGACAAATGAGGCATCATGTAAGTAAGATGCCCAGGAGTGGACTGAGGAGTGAAAATGGCCCTGGAGTAAGCCAAGCTGGGGGGACCCTGAGGCCACTCAGTTCAGGAGCACAAACAATGAATATGACCACCAATTGCTTCCCCCTGCAAATGGGCAGCAGAGAAAGGCACCAGTTGCCATTACCAATAAAGGGTCTTAGCCAAGTGCCCCCAAGGTTGTGACAGAGTTTTGAGAGCTATGTTGTGCTTGCTCCTGGTCCCCAGCAGTCCTCCATGACAGTGGAATGTACTGGGATAATTTCCCTGTAAGTTAAATGATGGGTCACCCCTGGTGATCCATATTGGGGCAAAAATAACTTTTCATAAATACGATGGGTTCTATAGTTGCAGTGCTTGACCAGGAAAGAGACATTCATGAAAATGTTCTCTCTCTGTGGGGCAGCAATAAAAAAGGCATTAGGAAGGCATCATGCTCCTTATTCTAAGGAGCATTAGGAAATGGATTGAAAATTCGGGATCCTGCCTTAGATAGAAGCATCTCCGCCTGGGCAGAACGGATAGGGAGCAGAAGGACTTTTGGATCTAGGGTTGTGATCAGCGAGGCACTCTAGAACTTCAGACTGGGATCTGCGACACTCAGGTTCAAATCACTACTCTGGCACAGAAGCTCTCTGGGTGACCTTGTGCTAGACACACACTCTGAGGGCCAAGCTACAAGTGATGAATAACATTTGAACGGCAAGTGGATCGAGTGGAGGGCAAGTGAACAGGGAGGAATTCACTTGCCTTTCAAGTGTTATTCGTCACTTGTAGTTTGGCCCTCAGTCTAACCTGAGGGGGTTTGAGGTTAAATAGGAGAGAGGACAGTGAGGTAAGCCACTTTGTGTTCCCACGGTGGGGAAAGACAGGTATGCCATCCATCTCAGATGGGACAAAGATTGCTTGGCTTGGATTTTGGGGTGCATTTTGGATTTTTGCTCATGACCCCAAAATCACTAAGGCCATCTCTGTTGAAGTCAAAGGTCTTAAAAAGGTGTAACTCTGTTTAGAATTGCACTGTAAGTCTATGATAGCTGGATGCAATATTTAAAGGCATCATACCTCTGAATAATAGATGCTAAGGAAATATACTGACAGAGGACCTGCCTGCCTTGTTTAAGGCCTCCTTGAAAGCATGTCATTGTATACTGTTGGAAAGAGTGTGCTGAACATTGATCCAACCAGACAGATATCTTCTGATATTCTTATCCAGATTCTTAAACATAAGGATTTCATTGGCAGGCTATCTCTGAATGGCAAAAAATTAAGGGCACAAAGAGCTGTTTGGTTCCACTACAATTTTTTTGTGGGGGGAGAGGGATACCAAATAAAATTTCTATCAGAAATTCAGGATTCTAACCAATATAATATCCCATAGTAGGAGGGGAGAAGCCAGGATTTCCTCTACAGTTTCTAATTTAATTTAATTTAATTTAATTTATTATATTTATATTCCGCCCTCCCTGCTTTCGCAGGCTCAGGGTGGATAACAAATACAAACATGTTTAAAAACATTTAAAAACATTAAATAATACATTTAAAAACATTTAAAAACATTAAATATAACAATTCATGCTGCCCAGTGGTTCATACATGCCTCTGTGTTTGCATAGGGGTGATGGTTTAACCCCCCCTACTTCTAGGAAGTGTTCACTGCAAAGGTCGTGGAAAATGCAGCCAGTGGGCATTTTGATTGCATTCTGAAATTCCTAAGACAAAAATATACACAAAAATTGCTCTTTCCGGTCACTCCTATGATTTTTCACAACAGTTACACAAATCAGGATTCTTAGCCATTAGGGGAAAAATCCATGCTGCTTTTCACGTTGGGCAGCAGCAGGCCTCTTGTTTTTCTGTGCTAACCTGAATTTCCCAGGCAGTGCTTCAGGGGAGGTGGCCCCTGGCTGGCTCAAACCAAGCACAGATCCCAACAGAGCTGTGAGTCTGGGTGTCTGTTTCTCCTCTCCTCCCTCCTTTGTAGGGGTGGCACCCTTTTTTCCTCTGCAAGTGGGATGGCTGGGGGGAGTCAAGGGCCTGTAGAACTGGACCCCATGATCAAATGTACCTGAAACTTGGGGGTTCTTTAGTGGACCAGCAGCACCCTCTCCCTTACAATTTTGGTGTCATTTGGTTGAAAAACATCCACTCCAAGCCCCCCCCCCATTCCCCCATACGGAACAATGGGACGCAGATAATTCTGGAATCCTGGAAAAATCCAAACCTGAGTCCTGAAACAGTACCAGGGGACCTGAATACCATTGACTATTTATGCCTTACCAAAATATCTTTTTTTTCAGGTGCACATTCCTAGCAGCCAGTGTGCAAGAGGCATACTAGTCTCACAGACATAAGGCATTTTTTTAAAACACAAAATGAAGATATTCTTTTTGTCTTTCTGGAATTCTGCCTAATACAAGACAACCCACACAGACAGCTGAGTTGTCCTTAACAATACCCAACATCATTATCATTACTTTTACCAAGAACGTGTTGTAGAGAGGTGTACGATGAAGAAATCATGAAATTCTTGCAGTTATGAATGGCCGATTAGCAACTGATGTGATTACAGAAATCGTTTTCATTCAGATGTTTGACAGACTTTTTAAAAAGTTAGACGATACTGTAGGGATCATGAATGTTCCATTATTCTAGTTGTTTAAAATATCCAAATTGTGTACAGAATATTGCATGTGTGCACGTGTGCTATAGATTTCAGACCTGCCTGTTTATTGCTCCCCCCTACACATGTTACTGATGTACATGGGCCATTTCCACATGGCTTACCTTCTTCCGAAAACTTCCGCAAAACAGCGTCTTTGCACGCTGTTATAGCACGAAATCATGCAAGAAGACGCTGTCTTCTGCAATAACAGTGTCTTCTCGCGTGATTTTGCACGATAACTGCGTCTTCCTGGTGCGATTTCATGCACAAAGATGCTGTTTTTCGGAAGTTTTCGGAAGAAGGTAAGCCGTGTGGAAACGGCCATGGTTGCATTGCTATAAGTTTGCAAAACAGCCATCTTTCAGGGACTATGTATATAGTTCTGTTTAAGATTCACATACAGGTTTACCAATGCACAGGGACACACAGGCATAAATCTTGATACAAGATAAGTTTTACACAAGTAAGTACATAAAACTTATCTTGATACAATCATGCATAAAATCAAGATTCAAGGTGATTTTTTGTATGTTTTAATCACTAAATGTGCGTTCAAAATATTAAGTGGAACAAAAAAAGTGCAAATTAACTGAAGGCATTCATACCTGTGCATGATTCAACTCTAGAATGAAACATAAATTCCCATAATTAAACCTGAATCAAGAAAGGATGAAACAAAGACAGAGCAATAAAGGAATTGAATAGGGTCTAAACACATCTCCCAAATAAATATATTCCCTCAGAGTCTCTCTACACCTGAAGGGGAGGTGAAATTGGCAGAGCCTTCAGGGAGGCAAAGATGCAATTAACAAACCATCTGAGGAGTGATCTCTGCCGGCTCTGTCTTTTTAAACTACCCTGGTGTAGAGAGGTGAAATTTAAATTACACTTCCCAGCTAACATTGCATCTCCCTACCCTTGAGTGTCCCCGTGTAAGATGTCTCATGTGGAAAGAATCCTAGCCTTCTGACTTACTGGGAGGCTCTTTTGCAGGCTGCAGGGTTGAAGGTGAGGGGCAAGGCAGCAGCAGACACAGGGACATCAGGAAGAGTTAAAAATGCCACAACTTTATTGAATAGAGTTCTAAAGTGTATTGACACCTCATGGGACTCGGGTACAAGCATCAGCATCGGCTGACCCACCTGCCAGCTGATGACCCCACATCCCCCATTAGTTGAGTGATACATAAAATGGGAAGCTAGACTGGGTGAACCATTGGTCTGATCTAGCAGGGCTGTTCTTACATTCTTATTTATCTTTTGAATGTTCTATGTATCATATAAATGTGCAGATGTGAATAAACTGCTGTGTTTTACAACACACACTTGGTAATGGTGAAGCCCTTATGGCTATGTGGAGCTCATTTTATTATGAAACTGATCAATCCCAGCTGTTCTACCACTGTATGGAGGCTATAGCAGTCCCTGAGATTACTTACGTTGGTTATCCCCACTGCACTAAATGACCTGAAAGGATGTTGAACAGGTTCCCAATTTGTGACACGCCAATTCATGAAGATATCAAACTTTTCATTAACCTCTCTTGGATTTTCAGGCCACTCGTGTCACTTTCGCATCCAGATCAAGCTATTACTGCTGAAGTTGGGCAAACTGTAATATCCTTTGCACAGCTGTCTTTGCAGAGATCCAAAATGTGTGGGTGGAAAGAAAGCCTTATTGGTACATTTTGTGCAAACCAATTTCCTTAACTTATCTTCCACTCATCTATATGAATGCACTAATCCTACATCTTTGGCTAGCATCATCACCCATCACCCCAGTTTTACTGCTGGGGAGAAAGAGTTGTGCAGCAACTGAGAAGCTTGCCCATGGAAGAAAATCTGCAGCAGCAGCTTGCAGCTAAGCCAGGGACCAAGTCCAAATCGACTAAAACTTAAAATGACAAGCAATTCTTCCTTTATTTTTTTACACACATTACCTGTTTGTAGCACTGAAGCACTCATCCTGTCATAGAGAAGAATTCACAAAGCAGTTAAACACACTCAGGGCTCATGGGTCACAGCTTTACTGGGTCCTCCTTGTACTGCCAGTTTCTCTCAGTGCAGGTCAAAATGCTTTTCATAGAATCATAGGGTTGGAAGGGTCCTCCAAGGTCATCTAGTCCACCCCCTAAATAATTCAGGAAATTCACAACTACCTCCCCCACCCCCACCCCCACAGTGACCCTTACTTCATGCCCAGAAGATGGCAAAACACTATCAGGATCCCCAGCCAAACTGGCCAGGAGAAAATTGCTTCCTGATCCCAAAGTAGCAATTGGCATTATCCTGGGTATGTAAGAAGGGGCCACAAGAACTAAGCACTGATGTAACTTTTCTGGTCCAACCTCTCATGATCTGCCTAGGTTCACAGAAGCAGTATTGCTGTCATATGGCCATCTAGCCTCTGAATAGAGGGAAACCATGCTACAGAAAGAGAATAAGTAATTGTTAGAGATTATCTCAAATTCTGGGTTCCTCCATGTGCTTGACTTTGTCAAGACAAATGAGTCAACAAAGGGAGGGAAGAATTAATGATGCTGATGATGATTATATGGTAATTTATGTTCCAGTTGTGGCAGGCAGGCATCACCTTTCCACTGGTAAATGTACAAAAAACAAATGATTATTTTCTCTTAATGCACAAAGGAAATCAATTGCCGTACATTAAGAGGAAGACAGTTGCGGAGAGGCAAAGAGGACCTGGGCGGGAGTCATCCATCAATAAAGCACTAAAACAGGTGAGATAATGAAAGGGCCATGCTTCTTTCCCACCACATTTCTGCTTTGATTGTTCCTAAGCCCTCCAAGGCATGTTGAGGTGTCTCTCGCCTGCTGAGGAGCTGGACTTGCCATCCACTTCCTCCGATCCCATTTACTCTGATAGAGGATAAATGAAAGAAAAAGAACGCAGCAGGGATGGCAGCAAGGAGGACTAACAGCAAAAAGATTCAAAACGTTAAAAAAAAATTATATTCAACCGGCTCCCACGGAGGTTTCAGGGATGTATCAGTTCCAGCAGACTGACTAACCTGTCAGAGATAATAAACTGCTCACAGAATTAACTGCTGCATAGGGTCTTTTTGAGAGAGAGAGAGAGAGAGAGAGAGAGAGAGAGAGAGAGAGAGAGAGAGAGAGAGAGATCGTACTTAGTAAACAAGCACGAACTATATATTGGATAGAATTCAAAGGCCCAAAGCAAGTCCTTCACAAGCTAGTATCTCTGGATGTTTTGTGAATATGCTGAATATTGAGTCCTTTCATTTGCTTTCATACATTTCAGCAGCAAAGTTTTTTTTTAAAAAAAATACCATCAAGGTGTTTCACTTGGTAAATTCTTTCTAAATATTGAAAGAAGATTTATAAGATGTGTTTCGTTTCGGAAGCAGTTGGTGCATGCAGGTCACCCAACCGCTAGGGGCTGTGCAAGCCAAGCATTGGCTTTGTCTTGGCCGTCTAGGCAGTCCTCAAGCAGAACAGCTAAGGTTTTGAAAGCTTTACTCATATAAAATTAAATCCCACATGATTCAAAATAAAAAAGGGAACTCTATGAAAAATCAGATGAGGAAAAAAAATCAATAAAATTATGTTCAGGAATAAAAAAAACATGCAGCCCAAAAGCATGTCTATGTAGTAAAAACAGAAGTTTCTATTCTGTTCACGATTACATCTATCAATATTGTTTCAAGTCAGTAGCTGTGTTAATCTGCAGTAAAAGAGCAAAATTCAAGTCCAGCAGCACCTTAAAGACCAACAAGATTTCCATGGCATGAGTTCAATCAAGAGTCAAAGCTCCCGTCATCAGTTCGTTTTATGTTGGAAACATAGTGAGACAAACTATATTTTCTAACACAAGATTCATTCAGGTCTTCTAAATCACAAATTCAAGATACCCACAGAGAAGAAAACAATTGTATTGTCTAACATGTCCCCTATGTATGGCAAAATATCTGCAATGAGCCCCTACTGCTAGAGCTGACTCAGTGGTAAAACATCTGCTTGGCATGTAGAAGGTCCCAGGTTCAATCCCCATCATCTCCATTTGAAAGGATCAGGAAGCACTAGATGTGAAAGTCCTCTTTTGAGATCTTGGAGAGCCATTGCCAATCAGAGTAGACAGTCCTGACCTTGATAGTCGTGGAGAGTGCCCTCAAGTCATAGTTGATTTATGGAGACCCTTGGTGGGGTTTTCATGGTAAGAGACTATCAGAGGTGGTTTGCCATTGCCTGCCTCTGCAATCCAGATCTTCATTGGAGGTCTCCCATCCAATTACTAGCCAAGGCCAATCTTGCTTAGCTTCTGAGATCTGACAAGATCAGGCTCACCTGGGCTATCCAAGTCAGGGCACTGAACCTTGATAGACTCCGTACAATGCTGCATCATATGCTTCACCATGCAACCAGAATGCTACAAAACGTACAACCCTAATTGCATAGAGGCTTTACAAGCATTCAGTGTATATACATAGGGACTGTTTGCAGATACGGGGATGCACTCATAGATACCTGGGGACAGGTGCAGTGGTCCCACTCCTCTCTGCCTTGGATGTAGTTTGGATGCCTGAACAGGGCTGTGGTCTCCTGCCTAATCATGATGAGTGCAGAAGTGATGAAATAAATATGTGCCTGCCAAGTCAACATTTCTGCATTCTAAAGTATTTCAATTCTTATGCTGCCACGTGTCCACAATGTTTTAAATACAGATGCACAACAAAAAGCACATGTGCAATAACTGATCTGCCGAATTAAGATACAGAGTCCAAATTGTTGTACCCTACTTCATGTGGAATGGAACTCACAATGGGTTTCTGAGACAAGGGGAAGATTTGAAGCAGAGCTGAACCATACGCACTTCCGTTTTAAGGATCTCTATTTGCACTTTGGATTTTAGAGGCTTTTATAACTTTCCATTCTGAACCTTTCTTCTTAGTACTGTTCTCTATAGAATCTTTCCTAAGCTTTCTCCTAGCCCCCTTCTACTCCCTAAGGATGTTACAATGCACCTGATTTGTTGTGTGATAGGGATTTTGTTACCAGGTTGCCATGTATTTATAACATCACTTCAGCCATGATTCAGACACTGCCCTGCTGCATCCCCACAAATGAAAGGGGCTTCCATTGATTGTTATGGAATATGAAACTCTCTAAGCACACAAGAGGAGCAATGCAGTCCCTGACTGGACTGCTTGTGTATGCGTATTTTGTTCACTATAAGAGAGGAAAAGGGTAATATTCAGAAGCATATCAGAAGGCTATGCTTTGCTAAACATTCTAATTTATATGGAAACATGGATACGATGCCTTACATACAAAAATCTGTTTACTTAAAAGGAAAGGCAGATGCCAGCTGTTCCCTACAGGTATTAAACATCTGGGGAAACGGATCTGGAGTAAAAGGGGAGAATACATATGATCTGATAATGAGCAGTTAGAAGAGAAACATTGATTGGGGAAAGGAAATAATGAGAATCTAGTCGCAATCTAGCTTTTTCTTCCCCGGAAATCTGCAAACAGGACTGAAATCAACACCCGTCTAAAGCATGGAGTATTCTGGATTTCAATATTGGCTAGAAATGCTATGGCTTTATAAATATAAGACCCAATTTTCAAGCAAATTGGACAACAGGTTTGAAATCTATGGGCCCCTGAACAAGCAATTATACTTCCATTATTCCCTATGGGGGACTTTTGGGGAGATGGAGCTGGAGTCACTGTTTTTCAACCAAATGTCATCAAAATTGCAGGGGAGATTCTTCTGCCTGTCCATCAAAGAACCCCCCACATTTCAAGCAAATTTGTATTTTTGAATTTTGAAAGCATTTGAATTTTACAGGCCCCTGAACAAACCCAGGCTTTCTACTTTCAGAGGGGGGAAAAAACTCTCTGTCAACTTCACAAAGGATAGAGGCAGGACAATGCCAGCTCTCTGGCACCTTGGAACTGGCTGGATGTGCTCTGCACTCCTCCCTTGAAAGGGTCTAATTGGAAGGAAGAAATGTCATTATCCAGGAAATCTCTAGAATCAGAGAAAACCACATGCTTATACTACATTGCTGGTTGCATCAGAACTTGGGGGGAGGGACTGATATTTTGGGAGAGGGTGTTTCATTATTCCCAAGCATCTTAGATTCGTTACCATTCTGGAAAATCAAGGTAATGATTCAAAACAGCAATTTCTGTGTATATTTTTGTCTGGGGAATTCTGTCATGCACATCCCTAATGGATGATCCATGCTGGGACATAGACAGAGGAAGTAAAACTCTATTGATTCTCCTGAATAGAGGTGGGCATGATCCAAAAAAAATTACCGATCAAGCTGATCGGGGATCGATGCCGGCAACGACCCCAAATCACCAATCCACACTGGTCATTTCCCGTTTCCGATCTGTGGATCGGGGAGTCCAAAGTGGAGGAGCGGCCCGCTGTTCCCAACTATGTGGGAAGGTGGGTGGTGGTGGCGACCGCCAGGTCCGGTGGGCACGGGGAGGCAGCGATGAGCTGCCTCCCCTCAGGGAGGGGATGTTCACACACACTTAGAGCGGAAGGGGGAAAAGTTTTTAACCCGGCGACAAGCCGCCTCCCCTCAGGGAGGGGACGTTCACTCACTCACTCACTCTCTCTCTCACACACACACACACACACACACTTAGAGCAGGGGGGAAAGTATTTAACCCGGTGATGAGCCGCCTCCCCTCAGGGAGGGAACGTTCAATCACACACACACACACACACACTTAGAACAGAGGGGGGGAGTTTTTAACCTGTCCCTGCCTCTCCAAATAGAGAGAGAGAGAGAGAGAGAGAGAGAGAGAGAGAGAGACACCCCATCAACATGTTTCAGCCAGCTTTTAAAAAAAAGCAGGGACAGAATCCTCCATTTCTCCCCACCCAATTTTGAAAGCAAGTAGCCAGTCTTCCAAAAGCATATTTTAAACACACACACAGAGCCATGAATGAGGTTTTCCCACAAAATACAGTGTTTTAAAAGCAGGTTAAAACCAGAGAGTGACATACAAAAAAACAGCCATTCCTCCTATAAAGCCCCGTTTTTTTAAAAAGCAAAAAAATGTTTGGAGTGCCCATGGAGTGCAAAAAAATGTTTGGAGTGCCCTTCCCCCTCCCTCCCCTGGCTGTCTTCTCCCAACTGGTGAGTGCATTGCTGCTCTGTGGTTGGAAGGAAGCCCTGCTGATCAAGGCAAGCTGGGCTTCCATTCGGGTTTCCAGGGTGACAGAAGGAGGGCAAACTCAGCTCAGGCATTCCCCTGGCTCCGTTGCCAGGGGAATAGATTACTGGCGCCGGAGTGACTGGATCTCTGATCAGATACCGATCTCTCCGATCAAGCCCTGATGAAGCCCCCCCCCCCGAATGCTGGATCAGTCGCCGTGGACGGCACCAATTCACCAGGTCCTGATCGCGCGAACACCATTATCGTGGGTATTTTTCTATCGTAATGCCAATCGTGCCCATCTCTACTCCTGAACCTCTCAGTAGGTTTCAATATGATCAATCTTGGGATTCTTCTGGGACAAACTTTCCAGGCTGGGGCTGGGAGATACTGTGGTTCCAGTTCTACCTGGAGGGTATTTCAGAAGCTGGTGCCAGGGGACTGCTGCTTAGCCTTTTGATCTTTGGCCTGGGATCCCTGCAAGGTTCCTTCTTATCCTCTGTGCTGTTCAACATCTGCATGAAAACAGATTTGGGCTGGGTTGTCAGCAATATGTAAATGACACTCAACTCTATCTCACATTTCCAGCCAATTTCAGAGTATCTCTACACAGAACCTCTTACAAGAGGATGCTCAAGTGAAGGAAGAATCAATGTTAGCCAGGAAGTGTAGTTTTAAAAGACAAGACAGAGCCTTCACCTCGAAGGGGACATGAAATTGACAGCACCTTCAGGGAGGCGAAGATGAAATAAACAAACCCTCTGAGGAGTGATCTCTGCCAGCTCTAGAGAGGTGAAACTGACAGAGCCTTCAGCTCTGTTTTGTCTTTTAAAACTATGCTTCCCAGTTAACACTGCATCTCTCTACACTTGTGCATCTTCATGTAAGAGATCTCGTATAGAGAGACTCTCAGGGAGGCTGTAGAAATCCTTAACCAGTGCCTGCCTAGAGGCAGTTTTGGAGTGGTTGTGGGCTAATGAAGTTTAATCCTGACAAGATGAGAATGCTCTCAATGAGAAGAAAGTCTGTCCCAGGACATAAGGTAACACTCATTCTGAATGAGATTGCACTTCCTTTGAAGAAACATGTCTGTAGTTTGGGGTGCTCTTGGACTCAGGTCTATTGTTGGATATGGATACGCAGCTGGCAGCTGTGGCCATGAATGACTTCTAGCAGCTTTGATCAGTTAGCCTGCTGTGGATTTTCCTGGGCAGAAAAGTTCTGACTACTGTAGCGCATGCTTCAGTTATCCCTAGATTAAATTATTGCAATGTGTTCTACGTGGGACTGCCCTTGAAAAATGTTCAGAAACTTCATTTAGTGCAAAAAGCTGCAGCCAGAATGTTAACTGGAGTGTGTCATAAGGACCACATAATTCCAGTCTTATGTATACAATAATATGCTCAGAATTAAAGCTTATGGTATTCACAATACCCTCATTCTCTCAAATCAAAACGATCCATACTCTTCAAGGGTAACTTGTTTGCAAATTAAAATAAACTGTATTTGAAATGCATTTGATCTGTGTAGTTGGTGGCATTTATCATCATGTCAGCAACCAGTTGGCAACCTCTCTTTGTGCATACCCATAACTTATTGGATAGCTGCAGTTGATGGGACCTGCAGGTTTCTTGGCCTTCTGATTCAGTTTCACAGGCTGTAGAAAGCGTGGTTCCCTTAGCCCTCAGCAGGTAGTCATTTGGGAACACAGTTTACACAAACGATAGGCCTTCTAGTTAAAAAGCCATATTTCATTGCACGTCTCTCCTCCTCCTTAAGAAAGTTCAGATTTGTGACTTGAGGCATGGGAAGGTTGTACGTGTAAATAATATCAAGCATTTTCAAGGGTTTCACAGAGTTGCTTAGAAAAATATGAGTGGCTTCTTGTGGAATGTGGGGGCATTCACTTATTACTAGGCAACATGCACACGTGATATAAAATCTATGCATATATTCTCCTATCAAAAGACAACCCTAAGGCTCAGGTTACTATAAAGATTCCTACTTGCTTAGCAGTTTAATACTTTAATGGATCAATGAGTGTCTGGCCCTTACAAATTACAATTAAACATTGTTGAAAGAAAATGTTTAGGGACCTTTCCTCCTTCACTGACAATATTATTTTATGTAATAAGGAGTCTGGGAATTTATTTCAAGTCTAACATTTTTTAAAGGCTCAACAAGATTTTGCTAATAGCCTTTTCATGTGAAAATTAGCTCACCCAGACCATAACCTTTGATTGTAGATGTAAAACAATTGATTCCCAGGTATTGTATTTCATGTTGAAAGAGGAAATGGCTTTCATCAGTCAAAATGTCCCCCTACTATAGTGTACTAATAATTGTGAGTATATTTTATGTTTTCATGCTTGGCTCGTTTTATTTCTGCATCCTTCAAAGAAGACACTGCTTCCTTATTGGCAGGGCATCTAGTTTTATCAGTGCAAAGAACAGCTTTAGTGGCCGCTGATTAACTCCATGCTTGGTTCTGACAGAGTATATGATACTTGTAAGAAGGGGACACATCTTGATTTTTGAAAAGATCCATTTGACTGCTAAATTAATCCATCTTTTTAATATGACAAAGGTCATTTCTTTCTACATAAATCACTCCAAGCACGAGATTGGACGTGTGGCAGTTGGTAACAATTTAGCGTGTTTCTTCTTGCCTTTAATAAGTGAATTAATTCATTTCTCTCTTTTTCAAGAAAGACCCTTACTAGAAAGAAAATTCATTCCAGGGAGTATTTTTTTAAAAAGAAGATCTAATGACCCTCCCCTTGCTGCTTAAAAAGAATAAAATAAGTTATAAATGGAATGAAGAAATTTTAAGCTGGAGGTTGGCTCAGAAGGCCAAACTATCCATTTCTTTGTTGTTGTTGTTGTTTGTTGTTTGTTGTTGTTGTTGTTAATGTCATTTATAGTCTGCCTTTCTCACTGAGACTCAAGGTGGATTACACAGTGTGAGATTAGCACAGTCAGTTTCAAGGACATTTGCATTAACAATGCCGTAGGGTAAATGAATACAATTTTACAAAGACATAGCATTAGTAAGAATCCAATACAGAGTTGAAGAAATGCTGAAACAGAACATAAGCAATTCTAGGGCTGACATTAGAAGCACAAGTAGCTCATAGGGGCATGTATTTAAGACAACAGGTAGTATGTAAGGCAACATAGTAGTGAAGTCTATGGTCCTTAAATCATTAGCTAAGCATCTGAGAGCCCCTGCCTATAATACAAAAGGAGAGTGGGGGCTATCCTGACCTCCTTAGGCAGGCCATTTCACAGGGTAGGGACCACCAGAGAGAAAGCCCATGTATGGACTGCTGTTGATTTCACCCATGTGCAGGGTGGCACCTGCTGGAGACTCTGTTCAGATGAGCGAAGCTGCTGTGGAGGGACATAGGGAGGGTGGCGGTCTGTGGTTATTCCAGGTCAAGGCCGTGAAGATCTTTGTGCGTGATAAACAATACCTTGAACTGAGCACAGTAGCTGATAGGTAGCCAATGGAGTGACTGCAGAATGGGGGTGATGTTCGTGCTCCTGTTTGCTCCTAATAGCAGTCACGCTGCAGTGGTTTGCACCAATTGGAGTCTCCAAGTTAATTTGGATAGGAGACTTATGTATAGTGCATTTTACACTGGTTCACCATGGGAACTTACAGAAATACTGTGTAAAAAGTGGAGAGAGGCCTAATTCTGATCAGGACCCCCTGTACAGGGGTTCCTGCCTCCCTTCGTTCTCCCCCTCCTGCCATGCTGTTTTCAGCAGCCAAAGAAGACCCAGGGACTGTAGGGGGCAATGTTAATCCAACCCACGTGCAAGGATTGTTCATGCAGCCTCCCTATGGAGTGAATAAGGCCCTCCTGGCCCCTTGGTCTTTTCAGCTGCAGAAAACAATGCGGGGGGGGGGGAGTCAGGAGCCCCTTCCTTCCTTGCTCCATGGCCTCAATCAGAATCGGGACCTTTTGAGCTTTTTACATAGGAGTTGTGACTGGGATTTGCAGCTGCACTATGGTTGTAGCTGCACTATGGTTAATGTCTAGTTTATCTCTTGTTATACTTTGCTTTAAAATGTAAACATCCGAAAAAGGTAAAAAAATCCGCAAAATTTATTTATTTATTTATTTATTTATTTATTTTAATCTGTATATACTATCTCTATTGAGACTATGGGAATACGGTTTTAGGGTCATTACATTTTGTGTTTCATTTCTTTAAAATTCCAAAATCATAGTTTCTCTTATTTGGTTTGCCTGTTCAGGATGAAACTGCAGTCGTTTTCTTTCCATATTAATAAAATGAGATATAGATAGTACTGCAAATATTGATCCCTAGTTTTACCTAGGAATCAAGAGCATGTGGTCTTTAGATTTGCATCTCCTGACCCTGGTTTTGGGATCTTGAGAGCCAAGCTATAAGTGATGCCTCACACAATTTGACACTTGTCAACTTCCCTCAAGTTTTGATGGGAAATTTGGCATCCTGCTCTTGCAGCTTGGCTCTCCAACTGCTGTCCAATGGACTTTTCAACTGTCACTTGTCCAACATTATGCCAAGCTGCCTATATTTCCCATCAAAACTTGAGGGAAGCTGACAAGTGTCCAACCTGTGTCAGGCGTCACTTGTAGCTTGGATCTGAGTCTTCTGTAAATACATTCAGGTGACACTAAGAGCCAAGCTACAAGTGACGAATTACACTTGCCTGGCAAGTGAACAGAATCACGTGTATTCCTCCCTGTTCACTCGCCATTGGAGAGCAAGTGAATGGCAAGTGAACAGGGAGGAATATACGTGAGTCTGTTCACTTGCCAGGCAAGTGTAATTCGTCACTTGTAGCTTGGGTCTAAGAAATAAGATAAGCAATTCTAAAGCAACAAGATTATAGATGAACAAGGGACTTCAAAACTGCAATTCAATCACAGGAATTCTTGGATTGTGTGCAGTCATAATATCCAAAGGTCTGTAACCTGTGATTAATACCTACCCATGTGGATATGCACAGTGTCCTTTAGAAGAGGGTTGGGTAGGGGCTGGTGAGAATGAAGCTGTGAAGGGAAAGAGGTGAGAAGGTGTCTGGCAGTACAGGGAGAGGCAGAGAAGGGGAGTAGGATCCGGGGGGTGTTTTGGGTTGGGTGGAAGAAGAGAGCAGCTTCATTTAAAAGAAGGATAAAGAGAAGGTAGCTGAGGGAAAGTTTTGGCAGATCAGAGGTACTGAGGGGGAAAGAGAGATTAATAAAGATGGCTTGATGAGAAGAAGTTTTAAGAGAGGAGTGCTGCTGAGAGGAAAGTCACACACCATTAGGCTACTAAATAGCCTAGCATTTTAGTTATATTGGTCTTGGAAAGTCACTGGTTGTTCTGACCTGATCCGTGCAAAATCTACATTAAGTTGGACTTTTGGAAGGGTCTCATGAAGACATGGGCATCTCATTCTTATCAAGGCAGGGAGGTTCTCTGTGAAGGGACGAGAATTTCTTACAGGCCATTTCTTAGTGCTGAAAAGAAAATGGCAGGTTCCTATGTTTCTGGTGCTCTGAATATGTAAATAGACACATGGGTCTTAGCCGTAATTCTTGATACTTGTGATACTTGTCAGCACCAGAATATTCCTGATCTTAAGTATAATATTTAGGTTACTTTTTAAACAAAAAGTGACAAAATATTAAAAACTGCAATGAGCTAATGATGAATGTCCACATTCATAAACATCATACCTCTGGATACTAGGAATGCCATGAATTTCTCAGTGATGCCATAAAATGTTTGGGGATATGTTCAGATTGGGCCAAGAAAATTATACAGTTGCTGAACAAGTTTGCAGCTGCCTGTTAGTCAGAAGCCAACTCTCAGGGGATCAGTTGGGAGTCGGGTTCTGATCTCACCCCAACAGTAAAACAGCTACCTAGTAAAGTTGTCAAAAGGAGAGAAAAAAAGAGCTCCTTTCACTTCCTTCTCCTCCAAGCTGGTCAGGGACACAAGCTGTACTTTTAATGTCTGCCTTGCAAAAGGAAAGGAGGGGAAAGAGCGCATTTTTCTTCTCCTCTCCAAGATGGGCCGGGACAGAATGATACTGAACTTGCTGCAAGAAAGCAGCAAATTTCCCAGGATGGGAGAGCAGAAGAACCTAACTTCCAGTTGATTAGCCGGGAGTCAGCCTAGCCTAGCCCAATCTCCTTGGATCTTGGTAGCTAAGCAGGGTTGGCCTGGGTTAGTAGTTGGATGGAAGACTACCAAGGAAGACCAGGGTCGTTATGCAGAGACAGGGAATGGCAAACCACCTCTGTTAATCTCTTGCCTTGAAAACCCCAGCAGGGGTTGCCATAAGCTGGCTATGACTTGACAGCACTTTCCATCACAACCAACTCCTGACTAGACACAGGCACGGACAGCATTACAAACAGAGAAAACCCACAAACAGCCCAATCTGCTGTTTGCGAGCAAGCTGTTTGTGAGGCCCCATCCTGAATGAACAGGTGGTCATTGCAAGCCTCATTCGTTGCCTTCAGCAGCCCTTCAACAAGCCAGACAGTCTGGCCCCTGCAATCAATCCCCTTGGCAACTGGAGGCAGGAAGGGACTGAACTCTGTCTGAACTCCTTCTGGCTTTCCTTCTGGCTTTAACCCTTCAAAGTACTACCAGCAGAGAGTCCCGTTTTTGCCTCTGTGAAGAGAAAATGACAGCCAATGAGGAGACCCGTGGATCATGCCTTTCCCAGGGTGCAATCGCTCTGAAATTGGGGGGGGGGGTCTTCAGAGGACAGTGAGGACTATGTCCCCTGCAAATTTGGTGGGTATTGGACATTGGGAAGGCCACTTTTGTAACCCCTCAAACTAGCTGCCAGCAAACACTGCTGTTTTTGCCAGTTCAGGGCCCTTTAAACTATCAGCTGGCAGGCGGCGGGGGGGGGAATCCCCCCCGCCACCTGCCAGCTAATAGTTTAAAGGGATCTTTAAAGGGCCAGGTAAGTGGGTTTGAGGGGGGGACTAAGTGGGGGGGTTGGGGTGGGGGGGTTTGGCCCCCTCAAACAATGAACAATTAACATGTCCAGGAACAGTTGATGTTCGTCCATGTTCGTTGTTCAGTGTTTGTAGATGGCAATGAATGACGAACAGGGTGTTCGGGGTTTTTTCTGTTCGTGCCCAGGTCTACTCCTGACCCTCTCTGCAACACCCAATGATCCTTAGCGCAGCATTTTTTGGTAGTCAAAGAGGACCCTTCAGTACTTTTTCAGCTGCTGAAACACTAGAGATGGGCATGAACTGAAATACGAACCAAAATTAAGCATGAACCAGGCTGGTTTGTGGTTCATGAACCAGTGGTTCATCAGATCCCATTTTTGATGAACTGCCATGAACTTTAGGCTGGTTTGTTTCATTCGTTTTTTGGTTCATCACTGCAGACAGCCTGGTGCCAATCAATCAGTTTCCTAGGCAAAAGGGGATGGACTTCCTGTAGACCTTCTGCTGACCTGGAAGTGATGATTTTCTGACCTGGATGTAACATTTTCATGAACCAAACAAACCGGTTCGCGAACCAGGGGCAGGTTCATGAAAGTTCGTGGTTTGTGAAATTTAACGAACCATGAACTACATGGTTCATTTTTTCTCCAGTTTGTGCCCATCTCTATGAAACACTGACTAATCCAACCCACTGGCTTCAGCATTTTTGCCCAGTAGGCATTTTTCTTTAGATCTTTCAGACGTTTAACCACAGAAGTGCCCTTTTCCTCACAGTTCAACCGGAATCACTTCAGACATGGAGCAGCGACAACTCTCTGGCCACTTTAAGATCTAGTTCTCATTTCACTCAGCCATTTCCTTCATGGTTTGCAGAAATATTCTCCCTCTTCAGAATAAATCTATCAATATTCAAGTGAATCCAAATTTCAAGGCAAAGTTAAAACGGGTTTTTAAGAGTTTTATTATAAAAAAAATCCTGTAATTTCACTTTTTTAAGGTTAGTATCTAACTACTGACCCCATCATCATAATAAAGTAAATTGTGCTTTTCTTAAAACATAATTTTAGAGGAAGCAGAAAAGGGAGATGGGAGACATTAGAAATACAGAAAATCAAATGCAGCAAAGGGCAAGAGAGACCAAGAGAAGAGAGAGAATATTTTAGTTCCCAATAGCTCACCTTTTCTATTATTCAGAAAAAGAGCTGGTCATGAAGGGATTTGAATTCAGTATACTCTGCCTAGCCAAAAACTGTAGAAATAGATTAGATACAAAATGTCAGGACTTCATATAAATCAGTCTTAAAAATATAGATTGTTCTGAGTGTTTTTCCTGCAATAAAAGTGAGGCATATATGTCAAGACCTTACAAGAAAAAGTTTGATGAGTCATCAAAAGGTAAGGGTGAAGCTGGAAAAAATGCAAAGTGCATCTTGCTCAACTGTAATATTATGAGGGAAAAAAAACTGATGCAAAAAAGAAGAAGCAGAAGAAGCAGAATTAGGCTTCTTCTGCATAAATAACAGAAACATGCTTAGGAAAAGAAATGTCCCCTCCAGCTTGGGAAATTCCAGCAGGGTTGAGCATGGTGCCTGGGGAAGACAGGGTTTGGAGAGATCAGTGGAGATACTCTTGGACCTCAATTTCTCATAAACCAGCGTGGGATCCCACATAGTCCATCTTCTTCTTTTTTTAATTAAAGTTTTCTTAAAACAATAAAGCACAACTATAAACTATTAAACTATGTACATTCAAAAATTTACAAACATAAAAGAAGTTATTGCTAATAACAATTAATAATTACACTCATCAAAATTAATAAGCACATAAAAAGTCATAATAAGTAACAATTAAATACAACTTAAAACAGTTTAGAGAGTTATATCTGAACAAATATAGGGATAGACTACCTATTAATTCTATCATATTTACTATTAAATCAACAGATAACTTATATATTTGCATATGTATGAAAAAGTTTAAGACCGGGTAAGGAACTATTAATTTTGAGTTATTCAAAGAAAGGAAACCATTTCTCTGTAAAATTGGTTGTTCTTGGGAAATTTTCTACTTGGGAAATTTTATCATATAGCTTTTCTGACATAAAATGGTCCCAATTTTCTTTTTGTGTCAGTTATCAATTGAGGGGGTAGACTTAGATTTCCAAAGAGTAGCTATTGCGCTCTTTGCGGCTACCAGTAGAATGGCTATTAGGTCTATCCTTATTGTAGGAATTTGGGCCTGATAGTTGTCCCATTGATCTAACAGAACAATTTCTGGCAACAGGAGGATTTCATATCCTGTTACTTTCTGAATTTCCTTTAGTACCTCTTTCCAAAATGATTCAATATACTTACTCCTCCACCAACAATGGGCAAAATTTCCTTCCTCCCCACAATTTTTCCAGCAATTAGGTGGAGATGAGGAAGGATAATTTCTTCAGTGTTATATACCACCTGTTAATTAATTTATAAGTTTGTAGTTTGGTAACAGTGTTTATGTTGGACAACCATATTCGGTTCCATCTTTCAGTGGATTTTTCAGTTTGGCAATCTTGACACCATTGATCTTGATACTTCCATGTTCTAGTTGCTTGAGTGGAGTATTATATTATATATTTTGGATATCAATCCTCTGCTATGATTCAAAGCTTGATCTATTAGGTTCTCAAATTCTAATTTGGGGGTATCAAGTATTCTACTCAGGTTAATTGGTCAACGAGATTCTGTAATTGAAAGTATCTAAACCAATGAATTTTTGGATTCATTATGCTTTCTATTTCTGATTTTTCCAATAATCCTTTATGAGATGAGATATCTACTATTCTAGTAAACTCTTCCCTACTCCAGAAATCATTGAAAGATTTGTCTCATCCTAGTGGAAACCAGCGTTGATATGTGAAGGTAGAATACCTAAATATCTTTGGAACTAAGTTTTTCCTGTTCTGGTCCCATATTTTCAGTAAAGAGGTTAAGTAGATGTTATGTCGAATTCTTTTGGGGTGATCCTTTGGTCTATTCCAAATTACGTTGCTAATTGTAAATTGTTTTAGAAGTGGTATAGTCCATCTTCTGAAGAGGCCATTTTCTTCAGGGAAACTGATCTCTGTAATCTAGAGATCAGTTATAATTCCAGGAGAATTTCAGACCCCACCTTGAGACTGATAAACTTATTCAAGAATCTATCTGCTCGAAAGGGTCTGAGACACACTTTTGTTTTTTACTGAAGAGATTAATAGCCTATCAAAGAGGCAATTGAAGTAAAATGAAACATCACTTTCCACAGAAATCTAGGGGCCGAAGCACCGCATATTTAATTATAAAATAATAACAGTCATTCTGAAGTGATGGGTTCCTTGCACAGTTGCCCGTACCACATGGTATATTGCTCAGAATAGTCTCACAACTCTCAGCTGTGGTTTTTCAGGAGTATAGTGGGATGCCATGTATAATTTCTATCTCCATATAAACTCTCACTCTCTCTCTCTTTCACACACACCACAATGAACTGAAGAATAAGCATACCTGCATGCTTCCCAGAGGCGTGGTCTACACACGAAGCAAAACATAGTTCTAAGGAAGTTTCAGAATGCCAAAATGATAAGAATGAACTGTTCCACCTCAGAATGCAGATGGAGGATTACATTTTAAAATGTTCACCTGCATTAATAATTCCCGGTAAATGAAAAAGAAAACACTACATAGAGATAGTTGGCTAGAACTTCTTTCTCTGATGTGGTATTTATTTTCAAGGAGTTTTGACAGGGGGAGGATCAAATTATAGGATCCTCTCATTTATGGTCTGAAGAGGGGCTATAGCTCAGGAGTCCAACATCTGCTTTACATACAGAAGATCCTAGATTCAATCCCCTGGAGATACTGAGCAGCCATTGCCAGTCAGAGTAGACAAAACACTGGCCTAGATAGACCCATGATCCTACTCACTTCAAGGTAGCTTCATGTGTGTTTCAGCACAGCTCATCCTCCAGCCCCTCAGAATTTATTTTGCTGAATATGTAGACCAAATCTCAGAGACCAGCACTTCCTTGTACTCTGCTATGA
Source organism: Eublepharis macularius (assembly GCF_028583425.1). Classification (NCBI taxonomy): domain Eukaryota; kingdom Metazoa; phylum Chordata; class Lepidosauria; order Squamata; family Eublepharidae; genus Eublepharis; species Eublepharis macularius. The sequence continues at coordinate 118,724,089 of NC_072796.1, read as the reverse complement.
GACAGAGAGAACCAAGCACAGCTGGGGAGGACAGCAAGAGCAGATGATGGCAGTTGGGGCAATTAACTTTATCTTCGCCTGTCTTCATCACAGAAAGCATTATAATAATTACCTGTTCAGCAGCTACTGGGAACACCAGGGGTGAGTCTGATTACATTCACTGGGGTGGGATTAATTGGTCATAATTACATATAATTTTAATTTAAAATTCTAAGTAGAAATTCCAAGTTCTTGTTGTGTGTCATATATTGCCTAAAACTACTTTAAAAAGAAAGACAATTCTTTTATTGCAGGAATTTGGGGGCTCTTTAAGGCACTAGAGGCTCATATATCTTGTGGTAGGGTGTTTCTCACCAATGGCTGAAGACAATTGCCTCAAAAAGGGTCTCCAGTTGAACCTGTTCCTTGTGGCTGCCTTTAAATCTGTTGACAGACGTCTTAGATAGAGATAATGCATGTACAGGCATTTAAAGAGCTCATGTTTTGTGTTCAAACTGCTGTAACTCCATAATAGTTCCATTTAGCATAGCGGGAAATACTAAATAGGTGCCGTATGCCTAATCAGGTGGGGAAAAGGTGAACAGAAGAGAACAGAAACAACCAAAAACACCCATTAAGCTAAGCATTTAAACTACTGTGTGAGAAAATTCACATCTTTGTATCCAAATCATAAAGGGCCATTTGTGAAATATTTACAGTATACATTGTTTCTGATATCACCAATTAGGTTCAGGACAAAATATTTTGACTAGCAGAAATAATCCTTCCATTAGGCAATTTTTTGACATTTTTTCCCTCCTGCAATTTCCCTATTAGTGTTTAATAGTAGATGTACAAGTAAAATCCCACGTCAAGCTATTTCTGTACAAAAATTATCACTACCTAAATATGTAATAGTTTAATCATTATGCAAAAGATACTGGATTGAAACTACTGGAAACTTTAGTTCATCCATAAGAAATCAGTTTCTGAAGCTGTGAAAATGGTTGTGATAACTTTTCTGGGTGTCCATTCCATAGTTGGGTTAGTGTTTTAGACTTGCAGCTTGCACAAAATGCTTGTTTAGATAAGAATAGGAGAGATTTGAAAGAAGACTTTAGTCCTTTCCTTAACACAGTCAGCTCAAGAACCATTATGATTATAATTTTATGTATCCTTTCCATCTTCTTGTGGAACAAATTCAGCAACCACAATTATCAGGTACACAACCAAATTTAGTTGTTTAGCTTGGCCTAAATGAATTCAGCTCTTTGTTCTGTAATGTCTCCTTTGTCACCTTCCTGCGGCATTGGGATGGTCACTGTTAGAGATGGAATTTTGGTCTAGGTTGAGCCTCGAGGGGCTCACAGGACATGTGTGGATAAAAAGCATGAGGGATGGTGGCTGAACTAGGGAAATAAATTCGATGAGCTTGAGTAAAAAAGGTGACTGGATCCAACCCCAGGAGTCAAAACTAAAGTTTCTGACAGAAACAACTGCCAAAGTTCAAAAGAATCCACGAAATGTAATAAAGATTTTTTTTAAACAAACCAGAGAGCATCAGTGCAGAACTTCTTTAAAGAACCAATTCAGATTGTGGGCCCAGTGAGGAGGAGGGGGGGGTGAGAGCAAGGAAACAGTAGACACAGATGACTTGTTGGGATTAGAAAGGCAACAATGTTATTTGTTTCATCTTAGGAAGCATTGGCAAGTATAGGGAGTGGACCTATCTCGTGGCTCCTTCTTATATGCCCAGGGTAATGCCAATCACCACCTTGGAGTCAGGTAGCAATTTCCCCCAGGCCAGTTCAGCTAGGGATCCATTCCTGACAGAGTTTTGACATCTTGACATGGAGTAGGGGGTCACTGAGTGTATGTATGTGTGTGCGTGTGTGCGTGGGTAGTTGTGAATTTCCTGCATTGTGCAGGGGGTTGGACCAGATGACCCTGGAAGTCCATTCCAACCCTATGATTTTATGGTTCTATGATTCTGCTGGCTGATAACCACCACTTGCTGAAGGGGGGCACTAAGGGATGACAGGCTGTGGAATTCCACATGGGTGCATGCGTCTATGTGGATCCAAACTGAGCCCACAGGTGTGTCTGTGGCCATAGCTTATCAGTACTTCTAGATGAAAATTGTACTGTGTTTTGAAACAGACTGAGGAGAGACAATAGGTGCTCAAATGTTTTTATTGTCAGTCAGTCACTGTAAGATTACATTTAAAAAATAGACATAGACAAGATTTTTTTTTAAAAAAATGGTGGCCAGCACCTTTCACCCCCATAGAAATTACTGGGGAGAAATGCTGGAAGGCAACTGCTTCGGAAGTCTGTAAAATCAAACCCCTTTGTCCATTCTGCTTAAAACTTAGAGGGTCTGTGTTTTGTGCAAATCTGGTACCTTTATCGTTTAAAATAGCTGCATAGATCTTCAAATTGGTTCCCCATTGAAAATAATGGTTCAGAAATTCTGGAACCTGAAAAAAAACAACAACACAGAGATTTGAACCCCAAACTGGTCTTGTCCTACCAGAAAACCATAAATCACAGTAAAGGGTCTCCCCCTGCCCCCCAACTGAAATTATATTGATTTTTTTCTCGGGGCACACCTCCACTTAATAAACAATGTAACTTCCATTCAGAATTTAGTCTGCCTTTGATGGAGGAAGGGGGGGAAGCAACCAGAGACTCCTCTACTGTGCCTCTGTCCAGTTCAGCTGGAAATCTTCCTCCACAAAGAATGATTGCTATTGAACTTGGCTACATTTAGCATTAGATCTGGATCCCTGAAAACTTATTTTGGAGCTAATTCTAGCTGAAAATTTGCATAATTATATAACAGATAGATGACAGCACAAGAATGCAGTACATCTTGAGGACTATCTGCCCAGGGGATAACTGACTCTCCCACAGATTCCCCTGAAATGCCCTGCTCCCAGGGAAGCAGTGAATGTGAACAAACTACTGCACAAAACTGTCCCCCCCTGGGTCTTGGCAATCCTTCCTTTGCTTTACAGAAACAAATCTGAACGTAGTGTTAAATAAAAATCTATTTCTGTTATTTTCTGATGAGAAGAGCGGTGAGGCAGTGTAATATTGTAAATTGCCAGCAGTAGGAATCCTTTCTTTTATACCAGAAAGCACAAACAGAGAGTGCTGATTAATTTCATCAGCATGCGTTGCTTAGTGCCTGAGTGTTATTATTATCCTCATGAACTGAATGCTCAAATCGCACCATTACCATCAAAGGAGGGGGGAATCAATAAAATATTGCTTAAACTGCAGAGCCTAATAAAAATAATCTTTCACAACACTTCCTGGAACATATTCTCAAAAAGAATGCTTTAAATTGTAATAGAAGAAGGCAAGAAATGAGCATCGTTATCAATGCAATTGGCGCAGGTTTTTTCTTACACAATAAATATTTGCCTAACTTAATTTGCTTTTCATTTGAGTACTCGGATTTTGATTTTTCCTCCGCTTGTTTGTTAGGATTAGAAAGTCACGAAATATATTTCACGATAAAACACTATGTATTTAAAAGACTCTGTGACATATTGCGCTTTGAAAAAAACAGCTGGGCTGTACAAACAGCTGAAGGACTGTGAAGGGTTAATTCTTTGCAGAAACAGAGAGCCTTGAGTGACAGGCTACTCCAAGGAATCTGATTGGGTAGCATGAGCTGAACAGGGAAAGACTTCTGAACTGGATGCTGGGGAGAGGGGAGTCTGATTTCAGCTCTAGCTGAGAAGAACCAAAGAAAGGGGATAGATCTGCTAGTGAGAATTTCCCTGCCCAACCAAACAGGGAGTTAGCTCTGACGAGTGAAGAAATCCCTGGTCTGGGCCATTTCCACACGGCTTACCTTGTTCTGGAAAACAGCGAAATCTTGCGTGAAATCTTGCGCAAGGATGCAGATATTGCACGAAATCACACGAGAAGATGCTATCATGTGAGAAGATGCGATAGCAGTGTCTTTTCGCGCGATTTCGCATGAGATTTCACTGTTTTCCGGAACATGGTAAGCCATGTGGAAACAGCCCTGGTGTGGTTAGAAACAGCCTTTGGAGATCTTAAGAGTCAGTTAAAAACTGAAGAGAAGTACTAGTGTTTCAAGAGAAAGGTTTTGGGTACAGGAAAGAGTGTAGCAACCTTCTGGAATAAAAAAGATTCAGAGGGCCAAACTACAAGTGACGAATGACACTTGAACGCCAAGTGGATTGAGTGGAGGGTAAGTGAACAGGGAGAAATAACTTGCGGTTCAAGTGCCATTCATCACTTGTAGCTTGGCCCAGAGACTACTCAAAGTAAGTGTACTGGAAAACACTGGAACAAAAGCCTATCATCAAAAAGATTTAAGTTACTGTAGCTTAAGAAACTCTCATTAACCTGAAACATAAGAACTAAAGTCTTTGCATGTACTGATTCTACCTCAAAAAAATTCAGCTGTTTCCAGCGATATAGGAACGGTGGTTGGTGGCAGCAGCCGCCAGGCCCGGCGGGCAGGGGGAGGCGGCGATAAGCCGCCTCACTTCAGGGAGGGAGGGGACATTCACACACACACACACACACACACACACACACGCACACGCACACGCACACACACTTAGAGTAGAGGGGGGGAGTTTTTAACCCGGCAATGAGCCGCCTCCCCTCAGGGAGGGGACATTCCCAGGGTCTGATCTATGGTTGCCAGCATCCAGGGCAACTGTAGTCAGGCTCTTGCGCGCGCCTGCGCGTGCGCTCCTGGGTCGCCCCCCCATGCAGCAAGCCGGCTGTCCTGGTGCGCTGCAGAGCTTGCAGCAGCGCAAGTGGCTCAGCAGCTGCCTGTGCCGTTCACCTGCCCCGCAAGACAAGGGGCGGCTGGCTTGCCTGCACGCCCCTTGTCCTGGGGAAAGGCGAACGGCGCAGGCGGCCTCCAAGCCTCCCGTGCTGCCTTTTGCCTTTCCTTTGTGCCCATGGCTTCAGAACACCCCCTTCCCCCTCCCTCCCCTGGGTTGCTGCTCCGTGGTTGGAAGGAAGCCTACTAATCAAGGAAAGCTGGGATTCCATTCGTGTTTCGAGGGCAACAGAAGGAGGGCAAACACAGCTCATTCCCCTGGCTCTGTTGCCCCGGGAATAAATTACTGGTGCCAGAGTGTCTGCAATTCTGAACAGAAACTGATATATCCGATCAAGTCCCGAACAAGCAAACCCCCGACTGCTGGATTGGTTGCCGTGGACGGAACCGATTAGCTGAGTCACGATGGCGCAAACACCAAAATCGGGGTTTTTTTGATACCGTAATTCAGATCATGCTCATGTCTATCTACCATCTGTCTGCTGTCCTCAACCAACTACCTCCCTGATCTGCCCTCGGGGATTTCCTTTATACAGGCCTCCCTGGGAAGATGTCTGCCCTTCCGACCCATGCCCTCTTCCCAACTTGGGGTAATGAGTTTCTGGTCCAACCCAAGGGCCTTGGGTGGGCTCGTCCCTGCCTCCCTCCAGCCCTCCACCCAATGGGGTTGGCCCACAGGGTGGGGCTGGCCAGGCTGTGGCAAATGCTGATATAGCCTCACCCTCCCTTTCCTGCTGCTTCCAGTGGCCTTGCTGGGATGACCACAGTTGCGAGGTTTGACGGTGTCTTGGCTCTGGTCTTGTCAGGGTGTCACATCTGTGACCCTGCCTCCTGCCTCTTCCATGGCTGCCTTGCCTCTCAGGGTTTTCCTCTCATCAGGGCTCCTGCTGTCAGCTCTGCCACCGATGTCTCCAGCTGTCTCTGGGCCTCCGGCTGCTTCTCTGCCAGCTCCAGCTTGCAAGGGCCTTCCCCAGCCAGCATCTCTGTTGCCAGCATCTCCTCTCTCCCTCGCCACCTCTGCTGCCTCTGCCACCTCAGGAGGCACTCCTTCCTGCTGCCAGAAGGGTAAGTCTGGGCGGAGTGAGGTGCTCACCTCCAGACACACATGAAGAATCTCTGTGTTGGGACCCAAAACCAAATGATCATTCTGAATAATATTCAAGATGGCCACTTGGCTTACCAATCCTCCACATCTTTTTTACAATGGCTACTTACACATAGCAACAAATCTCCATTGAACTTTTATTGCCACTGCAATGTAAAACAACAACAAAAAGCATGGGGAACCACAAGCAGATGGCTGTAAAATGGTACCAATGTGACCAGAAAGTTCAAAACGTTGCGTCTTTCTGCCTGCATGGTATACAACCTTCCTTTGACTGACATCATTCTGGAAAGATTGTAGAAAAGCAAGTTTGGGAAAGATCAGCAGAAAGCAGGGGGGAAGCCAGAAAGTGCATGAACAGACCATAGTGTCATGCGGATATTCTTTTAAAAAACCACTCCAGTTTTGGAGTCAAAGTGAAGCACAATGACCACATAGCAGCAGCCAATATGTCCGCTGTACTAAACTAATATGCCCTAGATATACTCACAGTGCTGCCCAAAATTACCAGTTTAGATTTAGGTATGAGGCTGAATTTCAAAAGCTTTCTGGTTTGATTCATACATCCATGTTTTGATTTTGGTTCTCCTTTCTAAAGAAACAAATGTGTAATTCTTTCTTTTTGGACCAGTTTCTTTTCCTTCATGGTGGATTGTTCTCATTAAAATAATGCATTTTTCAATAGTATTTTTGCAGGTAGTGTTTCCAACCTCTGGGTGGTGCTTGGAATTCTTCCAGATTGAGAACTGATACCTAGACTACAGAGATTAATTCCCCTGAAGACAACATAGGGTCAAACCACACGAGAAAAAATTCACTTGAATTATACTCAAATTACACTCAAAAACATTCTAATTACAAAATACACTCGAGTTACCCATGTAATTTGAGTGTATTTTGTCTCATGTGGTGAGACCCATAGAGTGTACGTGGAATGGAAATCCTACAGTGGCGGCTTTGGAGAGTAGATTCTATGACATCACATCCCCACTGCACTTCCTCCTCTCAACCGTCTCCATCTCCAAGCACTGCCCCCAAATCTCCAGGAATTTCCCAAGCCAGAGATGGCAACGCTACCTGTGGGATCCATATGGACTAATAGCTAAATGTGTCAAGAAGAGAAATGGCAATCTTCTGCTTTTTCTATCACCACCACAATATAATGACAACAAATAATAAAATAAGAACAAAAATAACATTGATTTCATGCTTCCTCAGGATTTGTTCAAAATGGTGTGTGTGTGTGTGTGTGTGAATGTATTGCATCCAATAGATAGGTCAAGGTAACCCTTCCCTTTGAGCTCCTTCAGACATGAACTTCATTAGGAACATTCATTGTGGGTTTAATGGCAACTGTGACTAAAAAGCATCTCTTCTTCTGGGACAAATATATCCATGTCACTTCAACGGAATAAAATACATAGTAAAAACTCAGTACACGATGAGCTGATACAGGCAATTCCGTAAAATAAAATAAAGTTAGTTTCTAGCAAATCAATAAAGTTCAGTGATATCCAGTAATGGCTTCTTCCTTGCCAAATTCTACCTGTCCACACATCGCAATTTTAGCTTCAGGTTTTCTTGTTAGTAAATTGCAAAGCTTTATTAATGAGCAAATACATTTTCTCTCTTATTTAAAAACCGGCAGGGATTTGCTCCATTTTCTTCCAAAAACACAGTCAAGAAGGAAGCAGCTGGATGGCTGGATGGCAGCTTTTTAAAATGTCCCCAGGGAAACATTATTTCTAATGGCACCCCAGTAAGAATAACACATCTGAAGGATGCTCAGCCCTGGGTGCATGTGCAAACGTTTCAGGCCGTGCAAGGAAGTGTTCTCAAATGTATCACATATGAACTAGAGATCTAATCCAGATTTCCTCCCCCCTTTTTGGTGGGATGATAATCTCTCAGCACTTCAGAAGGGGCTGCATATATTCCCTCCATTACCATTACAATTCTATTACCATTATAATTCCCAGACAGGAGGTGTAAAATGAAAAATGAAACAGAAAATGAAGATATAAAGCAAAAGAGAACTGCCAAACTGGTTTTAAAAAGCATGTCTCGCTGGAGAGAACCAGAATGGTTTAGTGATTAGAATGTCAGGGCCAAGCTACACATGAATGACACTTGAACGGCAAGTGGACTGAGTGGAGGGCAAGTGAACAGGGAGAAATACACTTGCTCTTCAAGTGTCATTCATCATGTGTAGCTTGGCCCTATGGGACCTGGGTTTGAATTCCCACTCCGCCATGGAAATGTGCTATGTGACCTTGGGCCAATCATACACTACCAGCTTTACCTACCTAACAGAGTTTTTCTGAGGATAAAATGGATGAGAGGGGGAAATGTACGTCACTTGTGGGTCTTTACCACGGAGGAAGTTGGAGAATAAAGGAAGTAAATAAAATAAACAAAACAAAATCCTGATTCACATGGTAGATTCTTGGTTGAATCCTATGAACTTCAAATACAAGGCAATCACTGATCTTAAAAATACAGCCATCGATTCGTCTTATTCTCTTTTCCGCTTTCCATAGAAGAATTTCCCTTTTGTTTCTCTTTGTAGTTTTCTGATTCACCTCTATGCACCTTTTTGTAACTTCTGCCTTTGCAGGGTTTGGGGTTATTTGAAGTTACACACTATAGGGTGCTTTAACAGGAAGGTAGGAAAGTTTGGCAAGACATTCCCTGCCTCTGAGCATCTGCTGAGTGAAATCCTGAAGTTTTGTAGAACATCCCTGCTTGCCCCTCCTCTCTTCTCATTTCTCTTTTGAGATAAATGTAAAAGATTCTAAATTCCTTCAAAGAGGGATAGAAATAGATTAATGGATTTCAGGGAGCAATTGGCTAAGCAGGGATTAAGAGTACTCCTCTAAACAACCCTAAAATCCTCACATGGTTGTGAGATGCATAAATTAGTTCATAAAGTCTTGAGATGAGAGTTTGCAATGGGAATTGCTGCCATTTCTACCAAAAAGTTATTTCTCCAGTTCCCAGTCATTTTCATATTTAAGAATCATAGGTTTTTATACTGACAGAGTTGAACTCTCTCATTTAAGCCTCCATCTCCAGTGTCATTTGGCTGCTTAGCCTCCTTTAAAAACCAGCTATAAAGGCTTAATAACGTATCATGGGACACTTCAAGATACAAAGGTTGTCTGGAGGTGGAGGCAGGAGAATCTGACACATACTAAGCTCAGTTCTTATTTTCTGTAGCTGTTGTTTTCCTCTGTTTATGACATTACAGGTTTTTTATCAAATGTAAGCAGCTTTTTTTCTTTGTTTTGCATTCAAAACTCATTTTCCTGACTGCCCCCTAAAGAAAAATAGGAGGTAGTGAGTTGGATCAAATCGGAAGGTCATGAATTTATGGAATAAACTAGATGTACAGTGGGATAATTATGTAAACCTTCCTGTTTTTCTGTTTTGTTTACTCTCACTTATCATTGGACAATATCTGCTGCAGAGTATTCCTTCTGGAGTTGACTGTACATTTATAACAATAAAGAAAATAGAGAAGTTTGCATCTCCCCACCACCACCCACTTCCAGTTCTTCTTCTTGTTTGTTTGTTGGTTGGTTGGTTGGTTGGTTGGTTGGTTTTGAATGCCTTGGCTTGGATCCCATAGATCAGGGATCGCCAGTCTTGTTGAGAGTCTGGACACTTAGAATTTTGCAAATGGGAAATGGCTGCCATGTGGTACTGAGCTCAATCTCAAAATGTTTGGAGGTTGCAAGACCAGCATCTTTCTATGATGGAGCCACTTAATGGGTGCTCCCTGTAACCCCAAAGAGTTTTTTTTAAGTGATAACAACAACAACATTTGATTTATATACCGCCCTTTAGGACAACTTAATGCCCACTCAGAGTGGTTTACAAAGTATGTTATTATTATCCTCACAACGATCACCTTGTGAGGTGGGTGGGGCTGAGAGAGCTCCAGAGAACCGTGACTGACCCAAAATCACCCAACTGGCTTGAAATGAAGGAGTAGGCAATCAAACCTGATTTGGAATACCCTTCTCCTTGAGGCTCACCTGGCATCTACATTGCTTCCTTTTATGTGCCAGGCCAGAATGTTTATGTTCGCCCATGCTTTTAATTAAGGGATTGACTTTTTAAAACACTGTTTTAACCAGGAAACTTCTTTTAAGCTGTATGTGTTTTTTAATGATCTACATTTTTATGCTAGGCTGTTTTTCTCCCCAATTAATATCTTTTAATGTTTTGTTTTTAATATTTTTATTTTGTAAGTTGCTTCAGGCAGGTTTCCTGGATAGGTGACATACAAATATGCTAACTACATTTTTAAAAAAGATAAATCTCTTAATTTAAAAGCTTGGGCAAAAAAAAATGGCCTGGCGCCTAAAAGACAGTATGGTATGAGCATCAAGGAGAAGGACATTCCAAAGATGAATTGCCACCACTGAAAATGCCATGTCTATAGACTCCATCCACCTCACACAGAGAGCAGGGCTTGAGAAGCAGATGTTATCCAGTGGGCTGGAAGTACAGGAAGAGATAGTCCCTCAGGGACCCTGACCCCTAGCTATTTAGGCTCTTAAAGGTCAGAACCAGCACTATGAATTGAAACAGCAGGTGGCTTGGAGAAAGCTCTCGCTGGTCACCTGAGCCATTTCAGCTATTGGGCAAGATGGAAGGTGTGAGCAAAATCTTTCCTTGTGGTTATAGCAGCACAAGGTTATAAGTGGGATACAGATTTTATGGTTTAAGCCTAACCCCCTACCCCATTAGATACCTACTGGCATCACTTGTCAGGCACATTCAGGAAGAGCAACAAAACTTTAGTTATACCCTCTGTAAAGTGGAAATGGCTAGTGTGTTGTTTGGGCAAGAAGCCCTGGAGTCACAGATCAGTTTTGTAGTGTTCCATTCTCTTCCTCCCCTTCACAATAGGCTTGTTTTGCAGAGGGGCACCTGTTGGCTTTCTACTCTTGTATAATAAAAAGGAAAGAAAATACACACAAGTCAAGGTAAGTCCCTCAACCCAGGAGACCTTTTAGATGAGAAGAAAGGTCTGAACCTTCTCTTGTTGTGTGTGAGTGTATAACAAAAGCGAGTATATAACGAAAGTGAAGCAAGAGAGCAAACACAGGTAAAGCCTGCAACCTTCTGTGCTTTCTGTCTCTGTGTGAAATACTTAATTCTCCCCTAGTAAGCCTGCCAGTTCTTCAGTAGAAAATGGGAAATTGTTAAGTTAGGCAGGGTATGGAAGAATGATGCTAAAACAAATAAAGTCAGTAGGTGGGTGTATGTGTGTGTATGTGCATACACAAGAGTGTGCACATACACAAGGATTTTGCAGCTTTATTTCAGTTTTAAAAAACAGGCTTCTCAAACACTCAAAAAAATGTTCACTTTCTAAATTATTCACAATGGTGAATCCTCATTCTACTTTTCCAAGTTCCAAGTGCCCATTATATGCTATACAGTATGCATCATCAATATAGCTAATCCTCAGTGTGGCCAAATCTGTGGATACTTAAATCTGGAGATTGGCACCCTGGCCATTTATTTTATTCATTTGGCTTATACCACGCCCTTCCCATGAGCAGGCTCAGTGTGGCTTCCAACTAAGATATACAATTAAAACATACAATAAAAATCATCATAACTACAAGAAACAGATAACATGAAAAAGTCCAGGTGTCTCTAAGCAAATCAGGCTACTGCAAAACCATGGGCACCGCCATGATACAAATCCAGGCAGCTGAAAAAGGAGGGCATGGCAGTTAGAAAGGGGGACAAAATGCCCCCTAATCAAAGACCTGGAGGGACATCAACCCTCCATGGGTATCAATTCTTTCAAAGTGATGGAGGGGTGGAGCCAACCAACTTTTCTAGAAGTACAGAAGGAAATCCTCTTTGACCACCAAAAGGGCTACGCAAGGGATCATGCAACCTCCATGGACAAAGGAATGTAGGACACAGGCTGTGGTAAGGAGAGGAATGAGATGTGATAGAGTAAAAAAGCTGGGTGGGACCGTTCCACTCATATCTGATGCTGTGTAAGTCCGTTAAGTTATGCACAATACTATATGGAATCCCAGCTTTCATAGTTTGTATACTCTTGTACACAAAATCCTGGGAAGAGTTAATTGGTGCAAGTCATTGTTCTTGTGTCCTGGTGGTACACTTTTCAGAGGCATGTGGCAGTAGCTGAGAAAAATAAAGCTGATTTTTTTTTTGATTGAGAGTTGCTGTGTTTGTAATAGCCTCTCTGTACCAATACGTGTGCCATTTTTAAATACTGCATTCTCCGTTTTGTTGTCGTACTGAACGGCAGTGACTCTTGGTCAACCATCTTTCTTGTTTTTCAGAGTGTTTGTGTACATTCACTGAAATGATTCTGGATCACTCTCTGCTTTTATCTGGTGCTGTTACATCTGAGACAAGAAGAGGCATTATCATTACATTATTGAACTTTGATGTGTTATGCCTTAATTCTGTATTGGAGGACAAAACTTCTGAAAACTGTTATCATGCCAAGACGTTAGGAAAAAGAAATCACTGATTTGCAGTATTATACATTTCACAAGTTTGTTCAGGTATAAAGGATACCGGGAAGCTGGTAGCCAAATTGTATATTCATCCTTCCAAATTTTCAGGGGTAAATGCGAGTAACTTCAGCAAAAGACAGATGAGTCACTCTTTGTAATTTGCTGAAAATCTGTTCTCTAGTGTTGGAGTGCCCAAACTATTGTTAATCTTCCAGCCAAATACCTGCAGAAATGACAAAACACAACAGGACTCAGCAATTGGAATAGGCAGCCAAGCTTATCTTTGCTGATCTGCAAATTGAAGTTAAGAAGAACCCTATTCACACAGATCAAGAACCCATCACCCACCTAAGCTACTGAGTAACATCACAATCTGTTTCACTGTCTTTTTTAAAGTTAACATTTTGAAAGTGAGGCTGATACAGATGTGCATTTGTTTCCAAATGAATGAAATCCTCACCTCCTTGACCTCGATTGCCTCCATTAGAGTAATAAAAATAAATGGGAATCAAAGATAAATGAAAGAGTTCATTTTATTCTTTCCTTTGGTGCATTGCAATCAAGTTGGGAGAGATCAAGGAGAATTCAGTTTCAGAGGGGAAGAGAGTCAGGAGATACAAAACTGTCATCCAAACTTTCCAGTTATCAAAATCATGCAGAACTCAAAAGAAAAGAACATTTCTCCCTTTGTAATTAGCATTTGGAGGAAGAGCAGGATAAAAATGAACTCGACATATGGAAGTCCGTCTACTTCTGTCTTTGTGTTTTGCAGTTGCAGAGTATTACTGATTATGGACATGCATTAGAGAAGTAACTAATCAAAATCCTATCTATTGGCACTGTTTGTTAACATCAGAAAGGAGACTAATGCAAATAAAATGACTTTTAGTAAGAACCAAATAAGCCACATTCTAATATTAAACTGGTAGTGGTCAATGTTTTTGGCTGTGTCCATTTTCCATTTCTGTTTCCCAAGGGTAGTAAGGGTAGGGAACAGGCTGTGCGGAGATTCAATAGATATGTACGTAACAGGCATGGAATTCAGCCAGAACTCTTAGCCCATATATGTGCCATAAAATGTTGTATCTGGTTACCAGTTCTGTGAGGAGCGTTTTGCTCAGTCACGTTGCTGGCTCATGCAATGAATCAGCACTGGTTTACATGCAATGGATGTAAGGGACCTCCCCTTGCCCACTATTAGAGTCCCCTTTTTGCCCTCACACCTATGTGTCCCCACCTGCCTGTATGTCCTTCTTTTGCCCATTCACAAGCTCTCCCATCATCTGCAGTCACAGCATCCCGCCCTGCCAGTATGCCCTTTCCCCAATGGTGCCAGGTGGTGAGTTCAACAACAAGTGCCACTACCATGGCCACCAGTAATGCTGATGTTTTGTGTACTACCCACAGGCCCTTCTCCAGCAGCATTAGGCAGCATATTCAGTTGGGAAGAGAAGTGGCAAAGCAGTCACAAGCAGGCAGTAGAAGGGGGTGAGTGAAGCATCAGAGGTGATGTGTGAGGAGGGATTCAGCAGCAGTGGGCCCCACCAGAGTCCACTGGCCCTGGCAGCTGCCCCTCCTTGCCAAGTGCTGATACTGGCCCTGCAATGGATTACTGTTAACTGGAGCCATTTCAGTTGTTGGATAGTAGCTTGAATGAAGGAATGAGCAAAGACTTTACCTGTTCAGTCTCGAAGAAGGCAGGTGGGAGGAACAGAAGCAGCCCTCCTCATCAAACCTGGCACTTTTTCACAGTGGCAAAGCTTCTGCATCCGTGGCATTCAATGCTGCCATACCACATGAAGGGGGCATTTGAAGAGCCAGAAACTGGCATACTGTTCCCTGGCAGCATGCAACTTGATGAAGTTGATGCCTTCATCTGCAAAAAGGAAACACATACATGCACATAAGAACATAAACGTTTCACGCTTGAAATCCTTCATGACATATGGTTACTCACAGGAGCCAGTAAATCTCTCTTTGGTCAGGTCACCACTGCACTGCCCAGTGTACGGAACTATGACTAGGCCATTCATTCCAAATCAGACTCTTCTGTGATTATTCTACCTCCATAAGTGGCTTTATACCTGTTTGCCTGGAGCAGATGTTGCACACTACAAGGGCCCAAGGAAGAGCACATGTTTGGATGCTATGCACTGGCAGAGCAAATGTGGAACAGCAGTCTCTACTGTCTCCTCTGGGGAGGATCTGCCACCTACTTTGCTTATGCAAGCTATACAGGAGATCTGATGGACCAGAGTGCTTAAGTAGCACTCTGCTGTTTTGAATCTCACTGCTACTATGAACTCAACAAGTGGTCTTGGGTAAGCCACATTTCTCAGTCCTTGCTCGACAGCTGCAGTGTAGGGATAATAACACTCATTTTGTTCACTGCTCTGAGTGGCACTAATCTGTCCAGAAGAGAGGTATACAAATAAACTGTTGTTGTTGTTACACCAAATATCCCAATCATTTGGCAATACCAGTATAACATGAGTGTTGGCAATGACATCTTTCAGGATATCATGGCAACTGACATGCATATCTGATGTTTGTCTGTCATGTTTATGGTTATGATAGACTGGGTGGAAAGTCCTTTGAAGGTATGACCTTCATGGTGGTGTAAAGTGCCTTCAAATTGCAGCCAAATTCTAGTCCCTTTGAAACTGACTGTGAAATCCCGTGTGTTTATTATTCTAATTTCATGAACCTCAGTCAGAGTTCTGAATTGCTGTGCCTGGGGTTATTTTAGCTAATAAACAATTAGCTTAAATAATTAACCAATTTTAAAGCACCTTTATCTGTCTCTTTCTAGACAGACAGTGGTTAGGTTCCCTCTGCTTTAGAACAAAACAATGTAAACACAGATTACTGAATTCACTAAAAGGTATCTCTTGTGACCTGCAGCATGCGAGCTGCCTTACTGTTCAGTCTTGTCAGTTTACAGGCTACGTCTTTATGCAATGTTTTGACTACGTACCAAAATGTGCTTTTAATTGCTCATTTTGTTAAAAAAATATATATTTATAATGCTTTTGAGTGTTGTTGTTTTTTTATTGTGGATTATTTAATCTGTTCTTTATTTATATTTCTGAGGTCATTTGGCTTAATTAGGATTGGAGGGGGGAACAATGGGTTAGATCCAAACTGAAGGCCAAACTACAAGTGATGAATGACACAGGTTGGACACTTGTCAGCTTCCCTCAAGTTTTGATGGGAAATGTAGGCAGCTTGGCAGAATGTTGGACAAGTGACAGTTGAAAAATCCATTGGACAGCAGTTGGAGAGACAAGCTGTAATATCAGAATGCCTACATTTCCCATCAAAACTTGAGGGAAGCTGCCAGGTGTCCAACCTGTGCCAGACATCACTTGTAGCTTGGCCCTAAGTTAGTAATTTCCAACAATTTTCCGTTCCAGCTGCAGACCGCCCCCCCCATGTAATTCCTCAGGATCCCTTATCCCCCAAGAACATCATGTCATGGAGATCAGTAGTGCAGATTTGCAGTGGGGAAGAGGAGGCAAGAAAAGTACCCTTTTGCCCCAGGAAAATTTACTCAGGATCTTACTCTCTGAGATCAAAATTACCCCTCAAAAGGGGTGAAGAAGGCAGAACTGCTAACAAAAAGCTTAAAGGATCCTGAAAGGCAGGTAATAAAATTCAGGAGAATCACACAGTTAAGTTTGCATAACACGTCACCAGTTTTTCCGTAAGATCTCCCACATCTCATATAGAGATGCATGCCATAAGAGGGTCTGTTCGTTTATATATTTATACCCCACTGTTCACCCCACTGGAAACCCAAAACAACGTACAATATTGTTCTCCTCATCTCCATTTGTTCTAAGTTTGGCCAAGAAAGTGGCCCAAGGTCATCCTTCAAGCTTCCGTGGCAGAGTGGGAATTTAAACCTTGGTCTCCTAGAGCCTAGTCTTACACTCTAACCACTACACCACACTGGTCCCACAGCCCAATTACCAAATTCTACAGGTAGGGTTGCCAGGCCTTTGCCTGGCACCCTGGGTGCTTTCGGGACAGGACATGGGAAGGAAAGAATTGCACGACATGTGGTCACTTCACAGAATCATAGAATCATAGAGTTGGAAGGGGCCATACAGATCATCTAGTCCAACCCCCTGCCCAGTGCAGGATCAGCCTGAGTGAAAACCTGGAAGGGATGTCATTACATCAAGTGACACTCTAGGAATCCCCTCAATGATAAGTACCATAGAGATTGAAGGAGTTCCTAGAGAGTCACTCAACGCAGTGATGTCACTTTCAAGTTGTCACTGGAACCAATATCAACATCTTGCAAAACATAATTTTCCTCCCAATCCACCCCCCACTCCTCTGAGTGAGCAGAGGGCACAAGGAGCATCAGTGGAAGGTTGCCTACCCATACCAGCTAAATAACCGTCCTGCCTATAAGTTGGGGAATGGCAAACCACCCCGGAACAAAAAGCCTGCCAAGAAAACATCATGATGCGACATCCCCCCATGGCTCAGTAATGACTTGGTGCTTGCACCTTTACCCTTACCTTTACCTTTACCTACCTATAAAGTAAGGGAGGATTTGACCATTATCCATCCCCTCTGTGATTCATCATAAGTTCAAAATGCCAAATATTTACAATTTTTGTGTAGTGCTATTTTTGTGTGAATACATTGTGGATATCTGGCATTTTAAACCTATGATGAATCACGGGGAGGATGACTAATGGTAAAATCCTGAGCCCCGGTTCCAACCATATTGTTGTTCTGCATTTTAGACCATTGCTCAGTCAGCCACTGTTGTACAAAAGACTTGTACAGATTGTTGAGGTATGTGTATGTAACCTGTTTATGTATGGGATCTATGGAGCTAATTTAGGAATCAAACTTGCAAGATAAATGTAAATTAAGAAATCCCTTTAAATCAAAAGTATTTCAACAGTCAGATAAATAAAACCAGATCTTACAACCAAACCCACAGGCGCAACAAGGAACAGAAACTTGCAGCCAATAATGTCTTTGTGTTAAGCCAAGTAACTGGTTGTCACTTGGAACCACTTCAAGATGAGCAAAGTCCAAATTTGGGTCCACCAAGTGCCAGAGTCTCTTTCTACTGTCCTCTTGATTATGGAACAAATTGGAATCCAGGTTTCTATCATCACCTTAGGAATTACAGCCCTGCAATAATAACATGATTTCATAAAAATATCAAACCAAATTTAACTCCCCCTCCCCTTTTACCCATGAGCTTTCATATACAATGTCTTTCCAGTTACCTTATTCAAGGTGATAAGAAGTCATAAAATGCTATCAAGCTCCCCAGCAACCAGCCTTCTCTGTGGCTGCTCAGCTCCAGACTGACTCCACCCTCCTGGTCTAAACCAACTAGCTCATGGGAGTTACATATAAATGAAGGCACAGAAGGAAAAAAGGACTTCTGGACAAGAGTCATGTCAAAGGACACTATCCAGCCTAGATTTGCTTATTTTCTCTGTTTCTCTGTTTGGTTTTGGAATCCCCTCCCTCTTTGGGATCTTTTGGGGACAAAAGCATCCTTAAAATTCTCCAATAAATAAATAAACATAATGCTGTTCTGCCATCCACACATTTTGTTCACTGCGTGCTCAGGACTTGAGCCACCAGCACGATTAAATGTTTGTCTACAGTGAGTGATGATAATGGCATTATGCTAGTCACAGTGTTTTCATCTGAGCTGTCATTACATAAGGTCAAAGCATTAATGCAACTTAACTGTACTCTGCTTAGGAAACAGAAGAACATTCTCCTTCTGCAAGCATAAGGAGGGAGATGATGAGATGGGAAAATAAGTTGTTTCTGTATTTTTAGAGATCATTGTAGGGTCACATCTCAGCCCGGGGGGTTTATCTCCTCATCATGCACCTGTTTTTGTATTTTAATTAAAATATTCCTCTCTCTCTTTCTCTCTCTCACACACATGGTATGTTTGAACTACTTTGTAAATTCATAGACACCAGCTTTCCTATTCATCTAGTCTATTTGGAAGAAGTCAATTTTAATTTGCAGAGAACAGATCTCTGATAATGAGATTCTCCTCTACATGTCTTTTGCTTTCCCTATAGTCCTGTAGAGTCTGACAAGGATATTTTTTGTAATTATGATTTAATTAAGTATTCCCAAATGAGTTGCTGTATATAGAGCCACCAGTGTAGCAATTGTCATCCGGTTAAAAACCTTCACTAGTAGGATGACATTACGCTGACCTGTTCTTGTAAAAGCTCTTCCCCCACCCACCCCAATTCTTTGGACAATGCAACCCAAATATTTCACAAAGAGAAAAGAAAGATCCAAAGATCTAATCTCATTACACTGAAGCTCATGTGTATTTTTCAATGGAGAAGAAAAGATGCAGGGACATGAATGGAATTCTGTGTGAACAGAATGTTCGTATTTGTTGTCTTGTACGCAATCACAATGGAGTGCACAGGGACATCAACGGACTTGCAGTGGGCAGTACTTGCATGGGAACACCCTCTACTTGAACTGGCATTTCCACAATGTTGTAGTGTATGTAGCTGTGTGAAGGCCATGTTTTGAGATTACATCCTCACTCTCTACCCCGCCCCACCTTCAACATCAGAGAAGATAGAGTTAAGTTTAATCTTCCCCTTTAACAGGCTTCATAGATTTACTGTCCTGGTAAGAATACTGTCAGCTGATTTTTTTTTCATTTTCTTTTCTTCCCTATTTGTGTCCGCCTCCCCCTAACTCTAAGAACCTTTTAAAGAAGCTCCATGGAGACCTTCTCCTAGCCTCCATTATTCAGTATTAGGCAGACAGGCTTGCTTTTTCTGTCATACATCATGGTAAAAATGGCCTTGGCCAGCTGTTTGGCTTTGCTTTCCCAGAGGTTGGAAAGCATCCTGTCTTCACCTGCTACTTTGCTTCATCCCTCTCTTTCTCCAAGGATCTCAGGGCTATGCATACAGTCCTTCCTCCCTGCATTTTATTCTCACAACTTTGACAGAGTGGGAATTTAAATGACGATTAGGCTGAAAGAGATAGCAAGTGCACGTCCGGCCTCAAGTTAACTGGAGGACTTCATGATGCTGTGAGGATTTAAACACAGATTATACTATATTCTAGCTACAGTGGCTCTCATTAGTATCTAGAACACAGTCCCTTACCCCTTTTCCTATTCCTCTACCCTTTATATCTGCTGTCCAGCCCCTTCTTATCTCTTCTGCCTTGCAGTCACTTGACTCATGAACAGGCTATTGGTCATGAAGGAACTTCCCTTCTGCTCAAAGTAGCTAGCACTTCCTATTGTCCATGGCTGTTACTCCTTACTTGTATTCCTTCCTTCCTTCCCTGTTCCATCTTCTATCCATTCCCTCCTCTCTTTGAGATCTTTGACTATCACATGCTGTGATGGAGTTGTACTGGTGACAGCCTGTTCCAGTTTCAAAGGAAGCAGACCAACCTGATCAAGCTCAGCTTCTCTCCATGCGAGGGTAAGGGAAACAGAGACCAACAGCAAGATGGAAACAGAGACCAACAGCAAGACCAAGTATCCTAGTTAGTCAGACTGATGAGTAGAGATTTGAAATATAATTGAAATACAAATCAAAGTTCGTGACAAACTGGGCCAGTTCACAAACCGTGAACCTGCAGTTTGTCAGAGCCCATTTCTGATGAACCACCATGAACTTTAGGCTGGTTTGTTTGGTTTGTCACTACAGACAGCCTGGTGCCGATCAATCAGTTTCCTAGGTAACAGGGGATGGACTTCCTGCAGACCTTCTGCTGACCCAGAAGTGGCCTTCTGCTGACCCGGAAGTGACGATTTGCTGACGCGGATGTGACATTTTCATAAACCAAATGAACTGGTTTATGAACCGGGGCAGGTTCGTGAAAGTTCATGGTTTGTGAAATGCAACAAACTATGAACCACATGGTTATTTTTTTTTCCAGTTCATGCCCATCTCTACTGATGAGTAAGCCTGGCATGGAATGTTCATAGAAATAAAATCACTAGTTGTAATACATCCCAGCTTCCTCTCATTATCTTTACATGCCTCTTTTTCTGTAGACCCAGTTTTTCATTTAAACTGGCCTTCCCTACATAGTATCACTGGGATGAAACATCAGAACTATGGATGTATATGCATGTATTTTTGTTGTGATATGTTATCATTGTGAGCTTTTTTTGTTTTGACCATTTTTGTTGCTAGGCTGAATGTAGCTACAAGTAAGAAGTGAAACTGAACTGGAGAATTTTGAGTCATAAAATCTGCAGCATCCCTAAGCTGGTGTACGAGTCGGAGGTCCTTCTTCCAAAAGTTCTAGACAAATGAGCGTGCACAATAAGTATATTGAAACTGGGTTGCAAATTGCAGCATTAAAGACCAATGGTTCCTGCTTGCCTGAGGAAGCCTGGCTCTCTACCAGTGCTGACCCAAGAAGACATTGCAACTATGCAGACCTGCAAAGGTCTTAAGCTGCCGTGCCAAATGCAGCCCACTGCTCAGGCAACAGCAATTAAGAAACCTCCCATTTTTTCATCCTTTCTGGAAATGCAGAAACTGTGGAACTTTCAAGTGCTCTGAAGATCATCATTCCTTTTGGTAAGTCACAAGATGCGCAGGCCTGATCTGTAAGGCCAGGGTGCCCATATCTCATTGATCTTCCCAAAGCGTTCAATAATCCTTGCATTTTGAAAGGCCTAAATGAGGTTTTGATAAGCACTTTCTAACTGAGCCTGAACAAAAGCTGGTAAAGGAGATCAATTCCAGCATCACTAATAGGTCTCAAATGTGCATGCCGATGGGGCTATAGAACTTTTGACATATCCCCAACATGTTAAATTAATTCAGATCAAAGCATGGCATTTAGATCTCCATGAAGTCTTGTACAAAATGCAAATAGAATTCAGATGCAAAAGGGAACCAAACAATAAAAAAAGAGGATAAAACCGTAAAAATCTTCTGCTCTATCACATACCTTCTCCATTATATCTTTTCAGAAATGATATTACTTTTATGCATGATACCAAGATTTAATGGGGCACACTGGAGATGTTTGGCCTGAAGCGTTTAATTTGCAGGAATGCTTAGGTGCATCCATATGAAACTCGGTGCCAGATCCTCTCCAGCTGGTGAAAATAAGACATATTTGCATTCCTTTCAATGGAACAATGATTTAATCCAGTTAGATGCAGTTCCCTTGTTTCACTTTGCTTCTGAACCAACGGGCATGGCCAGTGTATGTTATTATCTGAGGTAATGAGTTGCTACCAAATAGCTGTATAGCCAAATTTATGAAAGGGTGTTTTTTTTTTCCCTCCTGTTATATGTCAAAAAAGTAAAAATGCTCTGATAAGCCTCCCCCACCCAAGGCTGCACTATTTATTTAGGAACAAATGAGCTCCTTCTATTCCTTCTCCCAGTTGACTTCCACTGCTGATTTCAGTGGGCTTAGAAGAGTATAACTCTGCTTACAATCGCACCGATGGTCTCTCGCTGTCATGAGACATGCTTTGAAGACAGCCAGGCTTTTCAGAAGATCCAATATTACAAAAGCGTTTATGCAACCATTCTTGAGCTGTAAAAACCCTCCCTCTCCCATGGTACATTTGTAAGGCACTAGGTATTATTAGGATCAGCAACTTTGATATCCAGACTACAGCAGTTCCCTATGAGTGTCACCATGAAAGCTGACCAGAAAGGGGAACCACTGACTTGTTATCTGCTATGCACAAGCACAAATAATGCCATTGCCCAGAAAGAAGTAATGTGCAGATGGGACAAATGTCACTTTCCCCTTTCCATTCTTTCTTGTAGTTGAGCTGCATCAAATAGTGCGTTCTGTATTATCATGGTGAATTTGGATGCTTACATGATGCACATCCTGTACACATACGATGCCTGTTGCATTCTAGACTTCCATAGGTTTAGATGAGTAGCTTTCACCTAGATTGCACTGTATTTCCACTAACCCTTTCTTCAGTTCATATTTATCCTTGACTGTGCTTCTGCTCCATGTTATGACGTGAGTACCCACATATTTACTGTACTTGCCTGATCATTGTAATTACATGGAATCATAAAAATCAAAACCAAAACTGAGCATGGCAACTAGATGGATTTTGCCCTCTGATGGACACCTGTATAGTCTTAGGTAGGTAGTGGGACTGCAAAACAATAACAACAACAACAACAACAACAAAAGAACAGCAGGATTTGAGTTTAGTGGCACCTCAGAGACCAACAAATTTTCTCAGGGTGTAAGCTTCAAGAGTCAGAGTTCCCTTCTTCAAACACCTTTCCCTTTTTCAGATGTATGAAGATGGGAGCTCTGACTTAAGATGCAAATTTACACCTTTTTCCAAATCAATACTCAGAAGCCTGTAGCTTTGATTAGAATTGCCCAATACAGTGGCTTTTCATGAGCAAAACAGAAAACTGTTCAAAACTGTCCTTTTGCAGTTTTCTGACGGGCAAATATTTATTATATCACCAAAAATCTTCCCAGGAATGGGGTTGGGGGCAACAGCAGACAGATGATCATGAATGTATCACACGTTATGAGGTAACTATCCCAAAGATGCCATATGTTGAAATAAAAATGAGTTACCCTTGGATTGTGTGATATTCTATTGTGCTAAAAAAGTCAGAATTAGAGATGGGCCCGAACAGCAATACAAACAAAAAAAAAGACACGAACAGCCCAATCTGCTGTTCGAGAACAAATTGTTCATGAGGCCCCATTCTAAATGAACAGGTGGTTGTTGCAAGCCTCATTCATTGCTGTTTGTTGCTGTTCGTCAAGCCAGACAGTCTGGCACCTGCAATCTACTCCCTTGACAACGTAGGCAGGGATTGTCTGAACTCTGTCTGAACTCCTGCTGTTGCCCTGGAAACCCCAATCTAAGCCCAATTTAGCTTGATAGGCAGGTCTTCCTTCCAAGTGTGGAACTCCAAATTTGCTACAAGAGAGCAAAGACCATGGGGAGGGGGGGCTCCCAGCTCTGGCTAGTCTTTGCAGACAGTGGAGAGGGAGAGAGTTGCTGCTGGCATTTTGATAGAGAGACAGGGAGAGTGCATTGGAGCTTGAATTTTCTTTGTGTGTGGTGGGATAGGGAATCTATCCCTTCAAGTTCCAGGGCTGCTGCCAGGCTCTGGGCCAAGCTATTATTTATTATTGGTACCTTTCCTGCTGCCTGCTCAGGTAAGGTTTCTGGGAGTGATGCAGTAGGAATCATCTCTGATGATTTTCATGGTGGAGTCAGTATATATCCCTCCCCACCCCCCCACAAACTTCTTTGACATTTTCCCAGACAGCAAATAATCTGAACAAGTCAGTCAATTACCATGAAAGAGCTAATTTATTTATTTCGTGTAATACCACCTGCTGTGACAGTAAGTGCTTTTGTTGTTACAGTCATTTTTGAGGGGCCTGTATTCATTGTTAGACAATATATCAGAACTCTGGGATGATGAAAACTTCCATTTAAGCAATGTATACTACAGCATGCATTTTAGTTCTGTTGACAGTTTTGAAAGGCCTTCTGCAACTGACATTGTTTACCATCTAAATGGTTTTTTTTTATTTGGTATATTGCAAGAGAAATTAAACTGTGATTTTTAAAAATAGGCCCTCATGAAACTTTTTATTGGCCATCAGAGGCAGGGTCCATTGAATTATATGTTTGTTGTTGTTCTTCTGTGCAGTCCCATACGTGCAGGCCAGCCAAGGAGAGGGATTTCCTAGCTCTTAAAATCTGTAAGGAGGTGCTTAGCCCCTATTGTGCGTGTGCATAGATTTTCCCACTGAAAACGTGGGTCGTGAGGCAGAGCACCCCCATTTTCTTTCAGTTCTTTTGCTGCCACTGGGAGAGGTTCTTCATTACCTCAGTCTGTTTTTCCTTCCTGTTCCTTGTCCCCTCTTCAGTTAACATGTCACAGAAATCTCACAAAGTCTCCGGCTGCCAGCACTGCTAGAGTTTTACTCCTAAGGCTAGATCAGGTCTCTCGCTTAAAGACAGTGTTCTATATAAAGACATGGGTTCTATAGGGCTTAGGAAGCAACTTACACAAAATTTCAAGAAAAACTTTTTTTTTCTTTTAAAATTTTTAACAATTAATAAAATACAACTTTTTTTTTGAAAAAAATCAACTCTTAAGTGCAACCATAAAAAAAACTCCAAATCAACAATGTCCTTGAAAAGGCAAACAGTTCAACATCCAAGAAGTGATGAGTCCTCTCTTATCCATTCGAAGCAGCTGTGCCCCAGGCTTCTGTCTTCTTGTTGGGAATTACAGCCCTGCAAAAACAACACAATCCCAGTAACACCAACCAAACACAACACACAAACACCACTTCAAATCATATTTTACATACAACATTTGGTTACCTTATTCAAGGTGATAAGAGCTTATAATTTATTAAGCTCCCCAGCAAACAGCCTCCTCCTCAGCAGCCTGCCTCTAGCTTCTGACTCCACCCCATTGGGCTAAACCAATTAACCTCACAGGGCTTACAACAGCACTATGGGAGAAAGTGCTTTCAGGCTCAGATAAATGGGCAGCTAAGAAATCTGCCAAGAAAAAGCCTCAATCTGAATTGCCTTCATCAGTTTGGAGGGCTCAAACACCAGACTTTGTTTGCTGGTTCTGGTTAGATCTTCAGATCTTAAATCTGTGACTTGTGATTCCCCATCTGGCTGTCTTATTTCTGGCACTCCAGAATGCAAAAAAAGGCATTTGCCATCCAAAAAGAGGCATTTGACTCATCCAAAACATCCAAACCAACTGCCCAAAAGTCCAAAAAAGCCCACCCCTTCTAAGCATCTAAAACATTCATTATCTTTAGCATCACACAGTGCTGATGGTCACTCTCTGGTTCCCACACCAGTAGCTATTGAGGAAGAGGCAATTTTACCACCCTCAAGTCCTTCACCTCCCCATACTCCATCTTTACACCGAGATGATGATCGGTTTGTACCTGCTGATGAATTTCCAGCCCTACCAGCTGTGGGTCCCCCTTAATCTCCCCTTGGCTCCGATGTTTCCTATGAATATGACATTGTCTCAGACCAGTTTTCAAGGTCCTACAGTATGGTCAATGCAAACTGTTCCTACTTCCTATAGGCCTCACATCTGTCATCCTGCCTGTTGGCTTCTTTACCTGCTCCTATGGCAAATTGGCCGGACTTTATAACCTGGCTACAGTTCACCCCTTCCTTTAAGTTTTTCAGCCCCTTGGTGATTCTGACCACATCAGTTCCAATGCCTTTGGTTCCAATGCCTTTGGCTCTGAGGCTTCCATCTACCCTTCATCTCCAGTTGTCTCCTGCTTTCTTTGATTCTGAAGAAGAGGAACACATCTTCAGATCTGATACTACCTCTCAAACTTGCCTCCAATCTTTCACCAGAGGAATCAGTGGGCAAGACAGCATCCTCTTCTTCAAATGAGGGTTAATGCCTTTTCTCAGAACAGATGATAAGAACAGCCAGGGCATTAGAGCTTGCTGTGTCAACTTCTACCCCAAGCCTTATATGTATAGGTTATCTAAGGCCTACAGATACTTTTCATAGATTATCGGCAACTAATATGGCAACAAGCCATAAATCAGACCCATTCTAACAATGGCACAATCCTTTGTTGTAAGTGCAGTTCATGTTTGACAAGGAGCTTAAGTATCCCGCTCTGAGAAATGAATGTAGAGTTAATTTTGGAGATGGAATGAGTGGCATTTTTGAGATGAGCAATGACTTACTGTGCGCCTTTCTATTATGTTTGTTTGAAGTTATGTTAATCTCCAATGGGATTTTCAGTTTTGGCTCTTGATCGAGTAGTCATTTGGAAAAAAATCTGCGCATAGAAGTTTATGTATTGCTTTAGATATAAGATTTGTTCCTTCACAATGGAGATAACTTTTTTTTTTTTTTGCATAGGGCTGAACTCCAACTTCAGTCGAAATCCAATTATTCTAAAGTGGAAACCAGCAATCAGAAATACCTCACTGAAGAGCTCTCTGCTACTACTTCAGATATTTATGTTTTTATTTCTCTCATACATGACAATTTCTGAGAGAACTAAAAAGAATACCCCTCCAGAAAATCATCAGTTTTTTTTTAAAAAAGCTTCAATTCCATAGAAAAACTCCATTTCATCTTTATATGCTCAGAAAGAGAATGTAGAAATTATGGTTTGGGTATAATAATATATGTGCTGTAATAACAAATGTACCAACAATAGTGAATTCTTTTGGAGTTCTCCTGAAATTCTTGAAAAATTTGTTTTCAAAGAGGCACAAATTTGATCCAGATTTTACTTTAGGAGCAATCTGGTATCGCAGTCCTAACAGAAAGGAACTTCAGAGATGGTTTTAACGTGAATTCTTTGTTCATTTTATATATTAAACAAAACTAGATTCAATTTTACTATGTTCGTTATTAAAGCTATTTGTTTTAGAGCCAAACTGGAGTCCACTATGAAGGCTTTCAGCCATACTGCGGCTGAGCTTTCCCCATGGGAATTGTCCAGAAGCATTGTTGGAGCTCAATTAGGATCCATTCAATGAACTGCATCCCCCCATGGGGCAAATAATATCCGCTGGCTGCATTTCAAGTCGGGAAAAGGTCATGGGGAAGGCAGGAGACCCTCCTCCCTGTGCCATGGTCCAAATCTGAATTGGGAAACTGCAAAGTTTCTAAATAGAGTTGCCCTTGGGAACTGGCAACTGCAGTATGGCTGCAAGGTCCATGGCAAACTTGTGCAAAATGTAACATCTAGTTGGTCCTTAGGTATCAATCTGATATTCATTTCTACTGGTTCTGTATGGGAAATAGATCACTGTCTGTCTCTCTCTCACACACACCATTATATGAAAAAAATTCTCCAGGATTTAATTCGTGGGATGTTGTCTGCCAAATTTTAGACAGACAGATGATAAAAAGTATCCTTGGTTTATAGGCAACTGAAATTCTTATTTGCAAAGTGTAAACAAAGAGGTATTTAGAATCCCAAGGAATCAGGTAGCATATTATATGTATGGCATACAATATCTTCATGTGGGCACCATATTTAGCAGGAACAGCTCCATGCAGACATGCAGGTATTGCGTAAAAGCTACAGTGTAGAGACACTACTCACCAACTCTGCCCTCTCAGTATCCTTGTTCATAAGTTAGAGCAAACACTTCTACAATCTGTCTGCTGTGTACACTTGATATTTCTTTATCCACGTGTTGAATAATTCTCATGTGACGTTCAGCACATGTACAGCAGAATGTATGATTGAAATCATACATTTATTCAGGTACTGGTCTCCAGTTTCATTTGTAAAGTCAATGCATATTGTTACACCAAGTGCATTCATGCCAATGGAAGGTTACCTCTAACATCTGTTTTCAAAAGAGGTCTTTAAAAAAAATGAGAGTCCTCTTATTGGCCCTCTGTAGTAACAAGTTGGCCCCTGTGTGAGACAGGATGCTAGACTAGATGAACCCCTTGTCTCATCCAGCAGGCCTGTCATTGTGTACACAAGTTCACTGTAACATTTGAACAAGGCTAGTGCCTTGGTACATGAATTGTTTTTCAGGGGAATCCTGATGTATTAATAGGGTTCCCAGGTGCCCGCCAGTGGCAGGCAAACTCCCGGGGAATTGCCCCCTTGTCTGCTGATCGCCCAGTGATTGGCAGGAGGAGGCAAGCTCCTGGAGGTTGCCCACCACTGTCAGGCATCTCAGGAGCACGCCGTGCACATACTCCCAACCAGTGCAGCGACATCACTTCTGGAAGTGATGTCGTTGTGTCACCAGTGGGAGCATTCCTGCACTTCTTTGGGGGCCAATTTGGGAGCGTTCATGCAGCTGGTATGTTGACATCACTTCCAGAAGTGACTTCATCATGCCAGCTCCAGGGCAGGCGTACGCTTTTCACACGTGTGAAACAAGACCTCATGCAGTGCACTAGATAGGTGCCAGGGAATCTACGCTCCCGATGGGAGGTGGGGAGTACCTGGAAACCCTATGTATTAAGCAAATTGACCAATCCACATTTAAAATATATGGGAGTCTACTTGTAGACAAAAAGACAACTAATTGGTTCTTTCAATATTTTTTCTCCCAACCTGGCTCACTGCTGTATTAGGGACTGGCTGGGGGGAAAGGGTGCTAAAAAGACACAGGAGGGAATATATTTTAGCTGAACTCACATATTTTGCTGGTTTTGTTTTAAAATATATTCTGACATCACCTGTGTTTTTATAATTGGATTGATTACATATACTGGGACAAATAGCATCTGGAGGGCCATTTTTTGGGATAAAGGAAATATCTTGAGCCCCACTGCCCTGCACTCTAATCTTAATCCAAATTTGAGAAGTTCTGCAGCTGCTTTTAATGAAAATATTAACTATTTAACAATATCTTAGATTATCATCACTATGCTCTTGTGTTTCATTTGATTTGGTTCCATCTCTCTCTCTCTTGGGGTACAAACTTTTAGGCTGGTTAGTTTGGTTCATTTTTTGGTTCGTCACTGCAGACAGCCTGGTGCCAATCAATCAGTTTCCTAGGCAACAGGGGATGGACTTCCTGCAGACCTTCTGACCCAGAAGTGACCTTCTGCTGGCCAGGAAGTGACCTTCTGCTGACCCGGAAGTGATGATTTTCTGACCTGGATGTGACGTTTTCACAAACCAAATGAACTGGTTCGCAAACCAGGGGCAGGTTCATGAAAGTTCATGGTTCGTGAAATTTGACGAACCACGAACCACATGGTTTGTTTTTTTTTCCGTTTCGTGCCCATCTCTTTTGCTGAGCAAAGCTGGTGGATGCTTCCTGGAAATTGTGCAGGGGCAAGGGTAACAGCTGCCTCTTTTCCCTTTCTGCATAGCCTGCTGCACTGTCAGAGGTCAGCCGAGTTTATTTAATATTGATGTTCTCTCATTATGAACCGCCTTGAGGCCATGTTGTCATGTAGAAAGGTGGCATATGGATAATCTGAATAAATAATAATAGATAATAGAGAAAAACAAACAAACACTAGATGAAGGAAAGAAAGAAAATGTCTCTAGCTGTTGAAAAACTTGTCTATCACCTACTCTCCTTTCTAGTTCCCTTCAATGTGTGGTGATATTAGAGAACCTTTAATGGTGGACATCCAGTCTAAAATGGCAGTTGCTAAAGAACTCTGCACAGTTAGCCATGACCAGAGTCACTTCTTCAGCTGCTTATTCCTTTCATTCTTGGCAGGAGGACGCTGTTCTGAGGAGGTAAAGCTGTTGATATTCCACACGAGGTATTTCTATGCAAATTCAAATTCCACTCTCCAATGTAATGGCGTGAATATCAGTTAGCTTGAAATCTACCTGTGAACCCAAATGTAAAGCCTGAAGTTAATGAAATAGAAAATGGAATTGCATGAAAGCTAGGGAACAGGATGTGACTGTTTAACATTCTGCCTTTGTTCCATACGATATGAGAGCTTTATTTAAGCTATTTTAAATTAGGACTGGAGAGACAAAAAAATATTGATGTATACCACTGTGACCATTCTTTACAGATCTTCCCTGGCCGTTTCATTTTGATTCTTTGTTCAACACCTTTTAATTAGCAGCATACGAAACAAATCACTTCAAGAAACACAAATCATTTTCACTAATGATGCTTAACTTTGCACTTTCCATGAAAATAATACTTTGCAAATATTCAATGTGCCTTGCACAAATTACACTGATAATCCAAAGAGCCTGACTTCAAGGAAAACCATTATTATTACCCTAGTATTTAAGAAAGAGGGACTAAGGATGATAGATAGTGGCTTATAAATGGCTAGCTGCAATTAAATTTATGGCTGAAGAGAGATTTGAATGAGTGACTTCCCCAATCTGTTAGCAACAGCAGCTGCATTGGAACTCTTCAGTTGTCGTTTAAAAGCTGTGGCCTGGGAAGAATGCTCAACATCTCTCTGGGATGATTCATTTCTCCCCAGCCCACAAAACAAAGCATCTATACATGGTACATTTAAGACTAAAAGGGCTTGATGTATTTGCCATTCTTTTTGGCAGCTCCTTTTCTGCCCACTCTGGAGAACAGGCAGTCCACACAACATGATAGTGAATGTGATATTTTAAGGCAGCAGAAATGTAAACAAATTCTAGAATCCAGAGGTTGTTTTTTTCTATCACAAAAGTGGAAATTGGTAAAGCTCTGAGGTAATGCAGTGTACTATGATGTTAAGGGAACGAGCTCAGAGCTGACACATCATCTGCTCTCAGCTCCACCCTTCTGCCATTTGTAATACAGAGATTATAATAACTCTGTCCTAGTTTACAGATTTGTTTTAAATAGTGCTGAGATAATATATGCAAAGTGCTCTGAAAGGAAAATACCTTTTCATCACCATTGAAATAAATAGGTTTCTCGGAACAATACTTTAGTACTCTGAGGTCTGTGTACCTAAGTGGCTGCTTCTCAAATGAGCCTGTCTCAGGCCCCTCTGATGAGAATTGTTTCAAGCTCTCTCTTTTTGT
The DNA here is from genome assembly GCF_028583425.1 of Eublepharis macularius. Lineage (NCBI taxonomy): Eukaryota > Metazoa > Chordata > Lepidosauria > Squamata > Eublepharidae > Eublepharis > Eublepharis macularius. Next base: position 118,693,128 of record NC_072796.1, on the reverse strand, counting down.
TATATTAAATCAACCAGAAGATGAAGCAGCCAGTTTGGTGTAGTGGTTAGGATCACGGGACTCTAATCTGGAGAGCCGGGTTTGATTCCCCACTCCTCCACTTGAAGCCAGCTGGGTGACCTTGGGTGAGTTGCAGTTCTCTGGAGCTCTCCCAGCCCCACCCACCTCACAGGGTGATTGTTGTGGGGTAATAATGGCATACTTTGTAAACCGCTCTGAGTGGGCATTAAGTTGTCCTGAAGGGCGGTATATAAATCAAATGTTGTTGTTATTATTATTACTTCATTATGGTCCTTGTTTTATGGAACTTTGTTCCTCAAGAGACTAGCCAAAGCCAAGATCTTCCATTCTTTTGGCAGGCCTGCAAGTCAGGCATTTAGTTGAGGCCAACATTAAATCCATCAAATGAATCTCCCTGCTGGCCTCTCACCTGTGGGGGTTATATGGTCACTTCCCCCCCCCATATGAGCAGCTGCAGGATACCAATCCATACCATCACTCTTTCTGTACATGATGAACAAATGAATTGCTGAAGTGCTGTATTGTAATATTGTGATTTTATTGTTATGCCTGTATTTCTTATTTTTGTTGTAACCCACCCAAAGCCTGCTCACAGGGAGGGAGGGCTATAAATCGAAGAAGAAATAATAATAATGTTCAGGGGAAAAAAAAGAATATCTGCCTATTTTGAAAACAGAAGCCGATTTAAAGATCTTGCTCAGTAGAACACCTACAAAACTTACAGGGAAGAAGAAAATATTTTCAATAAGACCAGTGAGCAAATTCTTAGTAAGAGTGGTGTTTTGTCAATGTGCCAGTCTGAAACATTTGGAAATTCTACATCCATGAATGTCATTGGAAGCTAAGCAGCTAGCAATATTTATCTGGGTGCATTTTGTGTATCCCTAGATATAGTGTTGACTGCGTCCAGATGGATCCTGGAGTTCTCTCAGGATTACAACTGATCTCCAGTTGTAAGAAGTTTCTCTGGAGGAAACGTAAAGTGTAAAAGAAATAGAAATCCAAGAATGGCTACAGATTCATGGATTCATGAGGTAGCAAGCGAACATCTCATCAGTCCAAAAATAAGTGGTAACCTTTCTAAATATACAAATATGTCATAAGAAAACAGAAATATCCCCAGGGTGGCTATATTATCCAGACCACGATTTATGAGTTACTCCAGTCTAAGCCCATCAAAATCAATTGACTTAGACTGGAGTAACCCTGCTTAGGATTTCACAGAGTAGTAATTTTTTGTGAATTTTCCATGAGCCAGGCATGTGATTCAGTCACCTTGATGACATAATATTCCCACTCCTGCTTCAGGAAATGCTTGGAGATTTTGAGAGCAATGCCTAGGTAGCGTAGCATTTCTGGAAATATGATGTCACTTTTAGCTTTTCCATATTGACTAAGGGAAATTCCTAGAACATCACCATTTTTCTCCCATGCTTCAATTCCTTTGGAACAGGAAATTGGAGCTGGGATCTAGTAATTCCCCACCCTCGGAATAGAAGGCATATGCTGAAACTAAGCGGATATGAGCTTAGTCCATATCTGGATGGGAGACCGCCAGGAAACCTTATATGTGTCTCCTTTGGTTCCCAGATACAAGAAATCTTGGATAACACTAAACGTAGAATAAAGTGGGAGATAACTTTTTAAAAAGTCACTTACTGTTAGATGACTCCATTCAACCAGTGATGTTCTTCAAATGGTGGAGAAACAGGAGCTTGTCCTCTGCTTTCCAGTACACACAACAAGAGGATGATTCTGTACTTACAGGCTGCTAATAGACTACCCAACAAATGCATTGTTCTATGTCCATTGTTTAGATGGGAGAAATGAGTGCCCACTTAACATGCCACACCATCACCAGCTCAGAGATACACCTAAATCCACTGATGCCAGTGGGTTTAGATGGGTGCAAGTATGCTTAGGCTGGCAGTGACTGTGTATTGTCACCTATATGCTATGTGCAGTCTGAGGGTTCGGCAAATAATTCACAGAGACCATCTCTTGGTTGGAATGGCCACAACTTTATTGATTACAGCTGGATGGAGCATTGGCCAGGCATACGGGCAATGGATCCCGTTGGCATCAGCAGACCCATTTGCGGTCCGATGCATCACTCACCAGCCCTCTTTGCTGGTCTGCCATGGCAAGCATTGTTCCGCTGCCAGCAATGCTGGTGAGCCCTTGCCTCCCAAGGTAAGCTGGTTCCATGCCCTGCTCACCCTTATTGGATCCGGCCCAATGCCTCAAAACCGCTGAACCCCTAAAGTTGTTGTGACAACCCCCCTGCTTCCCTGAAAGAGTGGCGGGTGGATGGGAGAATGTCTGCTCCGGCCAAAGACTCTTCAGTAACAGCTCTGGCCATGTTGCAAGCCAGGAAGAGGACGTCGACTCTCCACCTCTTCCATCTCAGCCAAGCTTCCCCCTTCTCCTTGCACCCGGTGATAACACAGCCCACAGGTAAGTCTGCAGGCTTCCTTTAAAAAGCAGAGAATAAGGAAAGTTGGTTCCCAAAGTAGCTAACAAATAGACAATGCCGCCTTGAATATTATATAGCCACTTGTCATCTCTTTTGTTGTTGAACTTCTAACATCTTTGAGATCTTCCTCCTTGCCTTGGCCTACATTAAAACTATAATTTTAGATGTTTCTACAAGGGAAATAAGTTAATAAAGAGCTGCCTCTGGAAAAAAAAGATGACGTAAAGGGGATATCACTTTACATGCTGTTCAAAATAGAAAAAAAACACCTTAAGTCATTCAGATATAATTTTCATTCGGGGTGGGGGTGGGGGTGGATGTGGATTTCTGCAGACCAGGAAAAATAAACCTTAAAAATTCAACTTCATCATACTGTGTCTAGATTTCATTTTATTTGTACATTGAAATGATCAGCACAGTTGCGAGTGAATGTTTGTGGAGACAGCAATCAACTCTTATTTAAAGGGAAAAATGGCATCTGAACATGTTTAATAGACTCATTTTTCCCCCCTCACATCTCTGACATTTTTGTTATGGGATTCACATCTCAAATGTTTCTCAAAACACCAATTTTAATCAGAATTCTGATCAAGGGGTTTTATTGTTTGTGATCATGTTCATTTGTCTGTTCCCATCATAAATCAATCTATAACAATGTCTCTAAGATGAGGGAATGAATAGGAGGGTGCAGATAATTAAGGAACGATGTGTGGTACAAATATCCGCCAAACCTAACAACATAAAGGTAGAGTTTTGCAATAATTAATACATCTAGATTTTATAAGGTCCAGTGTGGTCTTGTATATGCATTAAGTAAAACCAGAAGCACATTACATGTAATATACAGTGAACCCTAGCCAGCAGTTAGCTAAATAATTATACTTCATTACAGAGTGAAAAAAGCTATTTGCCAAGGATATTGAAGCACTATCGCACTGTCATTGGGCTGTTCAAAGTCAGAACTTATCCCCAAGTTGCAGCCAATGCATTGCAATGGCACACATATGACACACCATTTTCCATGACTGAAACAACTCGAGCAACCTTGCTGGCCCACACAGTGTGGAATTATCAATATACAATCTCTCTTCTCTCCTAATAAAGTTTACTAATCTGGTTGAAACTCTGTTGACTGCTGTGAGTGGCTGTCTTCACATGCTCAAGAAACTAAAAGCTAGCGAACATAGCTCCTATGCTGCCACAAACTGATTGACAAGTAATTGGAGCCATTTGTTGGTGAACCAAACAAATCAGGGCATCAGAGCACCTTGATTGCTTCCATTGAACACGGTAAATGTCAAATGTCTTTGCAGCAAAATTCATGGCATCCTTCATCTCGAACTGTGCAATCCTATGCAGAGCCATGCCTTCAAAGTGAATTTAAGTCAATGAATGGTCTTAGAGGCGCACAACTCTATTTAAGATTTCCCTGTCCATTGTTGAATTGGTTTTGCTTATACCAAAGTTCCCCATCCTGTAATGTTGTTATTATACAGGGTGGCTCTGCCTTCTATTTTTCATGCCTTTAATTTTCAATTAGACATTTTCTAAAACTATTTTCAGAATGATGATTGCAAAGTTTGTCCCAATGTGAATCTTTCCGCTCCACAGGTTACTGATATGGACAAGGGTACATATGTATCTGTAAGAAAACTAATATTATTACATACTCAAATAACATTCCTTTTTGTGCTAGGATTTATTCTCATGTACTCATGTACATTACTAACTGGAGGGGCACAGGAACTTAAGAATACAGTAAACAGAGCATGTGTAGTAGTCTGGAAATCAAGACAATTGGCTTTCTTCATGATCCTTGATGTTTACCTTGTAAATAATATAATGTAATCCAGAACTTCTATATTGAGGGAGATATTTGGATAGGGAGAATTTTGTAAGTGCTCCTAAACAAGGTCACAATTAATAAGCACAGTGTGCTTGTAGTTGTACAATTATAAGTGTGAAATATAAACCTCGTTCAAAGGAGCACCCACCATTTTACAAGTCTTGAATCACTCTAGTATTTCGATATGGCACTCCGATTAAAGATTGCAAAAGAGTAACATTAATTGATGCTTTTAATTGTACCAATTCTTCCAGGAGTTCTTCTAGTTTTTAGGAGTCCTAGAGAACCTTTACCAGTCTATGGCAATATAATTATCTGGCAGAAACCAGAGGCACATTTTCTTCTACTCTGGTCCTGGTCAGTAAGATTATATGTTAAGAGATCCCAAATATGTGTTTCACATCCCTGCACCCTTTTGGGAATATACCTTCTATCAACATCATCTTTGACATGGTAAAAAGCTTCTCATTTCTGCTGGCCTGTTAGAAATAATAAGGATTGCTTGCCCAAACTGGATTTGTTCAGGCAGTGCACCTACAGCGTATTTCTAGTGAATATTAGCTAGGCACGTTAAACCTTTTCAATGCAAGATACTATCTCTTCCACTTTTGACAAGCATTCATGCATTTCTCCTCCTCCTCCGGTACAACGCTTGTTTTTCTATGTGTGTGTCAGTCATTCTTTCATCCAGCTTAACCATGCTAGCAACTCTGACACAGTCTTGGCTCACTCAGACCAAGGCTAACAAGTGAAGCTTATCAAACGCTGTCCTTTCTGTGTGCCTTTTTTGATAGCAAACTTGAACTCTTGTCCTTTTTTTTCAAATTCGACTTTTCAAACACTTTGAAGTTCAGCATCCTCATGGGGAGAGTATCAGATTTCACACTGTGCCCGCAGATGTTATTGCCTGGTTTCTTTGCGTCTGGATAGGTTGGGTTGGGAGGCTCTTGGATGAGACAAATAAAAAAAAAAGATACTCCCCCTTTCTAAAAAAGAAATCACAGGGAAAAGTCTGCTGACACTTGAAAATTTGCAGCTTCCCCAAGGATGCCCTTGAACAATTTTTCTATGCACAATGGAGTGGTTATAGTGGAATTTAAATGAATTAAAGTAGAAGAATTGTTTCAAACTTTACAAGAGCTGTGATAAGACTGGTGGGGGGGGGGTTGTTGTCCCAAAGTATTGTTAAAATATAAAATGGAGTGCCATAGGAAGATTGTTTTTAAGCCTTAGAAGAACTAGGAGAAGATTTAGTTTTTATTACAATTCATTATTTACACAGATTTGTGTGTATGTCATTTTCAAATTGACGTATTTCTTCTTTTTGCTCCACTGATTACCTCTTTTTCATATGGAGAACTTAATAGGCTGTCACTTCTCTTGTTTGATATTTTAGTGCAAATCAGAAGTTCAGAACTCCCTTAAGGAAAATACAGTGTGGTATGAAATGTATCCATCTTGACAGGACATTTTCAGCTGGATCCATATATTGTTTGATATTGCACTAGCATAATTATTCACCTCTTGGACTTTCTGGCATGGACAAGATAATCAGGTGAATGATTTTGATAGCACAATTACATTCTAGTATCTTACCATTTGTGGATCTATGTGGAGACAGTGTATTGCAGGCTAAGTCACATACATGGACCCATGAGGCTGACTTATACTAGATCAAACCATTGGTCCATCAAGGTCAGTATTGTCTATTCAGACTGACAGCAACTCTGGAGTCTCAGGGTAAGGTCTTTCATGTCACCTAATCTTTTTAACTGGAGATGCTGAGGATGGAACTTGGGACTTCTGCAAGCCAAGCAGATGCATTACCTAAGAGCTGAAACTCCACCCCTATGCCCAATGTGCAGATGTCATTGTCAGCCACAAGGAATGAGAGTGGTAAGCAAAAGCAGGTCCTGGCCTGGATAGCCCAGGCAAGCCCAATCACATCAGATCTTGGAAGCTAAGTAGGGTCAGCCTTGGTTAGTAATTGAATGGGAGACCTCCAACAAAGACCAGGGTTGCAGAGGCAGGCAATGGCAAACCACCTCTGTTAGCCTCTTGCCATGAAAAACCCATCAGAGGTCACCATAACTTACCTATGATTTGATGGCCTTCTCCATCACCACCACCACCAAGCAAGAGCAGTAGACCCATTGGGCATGTGATTCTATTGTGACATGTTACCTCGAGCAACTAGCTGTGAGGTCTCTAACAAAAAAATCATGTAGAGGTGAGTCTAACTCTGCAAAACTAAGCAGCTCTAATCAGAATCTTACTCAGGTGTATTCTGTAGGGCTTATTCCAAGGAAAATGTCCTTAGAAATGTACTCTGAGGCTGACCTAGATGTGATGATGTCCCCAGGTCTGCCACCATTTTAAAGCCTCATGCAGGCAATTTTAAAATGCCAAGAGGGCCCAGTCCTGATGTAACCTGCAGCGCAGCATGACCAGGTACTCTTCTTCCCCTCCCCATGCCTATTGAAGTGCTGAATCAGCTGTGGGGTGTTGGGGCAGTGGCCATTTTGGCACTTAAAAAGGTATGGGGGGGCAAGAGCCCTGTGCCCTCTGCACTGTGAGTGCTCGCAGAATCTTTAAATCACATGAATCTCACTGCTGTCATGAGATCATCAGGTGGCCTTGGGTAAGCCACTTCTCTCAGTCCCAGCTCCCCAGCTGTATTGTGGGGATAATAATACAGTGACTATGTTCACAACTCTGAATGCAGCACTAATATGTCTAGAAGAGCAGTATATAAACACAGTTATTATTATTAAGTACAAAAAAAAACAGTAAGCAAAAGGAAGGGGTAGATTATTTCTCTTTACTGTGTTGTTTTTTATTTACAGAAAATGTTCTATACACAAAAATGACAAAGATGGAATTTTCCACCTGCTGTGGCACAGTCCATTCTACCACTGCATTCTGCTGCATGTGTAAGCTCTTAAGAACAAGGACTTGTCTTTCTTTTTCGTGTTATTCTGTAAAGTGCAGTGTATCATAATGATAACATGTGAATAATGAAACCAAATAACAAATAGTAATTCATCCTCCATACCTCTAAAGATGGAACATTCAGTGCTTTACTGAGCTGCACAACTTGTGCCGATTGAAAATGGCTGATACAACTTATGAGCAAAAAAGTACTTTGAATCTACGAAAGTTACAATACAGTTCGTCTATTTATGTTAAAGTGAATGCACGTACATCCAGTATGTACATGTGTAAAGTAAACATGAGTTTACTTTACAAATGAAACAGGGGAAAAGGACCTGCATAAATACATAAATATGCAGTTTCAATCACATGTTCATCTGTATATGTATTGAATGTAGCTTGAGAATTACTCAATGCATGGATAAAGAAAAATAAAGTCTACATTGTAGACAGATTGTGTGTGTACATTTGCTGTAATGTGTAAACAGAGTTTATGCCATCCTGCTATATAAAAGGCTAAGTGCGTTCCAGACAACTCACTTCCTACCCTGGTGCACCACCAGAGGGCACTGCCATGGCGGGAAGTTCAGGATGGGATCAGGAGTGGAGCAGGCGGCAATGCCTCCCCTCTCGCATTCATGCAGCTGGGATCAGGCACAGAACAGGGAGAAATGCCCACCCCATGCCTCCACCCAGTTGGGATCAGGAGCAAAGCAGGGGGTAATCCCCACCCTCCAGCATCACCCAGCTGGGATCAAGCACAGAGCAGGTGGTGATGCCTGCCCCTCGCTTTCACCCAGCTGGGCGAAGGTGCAGAGCAGGGGCCAATGTCTACCGCCCACCTTCACCCAGCTGGGATGAGGAGCAGAGCAAGGGACAATGCCCACCCCTGCCTTCATCCAGCCAGGATCAGATGCAAAGCAAGAGGCAATGCCTGCTTCCCCCTTCAACCCACCAGGATCAGGAGCAGAGCAGGCAGCAATGTCCACCCCCTCCATGCTCCCTCCCTTCACCCTTCTGGAATCAGGCATGGAGCAATGCCCGCCCCTCTTTCATCGGCCAGGATCAGTCACGGAGGAGGCAATGCCCGCTTTCCACCCTTCCCTTTCTATAGCTTGTTGTATTTTTTCACACAATAGGCTTTGTTACTAGTTCAATAATATGCTTGAATGATTTGAGTGTAATTACAACTATAAGGACTTTTCATAAGGGGAGGGGGGATCTTGTGAACTTGCTAATAGGTTACAGTGGCAAATACTTGCTGACTGATAGCTTAGAGATGTGATTTAACTCTCACTGTTAGATATTGTTGGGCAGTGTGGCAGAACAGCCCTATGAGCGTTGATTGTTTGGCCCTCTGATGTGTCCAGGAACTGATCAACCATCTCAAGTCTCTGCCTGGTGATGTACCACTCTGTCCCAGCTCACCTGATCTTTGCAGGTGTTTTCTCTTTTTGCTTCCACTTTGGTATATTGTCACCAAGTAATCATTTTAGGAATTAACCATCAAATAGGCCTGCATTTCTAGCTTCCTTTCCTGTGCTGCAAACACACAATTCTCCTGTCCCTCACTCTATACATGCCCTAGCTGATCTGTTCTAAGGAAGGCTGATATAGAAATTAGAGTTTTCAAAACTCTTCCCATTAACTTGGAGTCTTTGTCCAGGCAGCCAGCCCTTTGCCTGCTCCATGTGGCAATGGCAGCCATCAAGATGGAGCCCAGGTGTGGTAGCTCCTTCCAACAGACACTTTGATCTGACAAAATGGACCTTCAAAATACACTAATTTCCTTCCATGCCAAGGGATTTTATCTCCTCTATTTTTCCACCCCCATGTGGGTCAAATAATCCTTTCCTGAAATCTCCAGGAAGATACAATCTAGCTCAGCATTCCACAGGACATCATCAGGGGTTTTGTGTGAATTCAACATTTGTGCAAAAGTAAACAAGCCTAAATGTCACAATGAAAGTAAATCTTAAGTCGACATTGGATGTGAACATCATTTTGATTTTTGTGAACTTTATTTTGATTTGATATTTTGATATTTGGAAAAATAAATAATACAAACAGGAAAGTTAAAATGCTTCACTATTCTTCTTACAATGTAAACTAACACATGAACATATCTGCTCTTTACAAGTCAATTATCTTGACGGTAATTTAGCAGTAATTGAATTGTGATCCCTACCATCAACTGTTTTCTGGCCTGTAAAGGTTTTCATAGGTAGGGGGTCCTTAGGATTTGAAAAGTAATGTAGAGGTTCCTACATGGAAAAAGCCCTGACCTGGTTAGCCCAGATGAGCCTGACCTTGTCAGATCTCAAAAGCTAAACAGGGTCGGCCTTGGTTAGTAATTGGATGGGAGACCTCCAACAAAGACCAGGGTTGCAGAGGCAGGTGATGGCAAACCACCTCTGTTAGTCTCTTTCCTTGAAAACCCCATCAGGAGTCGCCTTATATCAGCTATGACTTGAGGGCACTCTCTACCACCACATGGAAAAAAGGTTGGGAAACACTCATCTAGCCTCTCGCACCCTCACAAGTTTCTGTGTCAATTCCTAGGTGTCAGATTTCATTTCATGGTGTCTGGCCAGGATGACCATTGACATTTCCAAAAACTTGATGGTTGGTACTTGAGTAATGCTTAGGAGCAATTGACTTCCACCCTCTTGTCTGTCTTCTGCTACAAGAGGGAAAAAACTTTTAAAACTAAATGTGGAGGTTTTGTGAAGCCCAATCCCCAAAATAAAAAAGTATTTCTCCATAGGCAGTACAGGCTGCTAGTGACTACATCAGATTCCTACTTGTGAGTGCAATCTCCCACACTCTACTTTCTTCTCCTTCTTTTGTGGGCCTTCTTTTCGGTGTCTGAGCCTAGAAAATACTGTATGCAGAAGACAAAGCTGCACTAATCATGCCGGCTTGTGTTTAGTATATAAACCAGCAAGTCGCTAGCAATGTCTGATTTCTTAAAATAGGTCATATCATTTCAACACCATAGAGACACAATCTGATAAATGGGTAAAGAAAAGGTACTGATTGGCAACCCATGACATGTCAAGTGAGCAGCAGGAGAGGAAAAAAACACATGCCTTTTAGAGAAAATTTACTGCGCGGAGCAAGACCTTCTAGTAGAGGTGGACAGGAGGCAGAAATGTCAGAGATATCTGAAGCAACAATCGTAACTCAAGGCTAATCTTAAGTCTGGGTAACAGTAGTGGGGAGAAAAATCAATGAAAATAAAAGCTGAAGAAAGAGAGTACAATCCATACTGGTAACTCCATGATTTTACCTATATAGAAATCTATTCCTGACACACAGTACACTATCCTTTTTCAGACATAAAATTGAATAGATAAATGCAAAACCACAAAGTACTTGGGGAATAAGCAATCAATCCGCAAATCAAATAATTGCCAGAAGAAATGGTTTCCTTTTGAACTAGATGTATTTTCCCATAACTAATTCCAGAGTAAGAGTCCCCCAAGTGTTGTTATGAAGGTCCCCAGAGGGTCTCCAGAGGGAGGCAGAAAAGTAAGAGAAGGGAACAAGAAGAGGACAGGGTGCAGGAAAAGAGTATGAGGTCAAGGTTCTCTCAGAACCTAACTCTGACAGGACAGAGAGCTTCCACACGAGCTTTTACCCCTTTTCAGCAACTCAAATAGTGCAAGGTCATTTTTTGTTTGTTTCCACACGACATTGCTCCTCATTCGTATATAGACCATGTTTTCCATTAAAAGGAACATTAAAAAAAAAACCTGAGAAACTGAGTTTTTTCCCAGCATAGTATTGCTTGGGAGATCTTCTTAGGGTGTGTAGAAGAGAATTTATGCCTTTGGTTTCAACAAAAAGGAATGCCCCTTCCCCCCTTTCCTCCACATACCTTTTAAAAAAATCTACCTGAGTAATGTCATAATGCTGCTACACAAGTATGGCAATTCAAAACCACAATTATGGAAATCAGTAGCAGAAAATAGTGTTTTCCCATAGAATCATATTGTTGGAAGGGACCTCCAGCGTTATCTAGTCCAACCCCCTGCACAATGCAGGAAATTCACAACTACCTCTCCCCCTCACACAAACACACTCAGTGACCCCTGCTCCATGCCCAGAAGATGGCAAAACACTGTCAGGATCCCTAGCTGAACTGGCCTGGGGGAAATTGTTATCTGACCTCAAGGTGGCGATTGACATTACCCTGGGCATGTAAGAAGGGCTATGAGAACTAAGCATTGAATTGAATCGTTTTATTGGTTAGAACAAACTTCAGCGTGATGAAGAATATGTTTCCTGCAAGGTTGAGGACTACATTTCAATGGTGGGCAAGGGAAGGAACTGGTGCCTCCACCCCCACTTCTATGCTTTAATGAATTAGTTATTCCCAGGGTTTTGAATACATTTCATCACTGGCCAAGACAAAAGAAGGCTACAGACTCCCACCAGATTCCCAGAAGTGTGGGCAATTATCTGTTCTTATCCTGGGGCTGGTTTTCCCTTGCAGTCATCAGCCATTTATTTGTCTCATAGGGATAAGGATGTGTCTCTGGGGACCAAGATCAAGATAATTCATACTATGGTATTCTCCATTACTACATATAGATATGAAAGTTGGACAATGAAGAAAGGTGACCAGAAGAATGATAATGCATTTGAAATGTGGTGTTTGAAAAGAGTTTTACAGATACCATGAACAGCCCAAAAGACAAATAAGTGAGTTCTAGATTAAATCAAACTTTAATTCTCCCTAGAAGCTTAAAATGACTAAACTGAGACTTTGATTGCATCATGAGAAGACAAGACTCTCTGAAAAAGCCAATAATGCTAGGAAAGTTTGGAGGCAGTAGGAAAAGAGGAAGATACAAAATGAGATGGCTTGACTCTCTTAGGGAAGCCACGTCCTCCAGTTTCCAAGATCTGAGTAAGGCTGTCAATGATAGGATGTTTTGAAGGGCATTCATTCATGGGGTTGCTATAAATCAGAATCGACTTGATGGCACATAGGAAGTAAACACACTCAGGGACCATTAGGGTGAACAGCATGTCAGGAATGCTTTTTTAGCAGAGGAAACTGAATGCTGATGATGAACCATCCCTTTCAAGATAGATCAAGATGGGTAGCTGTGGTAGCCTGTAGTAGTAGAAAAGAGCAAGAGTCCAGTAGCACCTATGAGACTGACAAAATTTGTGGTAGGGTATGAGCTTTGAAGAAGTGAACTGTGGCTCACAAAAGCTCATACCCTACCACAATTTTTGTTAGTCTTATAAGTAGAGATGGGCATGAACTGAAATACGAACCAAAATTCATCACAAACCTGGCCGGTTTGTGGTTCACGAACAAGCAGGAAACTGGAAACTCACACCCCTGTTCTGCAGACCTTCTGCTGCCCTGGAAATGACATTTTCATGAACTACATGAACCGGTTCGGGAACCGGGTCAAGTTTGTGAAAGTTGGTGGTTCATGGTTTGCGAAACTGTACAAACCTCGAACTTCCCAGTTCACTTTTTTTTGGTTCGTGCCCATGTCTACTTATAGTTGCTACTGGACTCTTGCTCTTTTCTCCTCCCTTTCAAGGTCCTCTTTCCTTCAGAGGATTAAAGTATTGTGCTATTCTTCAGTATTACACATGCATCCCAATTTGTTTTTTGAAACAGTGGGGGAGATCCATGATGGTAGCATGACGATAGCAGTAGTGAGGATAGGGAGACCTCATACACACAGTGTGAATGAGAAAACACAGCTAGATAGAGCCTTGGCCAGGCATATGGGCACGGATCCTCATTCGCATCAGAAGTCCCACTCACTGTCTGATGCATATCACGCCAGCCCCATGCTAGTGTACCACAGTAAGCGTTCTTCCATCGCTAGCCATGCTGGACGGCCGTTGCCTCCCGATCCGTCGAGGTGAGCTGCCCGAATGCCCCACTCATCCTATTGGGATCCAGCCCAATGCCTCAAACCCTCCCTTCTGCCCAGTGAGCAGAGGGTGGGCGATGAATCAGCGAGCTTCTCTTAATAATGGATTGCTGTGTGATGTGTGGAATCTCTGCTGCCAGTGAGAATGGAGAAAAATTTGCATTGCCAATGTGGCAGCCACTGTAAAACTCCCCAGTGTGGAAGCAGCCTTAGAGTGGTGGGCAGGTTGGGGGAAAGAGGATGCGAATTGAAGAAGTAAGGCAGGTGCATAACTTGCCTGCAATGTGTATGTAGGTGCAGAGGAGATGAGGGAAGGGTCTGGCAGGAAAAGTCCAGTCCTATATCAAAACAGTCAGAGGAGCAATCTGAACTCAGTTTCTAGCTCAAGTGATACTGTTTTTGTAACCTCTCAGCCTGAGCATTTGCTGTTGGAACAAAATATCACTGTCTACTTTACATCTGCTTTGCTACTGGGTCTGTTTATTTGGATCCTTCTTGCTACTGGAGAACTATTTGAAGCCATTCTGCTATTGGAGGAACTGTTAGGATATGTGTTGCATTTGGGAGATTATGGTTTTCCTTTATGGGAGATGCTTAGAAGTGATGAGTCCAAGTGGCATAACTGAATTACCTATGTGGCTGACATGACTAATTCCAGGTTTCAGTGGGTCAGGGGATGAATTAATATTCCTGCCCATGCATTTGATTACTTTCTGGGAGAAGTCTGCATTGTAAGAAAGATGCTAGAGTGGTCTACGCGGTTTGGTTACAAACTGTGGTCATTAATCAAAGGCAGGGCACTGATGAGCCTGAGAAAGTCACAGAAAAGGAGCTCTGATTAGGGTGGGTTAGAATTCTCATGGGAACCAGGCTACTTCCTCTTACTGGCTTCTTATTTGCTCAAAGCCTGACATATATTCTCCGGGTTAATGTCAAACATGGAGTCTCTTTGGCAGCTCAGATAGTGCGAAGCCTGAGAAGTCAGGTGGTTTCAAAACAGGGATTTTAATCCTAGAGGTATGATAACAGTGACTCCTATCCCCTGAAAACCACTGCTATACAGAGCAATATGCAACAAGGCATGGAGAGGCTACAGAAGAAAAGGATTTGGCAAGAATACGACCCTACCTCCATGCATCTTAAGCTGCTTAAGGAGGGGGTCGTGCATTGTTCCCCTGGAAGAAGGGAGCGCAATGCAGCTTCCTGGGCATCCAGGGTTAAACCGGGTGGGCAGAGCCAACAGCCTTTCAGGTGGCTCCGCTTGCCCGGCGTCAGTCACTTTGAAAGCTTGGCCCACCCTTCTCACCCTGTTTTTGGTGTAGGATTAGCCGGTTGCTGTATTCAGAGCCAGGTAGGAATTTTTTCCCCTTATCCCGATTTGAACTGGGATGATGGGTTTTTTCACCTACCTTGCACCATTACATGGGCAGAGGAAATTGGTTTGGGGTGATGCCTGTTAGGGGTGCCCTGGTGGGATAGAGTTTGGTGATAGCCAGTGGGCCGGTGAGCACCCTTGTCGCTTCCCTATTGGGGGGAATAGAGGTCTGCTAGGAGTGGCTGGTACTGCTTGTGACGGCTGCCAGCATGTGTGGGCAAACTGCCTGGGGGAACCCCATGTGCCGGTCCTTCCCTCACTGCTGTATGGCTGAGGCTTAGGAGCTTGGAAGGGAGGGGCCCAATTGCCTGGCTGGCCACACCGGGGGCTTCGGGGCTCACCCAGACAGGTCAAGGCGGAGGACTAGGGGTGACCACGTGGCTTGACCTGTACCGCTTTTACCCTTGCCACAGTTTTGGTTAATGTTCACGTTGAACTTAATTTAATAAAGTGGCCCTTAGATCGAACAATGTTGTCTGTCTCTTCATTCCGACTAGGGGGGGCAATTACTCACCTTTTTTCATGGTGCAAGTTGCACTGAAGCACATAGGACAAGTTCCATTATACAAGAGTGGGGTGGAACAGTGTTGGCCAGTTTATCCTTTTTGCCACAGCCCTTGTGCACCACAGGGCATATGTTCCGGAGTGTCCTCCAGCCATTTGCTGTGGCCTTTTTGGGGGTGCCAGGGAATCCAAAGCAAACTAATAAAAATGGCTTCTGTGACTCAGTACATTTGCAGAAGTGTACGATCCAGCCTTTCTTTACCAAGGCTACATATGGAAATGTTGTTTGGTTTTAACAAATTGCTTTGCATTTCCTCACAAACATTAGGGGAATAATTAACATTATTTAGACAGGAAATTTATATGGAAATGGTATAGAACACTGGCTCAGATATCGTATATAGTTAAAGGAATGAGCCCTAAATGTTGGCATTGTGGTCAAGAAGTTGGTATATATGCGCATATGTGGTGGGATTGTAATGTGGTCAAGGAATATTGGCAAAAGATTATAAGGGTAATGTCTGGTTTATTTCAAGTTAATATAGAGATTAATAGGGATCTGCTTATCTCCGGAATATTGGGAAATAAAAGAGTAGATGGAAATAAGCAAGACCTATATAAAATTATGATTTTAGCCGGAATGGCTGTAATAGCATTGGGATGGAAGGACAAGCATAAATGGACAATGGAAAAATAGAACAATTATGTCTTTGATCGTGTACAATCGGATATATTTGTACAGATAACTGCTGATGAGACATGGGAGGATAAGCGTCAAAAGATTATAAGTAAATGGTCGTGTTATAGGCACTGGGTGGAAAGGGGGGAAGCCAACCCAAGCATTCAAGCCCGTATGAAGAATCTGTGCACATGGTTAAAGATATGAAGATATAATGGGGGGCGGGGGGTGGGAGGGAAGGGGTAAAAATAGATGTATACGGTTCAATGTATGATTATGTACATATGTTATAATAATAAAATTTAATTTTTTAAAAAAAAATTAACATTATTTAGACAGATCTTTGATTATTTATTAGACATTTTTTCCTTTCAGTATTGAACTGAATGGGAATTTTACATGGGTAAGTGACATTAACTACCCAAAACAAATGAGGCAGTAGATTTTGTCAAGTAAACACGCAAATGTTTAATGAATATTTACTACTATTTACAAATGAGTATTTTTATATATTCCAGTTTTCTCATATTTCAAACTGAAATTGAATCCAATTTGTTCTAAGGGAACATCAGGTAGTATCCTACCTTAAGCTGGAGAAAGCACTTGAAAATGAAGGACCCTTCCTGCAGCCAAAGGAGACTTCATCCAAAACGGCATTCCCCATCATTGTCCCCATCATAGGACACTGCACTATTGTTGCACTATGGCTGTTATTTGCAAGTGGATTGGCTGGTCTACACAGGACAAGCCAGTTGTGAATGATTGCTGTAGCATATGACAATGGAATATCCAATAATATGTGCATGCAGTCCAATGCTGAGTTCTTCCACTGGAGGAAGATCCAATTAAGATGGAGGAATGTTGCTTAGGCTGAAGGAAGGCTTCAGACTTTGCTTATTAGAGTGGTAGGATACAGCCCATTACAGGGAAGAAATTATACAGAGGTTCTGAAATGTATGTATTTGTTGGAGTGCTTCTCTACCACTTTTCTCCATCAAGGGACCTAATGTAGCTTATAGAAAATTCCAAATTACAAACTGTTTAAACAAATAAGAAACAAACTTATCTGAGCTGGTCTTCTTCTTCTAGGCAGCCTACAACAGGCCTCAGGCTGTTAGCCACAGGCTAAGAGGCAAGTGCTGAGTCCTTTGGCTCATGCCTCTGGCCTGGTCCAGGATAAGCACCTGCAAAGAATAGAGAACAAAGGGCAACTCTAGATGATACATCAAGATAGGCAGCTGTGTTAGTCTGTAGCGATAGAAAAGAGGAAGAGCAACACCTATAAGACTAATAACATTTGACGTACCCTACCTCAAATTTTGTTAGTCTTATAGGTGCTACTGGACTCTTGCTCTTTTCTACACCTCTAGATGATACATTTCTGTACGAGCATGCATTTGTTTTAACATGTTCTGCACAGTCACATGGCCACTATAGGGAACTACTGCTTCTTCTTCTTCTTCTTCTTCTTTTAAAAAGAGAACTCAAACAAGTTCAGAACAGCGTCATGAGGGGAGAGAGAGCTCCTGTCTTTCTCCAAGCCATTTTCCTGCACAAAGCATGGTGGGAGGACTCATTTGGCCAATTTTGCTGCTCCGCGTGGAGAAAGGCAGGAGCTCTCCCTCCCTGCACAGTGATATTCTGAGCCCATTTGACCTCCCTCTCTCTCTCTCTCTCTCTCTCTTTTTTTTTACAAAGAGACAGTTCTCCATAGACACTGTGTGACTGCACAGAGCACATTAAAAAGAGTGCAGAAATACCATCAAGAGGCACCGTAAGCCTAGACGGATCCAGCAGAAACTTTTTTATGCTGATGCCCCCCCCCCCGAGAAGATATGGCATGTGGATTGTAAAAACAAAAAGGAAGCTATACTACACATTATCAGGGTTGAAGGGGGATTTGTAACAGTGATTTTGACAGCTTCTGTATGTTTATCAAAAGGCCATCCCAGTGAGTCTTTCTGAAGTCTGTCAAAAGCAGTGAGAAAACCCTCACCTTATATAACTTAAATTTTATTCCGGTAAGTCTGTCTTGTGTGTAATTAAATGAGTGAATAGGACATTGAAAAATAAAAGTAATTACAAATTAACTTAATAACATCAGCAGCGCACCTTTGTTTGGGCAACTGTGAGTAAATCTTTACCCTAATCAATTTCTTTTACCAGCTATAGAAAGTGGAAAACGATGGAGAAAATCAGACATTCCAAAACAAAGACGAAGACATTGCGTCAAAGTAGCGCAAGGCAAATCCACAGGGATGCAGAACGGTGTCAGTCCATTGGCATAGACACACTGTTGCTAGGCGCTTTGATATCAGCCAGAGTTATACTGAGAAAATTAATTAGAGAAAATCATTACTGAAGACATAATGTCACTGATCTTCATTACCCATCATCCCCCCCAAAAGGGACACACTTAATTTGATAAATTTTACCATTAATATGGAAACGTAGAGGCATGTTTGCATAATACTGATGAATTCAACCAAAAATTGTCAGCTTCTTGAAAAATAGCCATTGCAAACTAGAATTTCAGGGCACGAGGGATATCACAGTTACATAAATTCTGTTGACTTGAAGAGGCGGAAAAAAGTGCCGGTTGTCTCAGCTTACCATTTGTCTCACTCTACGTTCTGATCGAGATGTTCCCTATTTGCCTGTATCAATGCTGACATAATTCTCCCTCCAATGTTTTTGATTTCACATGGCAGCCTTCAAATATTACAGGATTCATCTGCATTTACAATGCAATTTTCTATATATCTACTCAGAAGGAAGTACCACTGAGCCCAATGGGATTTATTCCCTCTGTTTAGGGCTGCAGCTGTAATGAATTTCTTAGGTTCGTTTAGATAAGAGAGTAGCTGAGAAGGGGATTCTGTTTAAGGACTGAACTCTACAGATAAACACCAAGATGACTTTTTGCAGTCTAAACATAATTTGGGAGAAGCTGCAATAGATATTCAGATTGTGAGCTAGGAAAGGTTTGGCATACCTGAATATTTTGATGGGGAAATCCCATTACACTACAATTTCTGATTTTACTGTGTGTTTATGCTCTTGCATAGCCCTCAAACAGAACCCACGGTCACAAAACTGAGCTCTGAAACCCAATGTGGAAAAATGCCAGTCACTCTTAGAACTTCAGCCTTGGATTTTAGCACTGGTTACAGCAAATGTCCTGGGGACTCAATAACCTTAAACAGTCATTAGAGGAATGACCCACATGCCAGCAATAATATAATGAACCTTGACTGGGTTATGAAGCGTTACCACAAGTTTGGAAAGTTTAAAGGCATTTGCAACAGGAAAAAGCAGAAACAAAGTTTATGAAAGGGGAATAATACAAACATAAAGGTGAACAAGAAAGTTGCTTGCATTTTAAGACTCTGCACAGCAAAATTTGAAGTATTCTTCTAGTCAAATGAGACTTCCTCTGACAGAGCATCCTTAATGTAAACTCAAGAGTGATGAAATAGGAGAATGGATCATCTCATGGGTTAAAAATTGGTTAAAGAACAGGAAGCAGAATGTAGGACTACCTGGTTAGTATTCAGAGGCAAACTAGTTCTGTTAGTCTCTTGCCTTGAAAACCCCAGCAGGGCTCACCATAAGTCTTGATAGCACTTTCCACCACCATTCACGATGGAGGGAAGCAAGCAGGATAGGTATTGGGGCTAGTGCAAATTTAATTTGTTGAGAACTTCCTGTTAGTGTTACTATAGCTTTATGACTGTAGACTCAGTCCTCCCATCTGTGACCCTGTACTGCTGCTTCTGAAATCTAAGTTTTGGCAAAAGAGAAGAGGTGGAATTCTTTTGTGTAGACCTTTTCTAAGCCACAATATGACTCACAAATACAGACTCAAAGTTACCGTATGAATAGACTATGGAACAGAGGGCCAAGCTACACATGACGAATGACACTTGAACAGCAAGTGGATTGAGTGGAGGGCAAGTGAACAGGGAGAAATACACTTGCCGTTCAAGTGTCATTCGTCATGTGTAGCTTGGCCCTGAGACTGTTTGCAAGCAATGATGGGAGTCCCCGACCATTAACAATTCCCTGGTTTACAAAGGGTCTCTGTTCTCCTCATGGGGATCTCCTCTTCCACATGTTATATTTCCTGGTTGGTTACTTTCTGGATTTCATGGCTGCCATTTTTTCTAAAATATCAGATAGGTCTCATCCCTCATCACCCGGCCTTTTCACCAGGAATCAACCTCTGGATATCCAGTTCCTTCCCAAAATCCATACTGAATGGACAATTTCATCCTTATTCACGTTATTCTACAGCATGCTCCTTTTATATCCCAGTATAATATAACAGAATCAGGTCCATGCCCTCTTGTGAAAGGTAGAGCTTGACACTGTTAAATGTAGCAGCTGCTGATTTACTGAATGTTAATTATTAGTTTCCATCTTTTACCTTTCACATATGGCTAGAGGTTTCAGTGTTAAATCTAGCCATCTGGAACCTTGCATTGGCTCATTTCCCCAAGTAAAGTACTAAGATTTAGTGTCAGTAAGTTAAGTAGTGGAAAGCAAATACAGTCTTCTACTTATCCAGAGTCAATGGATTTCTTGAGATACATAACAGTGAATAATATATGCTCAGGACTCAGGGCCATCTTTATCCATCGATTTGCCAGCCCAGAATGCTCCAGTTCTTATGATCTCCTGCTGAGCATCATTAAACACAAGTAAGAAGTGCCCGGAAGGTGTCCCTCCAAAAGGAAAATGGGCTTGTCTATGAATTCAGCTTTATTTATTTTTTGTTTCTATATATTGTTTATAATTTGCCTTTCTCCCTGACACTCAAGGCAGATTACACAGTATAAGTCAATATGAGCAACAGCTGGGACTTTTGATGAACAATACAACAGGGTATAGATTGCAGAAATGTGAAAATAAGCAGAAATCCAAATACAGAATTGAAACAAGATGTAAGCAATTTGACATGACATATTAAACAATGAAGAAATTACCCACTGGGCTGAACACACAAATCCCTGCATTGGGAATTCTTCTGGAATCTATAGAATCAGGTAGATTTTGCACCCCTCGGTAACAGTTCCTTGAATATGTCAGGGTAGAGTCCACACTCAAATGTAGTGGGGAGCTTTAGATTTTTCTATGGCCTGATAGCATTAGTACAATGAAATACTTAACAGCTATAAAACTGGGGAATTGGGGCAGCTGTAGCTTCTCTTCCAGGGGTAAGAAAATTTACAATGGATAAAATTCCTATTTATGGCAAACAAAGTCCATCCTCTTTTGAATCTGGATAGGTAATAATGTTAGTCTTTAGCAGAAAAAAATAAAACTGGAGTACATTGGCACCATAAAGGCTAACCAAGTTTCTTCCCGCTTAAGATTTCATGAATTACGATGCACTTCATCAGATGGCATAGGACTCCAGGACATCTGAGAAGGTGAGCTCTTAACTCACAAAAGCTTGTGCTACAATAAATTTGGTTAGTATTCAAGGTGCCATCCTGACCTGGATAGCCCAGCTGAGCCCAATCTCATTAGATCTCAGAAGCGAAACAAGGTCAACCTTGGTTAGTAATTGGATGGGTGACCTCCAACAAGGACTAGGGTTGAAGAGGCAGGCAATAGCAAACCACTTCTGTTAGTCTCTTGCCATGAAAACCCCACCAGGGGTTGCTATAAGTCAGCTATGACTTGAGGGCATGCTCCATCACTACATTCAAGGAGCTACCCAAGCCCTGTTTTATTTTGAATCCCAACTAAAATGGAGAAAGCTTGATTCCTATTACTTTTAATGTATCTATTTATTTATTTGTTTACTTTGGAGCCATATATATTGGTATGGTTTTGCAATCATGTTCTTATTTTATACATTGTGATTTTTTTCCTTTAAAAATATTATGCTTATATAAAGATTGAAGGAAGATATATGACTGAAATTTGACATGACATGAAAGTGCATTTTGCACATATACTTCCTAAGTGTAACAGATAGAGCATTCTGTCTGTTATCGGATTGTGTCTACATTACTTTAAAGAAAATTCTTCATCCTTTGTTTGACGCTCTCTAACCAACAGTTATCATTTTAAAGTCAGTAAATAATCAGTGCTTCAACAGCCACTAGTGAGAGCAGTCAATAATATAATCCATAAGAGCCAATAAACAGATGAAAACAAGCACGCTAAAATTAACCAATGGAGTATAAAGCAAGCATCTCACGTGCTTCTCAAAATATCATCTGTCTTGTTCAAAAATCAACCAATGGCCTGAGTGAGCAGAAAACTTTGACCAGGCAGACTCAAAAAACTGAGTAAGTTAAGTGCCAGGTAAGCTGATCTGGGAAAGGAGTTCCAGGGTCAAGATTTCATCACAGAAAAGGCCTTTCATAGTAACCACCATCTCAACTCCAAATGTGCAATCACAAAAACAGGACTTCTATAGAAGGTCTTATCTGGCAAGTAGTTAATAAGGCATTTATCTTCCCTTCTTCTAGATATCCAGAATAAAGTATGTGGTCCTCCCTCAGGGCTGCCAGCTCTGGGTTGTATGGTTTCCAGCCTCCAGGTGGTAGCTGAAGATCTAATTATAACTGATCTCCAGGCAACAGAGATCAGTTGCCCTGGAGATAATGGCTGCTTTATAGCATGGAATCTACGGCATTATACTCCTCCAAGGTCTCTCCCCTTCCCAAGCCACACCCTCCCCAGGCTTTACCCCCAGTCTCCAGGAATTTCCCAACCCTGGTGTAAGTGGTTGGCCCGGCCTCTGCCATTTTAATAGCCATTTTAATATGGCTGCTTGTGATATTAAAAATGTTCAGGCCTCTGGAGTTAAAATGCCTGCTTTATTGCCACCAGAAAACCTCCCACAGTTGCTGAGTCCCGCCCAGGAGAACATGTCATGCATGGAATGCCACACAGGAATATGGCATGATTAAGAGGTGATTGGATTTGCAGTCCTGCCAGCCCCATAGGAGCCCAGTGCAAGAAAGGTCTCACAGAGTCATCCCCACTTAACACATTCCTTTCCCTTCTTCCGTGATGAGATCTCCTGTCCGTGACTGAGGAGCTAATCAAATGACATTCATAAGTTTATACAGTTGTTCCTAGGACAGTACAGTCCCCACCTAAAAACCATCAACTTAGCTCCGGTGGAATTCACTAACAAACTATCCCCTTTGTGCAGTACTAGAACATGTTTCGCATTTGCTTTCACACACCCCAGCAGCTACCGATCAAGGTGATCAACCCTTTTGTCAAACCCAGGAACTGACCATTGGAACCTTTGTTCTAACGGCTAGGTAGGCTCTTCCACCTCAAGGCACATTTTACCTATAAAGGTAGGGCCCTGGCCTTAGTCAAATCATGCATGCTTCCTGGCTGCTCTCTTAGGGTCACTTCCCTAAGTCTCTCTCTCTCCATTCAAACTTACTGGAACTTACTGTTCCCTTGAGGTTTGCCCAAGCCTCTTGCTCTCCTAGCCAAGGACTCTGGTGTTCGAAGCTACTCTCTTCTCACGTGGACTAGACGACTCTTCAGGATAGGTAGATATACTTACTCCCTCTCTCTATTCCCAATTTCTGGCTAAATTTCCTAGGGCTCTGTGTGTGTGTGTGTGTGTGTGTGTGTGTGTGTGTGTGTGTGTGTGTGTGTGTGAGATTATTTTGCCCCTGTAATTGTGAGTATATGTGCATGCCATTTTGTTCTTAATAAAAGTTATTGTTTGACTTTAAGAAGCAGCCTCATTTGCTATTTTGGGAAGGGACCTGGTAGAAATTGGTGGTAGATCCCTGCGGTTACTGGCCTCTTGCATAGCCATTCTCCTTGCTTGCTAATTACCCCACAAATCATTTTATTGCAAGGAGACCAATTCCAGTAACACTGGGTTGGCAACCCTACTGGTTGGGGAAATCCTGGAGATTTGGGGACAAAGTTTGTGGAGACCAAAGTCTGGGGAGAGGGAGGAACAGTGATGCCATAGAGTCCACCCTCTGAAGCTGCCATTTTGTGCAGGGAAACTGATCTCTGTTGACTGCAGATCAGTTGTAATTCTGGGAGAACTCCAGGCCGCACCTGGAGGTTGGCAACCCCCTTTTGTGAGGAAAGATGGGACGATGACCCAAAGTCATCAACAAGCCTCATAGCAGGATCTGAACTGCACTTCCCAGATCTAGTCACTAACAACTATACCTTACTAGATCAGGCTACATTCCTAAATCTTTATTTGGAAATAATTCTTATTGGTTTCAATAGGGATTACTTTTAAGTGAGTCTGTATAGGATTGCAGCCTTAGGGTCACACATGTGGTGAGGTGGTGGAAAGCGAGTAACGGGGGTGGGGTCCTGCTTAGAATGTTCCACGCAAATGGAAAACTAGCACAGCATGGACAATTAATACCCCCTTTCAGGTTTATGTTTAAACGTATTGAGGCTGAACATGTATGGTAAATGCACACCTGTTGCCCTTGTTCACCTGAAACGGGAACTGCCGCATGTATCAAGACGATCATGGGCAGCACATGTTTCCAGGAGGCATGATTCTCATGTCTGAAAAGGACTATTCTCTTGCATGTGAGAATCAGACCAAAGTCTCTTTATAATTCCACCCAAGTGGATAGCTGCTGCTCTGGACTGCTGTTCACAACACAGCTGCTAATCCATGCTTAATGAAGGACTTAGCCAACGTAGACGCTGAATGTGCCAGAGAAATCATCAGTGTCTTGACTTCAAAGTTCATAAAGCCTATCCATTTAATAACTGACAGATCTTTCTTGCTTCCCTCCTCCACTCCCACCCCCTGCCAATTGTAATTAGATTAACAACAATGCAACTCTTGGCTCCTTCTAGGATCCCTGGGAGCTGTATGAGCAGACACCATTTGTTTCCATCTTAGCTTGGCAAAGGAAGCGGCAACTTTCCCTTTCCAATTGTACCCTCGTCACATTTGTTCCTCTCTTTTGTCATATTCACATTGCATTCTCAGTGTAATCAGCGAGAGCGCAACGTGGCAGATAGTTAATTTAATACTATTGCTTCCAGGGAGCCTGACACTACTGTGCTTATAAAACTTGCCCTACCTTTCCAATTATTTTTGAATGAAGTTCAAAGCTTTGATTTATCAACTCCTTTGTACTTAAGTGGCAGCTGTATGAGCAATGATTGGGGGTGGGTTGGGGGGCTGATAAGGAAAGGACAAAGAGATTGCATGGATAAGGTGAAGTCTCCTTTGATGTATCTGTTGATATGTTATATCATTTTCAAATTGCAGTTCGGGGATATAATATTTAATATACCCCACATAAAATACACATACATCACAAATATGTCAATGTGAAGGTTCCAGGCTAGCCACTTAGCTGGACTTAGATTGGCAGAGTTGTTTTATTTCTGGCATGCTTGATTTCTGTAGATTGGAAATATTTTCACTGTAGAGGGAGCATTCCAACATTGTCTCCAACTGGACAGTCCTGAAATAGTACAGCCCGGGCAGGATGGAAGAGCAGTTTGTCCTTTTCCTGTCATGGCTTTCATTTGATATGGGTGCTCCTTACTCATTGGGCTGCCGTCACTGCTATTTCTACAGTTATTTTGCTTACATTTTTAATAATGGTTAGTGGGTAGTATATTATGCATGTTTTATTATTTTATTGGAGATCTGTTGTAATTCCAGGAGAACTCCAGCCTGAGGTTGACAACCGTATTTTACAATGCAGCAATTTAGAGACAAGAAGTTTGGCAAAAATCTCTCAATACAGGAAGATCTGTGTGGCGCTGGACAATTCCTTTTTGGGAATCTGCTAGGGATGAATAACCATAGTCACATATGCTGTGGAGATGGTACATACTGAGCATTACATGTTCTACCTAAGCATTTCATCAGGGCTAAGAAAGTTCATATCTTGGAAAACTGGTTGGTCATTATGGTGCTATATCTTGCTCCAGAATTGCTTACCACTTTCTGTACAGCTGAATGCCTTTGAAACTCTTAGCAAACTGTATCCCTCAATTAAACAGGCAAGACATTTTTCTCCAGGCCTGTTAGCAATCTTTTGTTAACATCAACCTTTGGTTTCTATTCACTGTAAAACAGGTTTTAAGCTTGCCTTTTAGAACCAATGATGCTTTAACATTATTACAAGCTAGTAGAACCAAGATATCTGTGCCCCAAAGCATATTCAGGGTGAATGAAAACATTCTACAGCAACACTTTCAATTCTCTGCAGCTTTGTTATGATCTACAAGGGACAAAAAAAATAAAGGTGAACATACCTCATCACTGCCTACAGCAATATCGTTATGTAGCTCTCATCCCTGCTTTAAGGGTCTTAGATTATCCAGCAATTTGTAATCTATTTTGAAGAACTATGAAAGCATGAAAACTCACAGTACAGTGATGTCTTATACACACACCAGGAAAATATTCATAGGGACATAGATCAAAAAGCACCGCGCTACTTAAGTACAATGGATTACATTGAGTTTACAGGAATAAATGTTTAAAATATGTTATTCTTGATACTCCTTCGGTTACAATTTCAGGAGTACCTGCCCATTGAGCATCTCAAGAAGTTGCCTATTGCAGCCTGCCCTCAACGTAAATAAGGAGTGATGTAGCTCATCCATTTAAACATATTTAAATAAGTAAACAAAACTAGTTGAACCCATGCACAGTTGTCTGGTGTCTTCATTCTGCTGTCGTATTTGGGGGTGTCAGGCCAAGATCTTCCACTTTATGGAACTTTTAATTGTGAATTAATTTAGTATTGTATTATTTTGTATGAGCTGTCTGGGATTCTCTTTTTAGGGGAAAAAGTGAGGACAGGTTTTTAACAAACTGAAATAGTCTCAGTTTTTTAAAAAAAACCATACTGGCAACTCACAACTTTCTTGAATTTTGTATAATATTGAGACTGGAGAATAATATTTAAAGCCTAGCTTTCTTAGCAATATCCCAATCAATTATTGAAATGTAACAGAACCGTCAGAATTCATTAGAGTATTGTACAATCATTGCATTGTCTTATATGCTTCCCGAATGGTCAATTCCTCTGAGCTGGAGAAATGACTACAATGTTAATGAAGTCATCATGCCCTAATCAAAATCTTTTAAAAATGCTAATAAGGGAAATCCACTGAGAAATTATCTGAGGGTTAAATAACATGATCTCGGATGAGAGCTGGTTAAGCTTTGCACCGGTGGGAAGGGAAGATGTTCAACGTTTTGCAGGCTTTAGATTCAAAAGCATGCAAAGCACAAGAGAAGAAAGCCTCGCCCTTCTTCATCTTTTCACCATCTTTTTTTTCCCTGAGCCTGCAACAAAGCTGCAATTGATGTTGCTCCATCTTTCTTTAACGTAATTGGATCAGTTTGATCTGAAAGAGTTAGCCCAGTTGCCTAGGGAGAAGTCAAAGCTATTTTAGCACTCCAAATATTTTGGTTGAAGCCATCTCCAAGTAGCAAAAACTCAGTTTCTTTATCCCATTTTTTATATTTCTGCTCTCGTTTGGCTGAATTAAGGCATGTAGTTGTTTATTTATCTGTTCTTTATCTTGTTTAATCTTATCTATTTTATTTTTATTCTGCCCCCCTTCAAGTCTTGCTTGAGGCAATTCTTACACAGTGCTTTTGCCCAGCTTCATTTTGTGTGCCATTCCTGGCTCAGACAGACGTGCCCACAGTGACCTGTGCCTTAGTTGCATCTAGATTGGCCTTTGCAATACACTCTACTTGGGGCTATCTTTGAAGAGTATTCAGAAGCAGCAGCTAGTACAGGATGCTGGGGCTAGACGGTTGGGGCCAGCTATTGGAAGCATGTGACCGGGATACTATAGCAATTACACCAGCCACCAATCCACTCATGAGCTCGATTCAAAATATTGGTTTTGGCCTTTAAAGCCCTACATGGCTTTGGACCAGGGTATCTGAAGGATGGTCTTCTCCCATATGTTCCTTCCTGGGAACTGTCCCATCAGCTAAAGAAGCTCACCTGGTGGGTACACGAGAGAGGGCCTTTTCAGTGGCAGCCCCATGATTACAGAACAGCATCCTCAGGGAGGTCCTCCTGGCCTCCTCTGTCATTCTTCAGGAGGCAGTTGAAGACTTTAGGACTGCCTGTAATTCACTTTATTTGTATGTTCATTGGGAGTCCTAAACTTTGTTTTTAAATGTTTTATTTATTTATTTTATTATTGTTAATTTTATTTATAAAGTAAGCCTCCTTGAATTCCTGCAAAATAGAAAGGAGGCTAATAAATGTTTTAAATAAATACATTAAATTAAATTAAAAAAAAATATTAGTAGAGAGAGCAAAGCTACGATGTAATGGATCAGCTCAGAAGGTGACTTTTATTAAGGATAAAGTTTTTCCAACACTGGTTGCTTTAAACAGATACGTTTGCTCCCTTGTTCTTGTTAATTTCCCCTCTGTTCTACAATCTCAGGTTACCTGCATTATTTTGTCTTACAAGGACCCTTTGCTGCTAGATTCAAATAGTATTATACCTGATTCTACTCACTGATTGACTGAAACTATCCTATAGTCATTGTCGTCATCATTGTCGTTGCAGTCACCATCACAGTCATCATCATCTTCGTCATCATCATATTCTGTAATCCACTTACTGATCAACCAAAAGGTTTTTTTGTTATCGTACTTGTAATCTGCCATGAATCCAAGTGAGATCCAAGGCAGACTTTAAATAACAACCACAATAACAACAAAAAACAACAACAACAATAAACAGTAAACACCAAAACATGAAAAGTAGGGCTGGCTGGAAGCCTTATGTAGCTGAGTTGTTTATTCTGAGTGAAAGGGTTGTGTCCAGCCCTGCTGAAAAAGGGAGGAGACCACCCAAAAAAGACTATAGGACCTGCACGGACCAAAGACATATGGGATGAGACTGGGATAAAGAGGTCCTTTCCATGTAGGCTCTTCAAACTACTTTGGCTTTTGAAGGCAAACAGATTTTTAAAAAGATGTTTCACACACTTTAAGCATAAAGCACTGTCCTCCAGGTTTTCCAAAACCTATTTTGATCTGGGTTTTGTTGTTGCTGCTATTGCCACACAGTCAGAAAAGAGACGGACACCAAGTTGGATCTAAGGGCCACTTTATTAACTTTAACAAACAAAACCAACCAAACAGCGGCAAGGACCTAAAGCGGTACAGGTCAAGCCACGGTGTCCTACCTGGACCACCGCCTTGACCTGTCTGGGCGAGCCCCGCAGCCCCAGGTGGGACCCATCCAGTGGATGGGGCGGACCCAGCCGGCCAGGCAAATTTGGTCACCCCCCTTTAAGCTCCTGACACCTCAGCCGTATAGCAGTGAGGGAAAGGACTCGCAGGCTGGGGTTCCCGAAGGCAGCCTGCCTGTGGGCCTGGCAGCCGTCACAGCAGTACCAGCCCTTTAGGCAGGCCCCTCTTTCCCACATAGGGAAGCGCCAAGGGTGCTCACCGTCCCGCACCCTACTCCTACAAACCCGCCAGGACTCCCCTGAGAGGCACCACCTCTAACCCCAATTCCTCAATCCCCAAGCATAGGTGTAAGGTAGGCGAAAAACCCCCCTTCCCCAGAGCCAATTTGGAAAGGAGGGAAAAAATTCCTACCTGGCCCCATAACGGCAGCCGGCTAATCCTACACCCATAAATAGGGAGAGGTGGGCGGGCCGAGCGACTGCAACGGACTGAGCTGGGAGGGCAGCGCTGCGAGCTGTGCTCGCTCCGCCCTCCCAGCACTTCCATATATGGAAGGAGGGGGTGGTGCCGTCCTCCCTCCGTTGCGGCAAAGTCCGGCCCCTGGCTGAGCAGCATAGCTGCTTGCCAGGATGGGGCCGCATTGCCACACAGTCAGAAAAGAGACGGACACCAAGTTGGATCTAAGGGCCACTTTATTAACTTTAACAAACAAAACCAACCAAACAGCGGCAAGGACCTAAAGCGGTACAGGTCAAGCCACGGTGTCCTACCTGGACCACCGCCTTGACCTGTCTGGGCGAGCCCCGCAGCCCCAGGTGGGACCCATCCAGTGGATGGGGCGGACCCAGCCGGCCAGGCAAATTTGGTCACCCCCCTTTAAGCTCCTGACACCTCAGCCGTATAGCAGTGAGGGAAAGGACTCGCAGGCTGGGGTTCCCGAAGGCAGCCTGCCTGTGGGCCTGGCAGCCGTCACAGCAGTACCAGCCCTTTAGGCAGGCCCCTCTTTCCCACATAGGGAAGCGCCAAGGGTGCTCACCGTCCCGCACCCTACTCCTACAAACCCGCCAACGCCACGGCCAAGCCTCTGCTTAGGCCCTGGCGCCCCACTGATGGCCTAAGGCCAACTGAAGTCCTTGCCGCAGGTCATCGAGAAAAATCTGGTTGCCTGTCTGAGACAAGTGCACCCCGTCACCCCTGTAGAGGTCGGGGAATTCGGCCCTGATCCTAGGGTGAGGCAAATAAACGCCTAACCCAGCCCCCAAACCTATTTGAATGGCCCTATTGGCCTTCATCCTGGCCCGCTCGATGGCCTGACGATCCTCAGCTTCCCTCCAAACTCGACGAGGGATCATAGCCGACCACATGATCAGCACTCCCGGCCAACGCGTCGCAATGAGGCGCATATCAGATAGCGCCTGTGAAGATAAGGCCTTGCCCTGCATCAAACCTAAATCATTGCCCCCTAAATGGATGACAAGAATATGGGGTGGCATACCAAGCCCAGCCCCAAACAGCAACGGCAACAGGCCCGGCCACCGAAGGCCCCGCCGGCCCCGCCATTCCACAGTAGCCCGATCGCTGAGTCCGAGCTGGGACCCAACTGACGTCCTGCGTGCTTGATGGGCAGCCCAGAAGACAAAACTGTGCCCGCATATCAAGATGCGTTGTCGTCCAACCCGTGACGCAGGACCTAAGAAAGACAACAATTAGTAACTATCAAACATACTTCAGCGGGCGCACATAGGAGCGGTAGGCCGCCGACCGCCACCGACCCACCTTTTGAATAGCCTGACCTGTATACCCCATGGCAGCGGCCGTCGAAGCCGCTCCAATTCGAAAGGAATGAGTACCAAAACGCACACCTTGCAACCCAAGCGCCCCCAGAGCTCGCTTGGTGACTGCCCAGAACTGGTAGCGAGTCAAGGGGAAACCATCCAGGTGCCTAAAAAGGTAGCCTTGATCGCTGCCTCGCACCCGCCAATACCTCCGTAAAGCCCGGACTGGGCAGAGCTCCTCATCCGAACAGGAGCCCAACCGAACACAGGCCCCTTTCCGCATCTGGTCCGTTTTGGACCAGCGGATCGCCAACGAGACCGTGTCACCATCAAAGGCTAGGTCACTCGCCATAAGGGCACGACCAGAGGTATCCTTGCTGGATGAGACCACCAGCTCCCCAACCCTGAGGGCACCGAAAAAGGCAGTCAACGCAGCCGCGTGAAATAGCCTTGCCTCATAGCCTGAAGAACATACCCCTTTCCAGACAGCACCCAGTCCCCTAAGGACCGATGGGGAAATGGGCTGGCGAGGGTCCTTGTGGACCACGCACTCCCTGGACCAACCCTCGAGCATCTTCCGCACTCGGAAATCCCCCGTGGCCTCAGGGAATCCCCGAGCTTTGCTAACAAAGGCCAGCGCGGCCAGCTGCCCCCTAATAGACTTCACTGCCAGCCCCCGAGCCTTCTGGTGGACACAAAACTGGAGAATGTGCTCGATCGGAATAGGCCAGGCAGTACCAATCCCAGCATCCCTCCTGAACCCCTCCAACTGGCCTACCGCTCTCCAATACGCCCTCCGTGTACTGGGTGCGATGGCTAGCTGGATGGCGCGGTACGCCTCGACCTCCCAAGCAGCCAAAGCTCCGTGGGCATCGCCGCCGGACGAGGATCCGCCTCCGGGGCCAGTTGCCAGAAACGCTCCATCTGTTGGCGAGACAAAGCGTCCGCCACACCGTTGTCCACACCAAGAACGTGTCTGGCCCTAAACAGTATATTGCGCCGCAGGCACAACAACGTAAACGCCCTGACCAATCGCATGACCCTACAAGACTTAGAGGTCAAGGAGTTGACGACATGAACCACAGCCAAATTGTCACACCAAAAGTGGACAGTGTGGTTCGCCAGCTCCTCGCCCCACAGATGGACTGCAACCAAAATAGGAAAAAACTCCAGAAAGGTCAAGTCCCTGACCAAATCCGATGCCAACCAATCAGCGGGCCACTGCTCAGCACACCAGTGCCTCCGAAAATAAACGCCAAAGCCAGTGGAACCCGAGGCGTCAGACGTAACTTGCAGTTCCGCCTCGAGCAACAAATCCTCCCGCCAAAAGGTAACACCGTTAAAGTCACTCAAAAATTCCGACCACACCTCAAGGTCAGCACGCATGCCACCCGTCACACGTAACCTGTGATGGGGTGCACGCAGTCGCGCCATAGCGTCGCACAAGCGCCGCAAAAAAGGCCTCCCAGGTGCAACAGCTTTGCACGCAAAATTAAGGTGCCCCACAAGCTGCTGCAGCTCCACTAACGAAGCCTTGTGCTTACCCTTAAAGTCCTTCAGACGATCCCTAAGGTCATTAACCTTGTCTAAAGGCAATCGCAACGATTGCCGCACCGTATCCAACTCAATGCCCAAGAAGGTGAGCACCGTGGAGGGACCTTCCGTCTTCTCGTGAGCCAATGGGACCCCCAGCTCATCTGCCAGCTCCATAAAGGTGGCCAGAAGCCTGGCACATTGAGACGACTGTGCCCGCCCAACGAACAAAAAATCATCTAAATAGTGGGCGGAGTCACAGCTAACCGCACGCCGCCTCAGTTCCCACTCCAAGAATGAGCTGAAGCGCTCAAAGGCCGCACAAGATACGGAACACCCCATTGGTAGGGCACGGTCCATATAATACATACCTTCAAAGGCAAACCCCAATAACTCAAAATCCAACGGGTGGACAGGGAGAAGACGAAATGCAGACTTAATATCGCATTTCGCCAGCTCAGCGCCCACCCCACACCTGCGCACAACCTGCACAGCCTGGTCGAAAGAGGTGTACCGGACTGAGCACAAATGATCGGGGATGGCGTCGTTAACCGAACCCCCTTTAGGATAAGAAAGGTGGTGGATAAGGCGATACTCGCCCGCCGCCTTCTTCGGCACCACCCCCAAAGGGGACACCCGGAAATTGAGGGTTGGAGGGGCCGTGAACGGCCCCAAAACCCTCCCCTCAGCACATTCCTTACGTATCTTATGTCTAACTATGTCCTCTTTGCCCTGAACTGAGCGCAAGTTCTCGGCCATAAACGGGGCCCTATTTCCCTGAACTGGGATTCTAAAACCATCCCTGAAACCGTCCAACAAATAACTTGCATCCTCCTTAAGAGGGTAAGAACTTAACAAGCGCTCAAGGACCTTCAGCCTTACCGGGCTGGGGCCCCTTACCAGGAGGCTGCTGGCCTGCGGAGTTGCCGCCCCCCTGCTTCCTACCTCCCCACCCTTGACGGGCTTTACCACACGCGTTGTATGGATGCTGGCCCGCACAGGATGGGCATTCATGCCGAAACCGGCAAGGTTTCCGAGGGCAGGTTCCTTTATACGCGTACTCCCAGCAAAGCAGCCGGGGTTGAACCTGCTGCCCCGCACCAACGCGGGAAGTAGCTGACTGGGCGTTGCGAGACACTACATGCCCACTGTCCGAACGATCCCCCAAGTTAGGCTTGGCAGGAGACATCACTGACAGCCAGAGCTGCTGGTGAATACGGTCCCACGGGATGCTGGGGTTCATTGCTGCCCGCATACGGAACTCCTCATCGTACTGCATCCACGCAGCACCTGAGAAGCCCGTATACCCCTTAAGGATGATATCTAAGTACTGAAACAAAGACGCTGCCCGATTGGGCTGCGCCCTGGCAATTACCCCGGCATAAATCAAAAAGCCCGGCAGCCAATTGTTCCAAGTCCTGTCCACACGTCTCCTTTTCAAACGCTCCTTGTCCCTATCGTCCATCTCGTCTTTGTCCTTCTTCTCTAACTCACGGTAGAGAAGAGAAAAGACATCAATATACTCCCCACGTAGAATTTTGTCTCTCGTGGCCTGTGCCAAATGGTCGCCTAAAGGGAGAGCCGCATCACCAAAAGGCATAGCGTGGAAAGGAACTTGGCCATAGTTCAATGCTGCATAGGGAAAATACCCCCAAGGGCTGGAAGGAAAGCCCGGCCAGCCGAAGGACGGACCCCCCCAAACTTGAGGGGGAACCGTTTGCTGCTGATGAGTACCCTGCAAAGTTCCTTGACTAAAGGCAGGCAGCCCACCACCAGCAGAGGCAGGCACAGAACTGGAGGGAGCATCCTGCACACCGCTCATCGGTCCACTGGCGACGCCTTGTGCCCATGGGCCCTAAGGCCAAGGATAAGTGTAGTGTGGTGCATGGTCCTTACCAGACACATCAACTGGGTCCACGGCTACTGCAACAGGCGGTAACTCCTCCAACGGTTCCCCCATGTCGACGACCGGCGCCTGGGCATCAGGTACCGCTGCTGCATGGCCGCTGCTACCTCCAGCCTCCTTCGATCCAGCATGACCCTCCAAAGCAGCTAAACGGCGCAAAATGTCGCGGTTAGTTGCATTCCTGGAGGCTCGCCTAACCGGCCTCCCTAAACGTACCCCCTGCCCAGCCGACACCCCTTCCCCCTTCTCCCGCTCCAACGCCTCCAGGCGCCGCAAAATATCCAGCTGCCCACCAACTGAGTCCTCATCCTCGGAAGACGACAGAGCTGGGGGAGGGGGACGCTTGGCAGGGGCCCTCTTAGCGGGCTGCTTGCCCTTAGAACTGCCCTTACCTTTCCTGGGAGCCATACCTAGCCACCCACAGGACTAAGTAAGAATCTGCCCCTAAAACCGCCAAGCGAGGTGAACCAACCTAGCTTCAAGATCCCAAGAAGGGAGGGGGGGGTAGGGCTGACTGATCTGCAGACCAGACGAGAAACCTAAGCTCCTCTCCCGCCCTGTACCAACCAAGCAAGGCTAGCCTGCCTAGCAAGCAGTAGTACTAAAATTGTGCAGCCACCAAGGCAATGGAAGGAAGCTCCAAGCAGCAGCAAAATGGCGGCCCACAGCCACCTACAAAATGGCCGCCGGCCCCCTTTGCAGGCAAAATGACGCAGATCTGTGCCAGCTATCCACAAGGCCGCTGCCTGCTAGGCCGACCAACCGGGTAGCTCCTAACTGGCGGGGGGAAATACAGGCCTACACTCCCAGGCCACCGCCGAGAAGGCTGGAGGGGAAGGGCAGAACAGGCCGCGGGGTTTGCCTCGCACCTCCCGCACTTCCAACCTCAATCCAACCCCCCCTGAACACCCCAAGTGCCCCCTTGTGCCCGAGCCCTGAGGCGGGCACAGAGAAAAAGGGAAAGAAACCGCCCGCCGCTCGGCGCTGCGCCGCCGCGCCACGCCGCTCCTCCTGCCGTTCACGGCCCTCCGTAGGCCGCTCCTCGCCGGGCACCAGGAGGCCGTCTCGCTGCGCGCCGCTGCGCCGCAGCACACTGGCCGACACCCGCTTCCGGCCGCTGAACGGCCCTTAGCAAGCCGCCCGAAGCCGCGGCAAGCGCCGCTCAGCCGCACCAGGACCGAGGCTACGCAAGGGCAACAGGCCTGCCCCCCACGGGCGCCCTTGCCAACGCTCCTCGGCCTACTGCCGCACAGCCGCTCGTCGAGACGTCCGTCTCCCCCGAGCGACTGCAACGGACTGAGCTGGGAGGGCAGCGCTGCGAGCTGTGCTCGCTCCGCCCTCCCAGCACTTCCATATATGGAAGGAGGGGGTGGTGCCGTCCTCCCTCCGTTGCGGCAAAGTCCGGCCCCTGGCTGAGCAGCATAGCTGCTTGCCAGGATGGGGCCGCATTACTGCTTCTTTAGGTGTGTGAAAGCTTTAAAAATCCCTTCAGAAGCTAAAGCAGGTTTATTGAAGTTGTATGAAAGGGACATAGGTGAGATTTAGAGCCAAACTACAAGTGATGCCTGACACAGGTTGGACACTTGTCAGCTTCCCTCAAGTTTTGATGGGAAATGTAGGCAGCTTGGTGGAATGTTGGAGAAGTGACAGTTGAAAAGTCCATTGGACAGCAGTCAGAGAGCCAAGCTGCAAGACCAGGATGCCTACATTTCCCATCAAAACTTGAGGGAAGCTGACAAGCGTCCAACCTGTGTCAGACATCACTTGTAGTTTGCCTCTAAGTTAAAAAAAAAACTGGCTGGAACCAAACCAAAGAGTGGTAAGGAACGAGTTTTAGCAATTAATCATTGACTGGTTAGGCTCTAACTAGGATGACAGAAATAGGCTTACTATTGGTGTAGTGGTGAGTGTTGTACTAACATCTGGAAGAACCAGATTTGAATCCCCACTCTGCCATATAAACTTGCTGGGTGGCCTTGGGCCAGTCACAGTAACCTTCTTCACAAGGTTGTTGTGATGATAAAATGGAGGAGAGGAGAATGATGTAAGCTGCTTTGGGTCACCATTGAGGATAAAGGCCAAGTTATAAAAGAGGTAAATAAATAGTTAAAATGTCACTGGCAAGCACCAGATGCTTCTAAAGATGAAAGGAGACTTTCTCAGGCTAGCCAATTATTGGCTGTAGATCTAGAGGTTGGGGACTCCCCTGATACTACACAATATCAGCCAACCTCTTAGCCATCCTGTATGGGGAGAAGATTAAGCTTGGCACCACTTGACACCATTTTCTGTCCTGGCTGGAATAAACAAAGCCAGAAGCAATGTCAGCCATGCTTGAAGTAAGGCTGATATCACTAGAAATTTTGGATGCCTCCTAGTGTAACGGGCACACAGATTAAATGTTTAATAACATGCAGTTCAAGTTCTTAATAAAACTAGTTCAACTTCTATTTGAAGTTTTGTGTGTTCATTTCAGGGTCTGGGGACAACTTACCTGTCTTACCTGGTTCACAATCACAACTCAGAATCTTAAACACAAAATAAAATAATCATAATTCGAACTAAAAATAGAAGTGTAAAACCAGCAGGCAGGAGTTTGTCCATTGTTTCTTTTTGTCAAGTATAGAACTGTGGAAAGATCCTAAAACTAAAGCCAGCTCAAGATGTCAACAAATCTTGCATGGACTCAGTAGGTGGCTCTAGGCAAGCTGATATCTCTCAGCCTAAATCCTCACAGCAGAGATATGGGAATAATAAGGATGTTTCTGAAACTCTCTTCTCCAATCCTCTGTGCAGATTTTGGAGTTCTGAGTTACCTGGTTCTCAGTTCTAAAGTGAAATAGAAGCATTAGGAATCCTTCTTTTTTTAAAAAAAATTCCAACTTTTGTATACTGTGTTGCAATTGGGTATAGATTTCTAGTGTAATTCTATGCAGTGTTAAAGGTAAAGGTAGTCCCCTGTGCAAGCACCAAGTCATTACTGACCAATGGGGGGACGTCGCATCATGACATTTTCTTGGCAGATTTTTTACAGGGTGGTTTGCCATTGCCTTCCCCAGTCATCTACACTTTACCCCCAGGAAACTGGGTACTCATTTTACTGACCTCAGAAGGATAGAAGGCTGAGTCAACCTTGAGCCGCCCACCTGAACCCAGCTTCCACCAGGATCGAACTCAGGTCATGAGCAGAGCTTGGGCTGCAGTACTGCAGCTTACCACTCTGTGCCACGGGGCTCCTCCCTAATTGCATTGTTATACCAGTCTAATCCCACTGATTTCTGTGAACATATAAATATATGAATCTGCCCTATACAGAATCAGATCATTGGTCCATCACTGTCATTGTCTACTCAGAGTGGAAGTAGTTCTCCAGGGTCTCAGGCAAAGGTCTTCTGCATCACCTACTACAAGATTTTTTTAACTGGCAAAACCAGGGATTGAATATAGGACCTTCTGCATGTCAAGCAGATGCTGTACCACTGAGCCACTGCCCCTCTGCACCACACTGTAATTGTTTGAAATTTACCTTGCAATATTATGTTGACTATGTGAGAAATTTTGACTATATATGTAGATAATATTCTGTATTTAATATATGCCTTTGACTCCTTGAATGTGTTAATTGGCAATTGCTTCTTACTCGTGTGTTTTCACTGTCTAGCCTCTGCACAGGATGGCAACATTAAGTTCCATCAGTTCACTTGTGTCTGTTCCTCCTCTTTTTTACATTAATGATAGGAATGTCCATATAGGTAAAGCATTGTAGGAAAACAATCTTGAACTACTTGCACTTAGAGTTGTGTTAAGATCTTTGTTTTATGAGGCTTTACAGGAAGGAATGAGTGAATCAGCAAAAACAATACAGAAGAACATTTTGATGCCTTCATGCATGCAAGTACATTGAGACGGCTCTTCTGCAACACTGAGCTAGGGTAACCATCGGGGAAGGTATGTGAAAATTAACTGACAGTCGAAGCTGATGGGAACTTCTCAAGCTCCAAATCCAGAATTGCCCTGAATTTAAGTAGGAATAGACTGGAGACTGGCAAAGGATTGAAGGAATAGAATAATTAGCCTTAATTTGTTCGCAGGATTGCTGAAATTATGGACTTTGAACACACATAGCACTTTGGCAGCATACTAAAATTCTTGAGTGTATTACTTCCCCAAGATAAATATCAATACATATTTAGATAAACATATGTCTCGTGATAAATAAAAAATGTTACTGGTGGCAGAAGACATTGTGTTTTACAATACCCAAATGCCCAGAGCCTGAATACACACATAGACATGAGGGGGAAAATAATTTCATTAATTTAATATTTAAAATTATAAACTTTACAGTTGGTCTGCAGTATTTTATACCCTTTGAAGATGTCTTTCTGCAGGTGTGAGGGGGATATTTTCCAGATTATTGGGGTGAAGGTCATTAGATATCAGGAGGGCTCTATCTCTCCAGAGTTCTTCAAATATTTCCTTGAACAGTGTTTTCATGGAGAAATCTCCTGGGGTATTTTTTTACCCCAAACACATTTATTAGGCCTACAAACTCATAACAGCCTGTATCTTACCACTCCAGTAAGTAATTATTGAAGACTGCCTCTAGCCTAAGGAGCTTCCTCCAACAATTGGACCTTCTTCTGGAGGAAGTTGGGTGAAAATCCTTTAGGCTGGAGAAAAACTTAGGCTAGAGAGACTTTCTCCAGCTTAAGTTAGGATACTGTCCAGCTTTGACTCTCAAAAGCTCATCCCCTGGAATACTAGCTAGTCTGTAAGGTGCTACTGGACTCAAAACTTGTGCTTCTAGTAGAGGCCAACATGGCTACCCACCTGAACCTGGACAGTTTCAGGTGGTCGTCTTCATCTTTGTCGTCGTTGTCGTCGTCATCATCATCACCATCACCAATCATCATCATAATTATGTTCATTTATTTAGCATTATATACAAAACAGTGTTATTTACACATGGATTGCATTACTACTTTCTTTTCCATAAAAATATCAACCACAGCCTAATAATGTCATATGACTACAGACTCGAAGTGGAGATGCACAACTTTATTTTTTCCATACACATCTTTCCATTTTTTTCCATTTCTGTAAACAGGAAACAGCTCCTCTTTCATGCTAATGCTGAAGGACAGCACAAAGGATATATAAACCTCTCAGTACATTGACCTCTTGACAAAATTGAAAAACCTGAACCAAATTTGACTATACAATTGTAGGAACTGACCTTGTCTGGGTATGTTTTATAGCGACGGCTGTAATTATGCCTTAGACACAGGCATCTGGAAATTGCTGTTTCACATTATGTTCAGGAAGAAGCGGCTAGATGTTGTGATGCTTGCCATGGCATGATAAGTATTCCAGCTGGGTCTTGCTCCCACCTTCCAACCTGAATCTATATTTGGTTTCAAGTAGGGTTAAGAATATCCATTAGCAGTGTCCTCATAAATCATTCCCACTTAATATTGCAGAAATGCAACGTGGCTCTATAAAAGGTAGTAAAGAAGAGCAAAGGAAGAAAGATACATACACAAAAAACTACAGTGGTTGGAATAACTTTAAAAAAACAGAGGCAAGTTCAGGGAAAAGGCAATTTTAGGGTGATAATCCAATCAGAGTTATATCTTGTGCAGTTGCATTACCAGTAATGAGATTAAGATCAGTGTCAGTTTTCAAGGATGCAACAATCCTCATGAAAAAAAAAACAGAACAATATCTGGGGGGACAAAAAAGTAAAATGGGAGCTTGAGAAAAGAACCACAGGCACAGGAAAATGGTTTGAGAAGGTAAAACCAGAGAACTCGTTACCTGCTAGTAGTCATTCATCAGCCTAATTAATATTGGTGAATTAATATTGGTGTAGGATGCTGGTAACAGTGGTGTTACTGGGAATGGGCCTACTTTTGAGTAAGTGGGGGGAATTAGCAGCAAGGAAGAAGGCTATCCAAGAGGGGTAACAACGAGATATCTCCACCAGTATTTATGGGGTCCTTTCCCCAAGGTAGCA
Source organism: Eublepharis macularius (assembly GCF_028583425.1). Classification (NCBI taxonomy): domain Eukaryota; kingdom Metazoa; phylum Chordata; class Lepidosauria; order Squamata; family Eublepharidae; genus Eublepharis; species Eublepharis macularius. The sequence goes on along the minus strand of NC_072796.1, from coordinate 118,652,952 downwards.
GATGAGACTTGGTGCTTTTAAGGTCAAAGAGTGTTTTTTATTTAAAGAGGAAAAATCAACATACACACAAGAGACAATTAAAAATGGTTGTTACACACACACACACGGAAGCGAGTCAGAAATTGGAATAGAGTGAGGGGAGGGGAAGTATATTTACCAGTCCAGGAGATTAGAGTAGTCCATGGAGGAAGAGAGTCACTTCAAATGTCCTGTGTTCTTGGCCAGCAGAGACTTAGGGAGAGTGGTCTCAAGGGTATGATGCTCAGATCTGAAGGTGCAGCATGCACAGTTTAAATGGGGCATGAGCCCTGGTTCTTATAGGGCAAAGTGTGTTCTGAGGCTGGGGAGCCCCCTCAGCCATTGGAACAAAAGACCGTAAAGGTCAATCTCTGGGAATTTCAAAGATTTGTGTCCGGGGTCTGAGGCTCAGCCCCTGGACTTGCCGAGAGGAGGGGATGGGAGGTAGCCGGGAGACAGGTTCCCAGCCTCCCCAATGAACACCCAGGGCCAGAGCCCACCAGCACCAGAGGGAGGGAAAGAAGCACCCAAGCCTCACAGGGTTAGATGGGGCAGGTGGAAGACAGCTAGCCCCACCCTCAACTGGAAGGCTGGGGGCCCAGGCAGGGAGAGCAAGGACAGCCAGGAGGGGCCCAGACCAGAGGAGGAAGGCACAGGAAGCAGGGAGAGCCAGCCAGCAGCAAGCCAGCCAGCAACCTTACCAGCAGTAGAGGAAAGGCAGCACAGGGCAACACCCCAACCTGCAGACAGGCTAGAAGGGATCAGCCAGAACCAGGTGGAGCTCAGAGCAAAGCAACCACAGATAGAGCTAGATGAGGAAATTAGCAGACAAAGCCTAGCAGCCAGCAAAGGAGGCACAGGTGTGGCTGCTTAAAACAGCCAGGGCTGTAGCTAGGGTGCTGGGGGCATGGCTGGTAGGTGGAGCCAGAAATGAGTGGAGGGATATAAGGGAAGTCTACCCACAGGGTGTGGTGGGTTGTGTAGGAGTGAGGAGAAGGATAGGAGAGTGAGAGGATGGAAGGAGGAAGAGCTAGAGAGATGAAGGGGAGAAGGAAGAGTGAGCAAGGAGGAGGCAAGGAGGGTGGAAGCCTTGGAAAGCTGGGAGTAAGAGGAAGCTGCAGGGACTCTGACAGGTTGAGCAGGCCTATGAGGGGTAGAGAGGGAGCAAGAGTGATGTATACATTTCCTCCTTCCACAGAGCTGGAACTTGTGCTGTCCTTGTCTGTGCCTAGGAGCTGTAGTTCAGGCCCATTGATGCGTTGTACCACCGTGCCCATACTGAAGCCTGACAGTTTGATTACTTGCTGCCAGAGTGTGTGAAAGGGAATGCAAAGTCTCTCCTGCTGCCTCACAAAGGGGCAGTTTGCTAATGAATCTCCCAAGAGCTGAGTTGATGAATTTAGATATGAGGATGCATGTTCCCAGAGCCAAATTAAATTTATCAGTGCTGGTTGATTGAGCCTCAATCTTAGGGTGGGGATTTCATCACAGAAGGAGGGTGTCAGAATGTGCTCAGTGAGGTGACACAATGAGACCCTGTCTTATCACAGCTCACGCCCGTAGCTGGGAAGGCAGGAAATACAATCACCACCAGTCACTCTGCATTAGCATGAACATTCCTTTCATGCCTTAGTCTCCCGAGTGGGACTCAGCAACTCTCTTGCCCAGCTGGCTGGAATTCCCCCTGATGCAGATTAAGCTGCATTTAATCCAGGGGCCTATGATTTTATATCATAGGCATGTATATTGAATATGGTGCAGGCCAGGGCTGATTACTTACAGTGGCAGTGGTAAGTGGCAGCTAATGAGTCAAGAAGTCCCTAGCTGAAAACTCCTCTTGGAGATGACTTCTTTACATCACCTTAGTAGGACAGTCACTATAGCCTTTTTTAAAGATGTTGTCTCCACATGTACCAAAGAACTGGCAGCAGTGGATATGGGAAGCAACTGACACATTAGCCATGTTATCTGAAGAGTACACACATTTTTCATGCATGCTCAGCTTTGGCATATAAAGCTTTGGAATATACAAACCATTGTAGGAATTAAACTACAGTGAAGCATGGCATAACAGCAGGATTCAAACATAATAATTTATTGGCTTTATCACTATCATAAAGCAGTCATATTTTTGTTTTTTTTTAATTTTGCTTTTCTGTGCTGTTTGGCAATGGAACACTCTCCTGCATTTGCACTGTACCAGCAAGCTGTGCTGCTGTCACTTTAACAGTAAGCTTCCTGCTATTGTGTGCACCCACTAATACTCGCCTTCTTTGGGGTCAATTGTTTGTGTCTTTTCATATGCTTGAGAAGAAGCTGATTAGATCAATGTGGTTTTGGATAGTGCCTTTGGAATTTCTCATCTAGTTTCCCCAACTCCCCCTCCCTTGAAATAACAGTGTGTGCATGCTTGCTCAACTGCCCAACACACCTTGATGTACATCTTTGGGGTCTATAAACATGGAACTCCATTGTTGTGTGCTGTCCAGATTAGTAGATTGATGGTTTAGAGGGAGGATTGTATTCTGTGCAATTTTGGAACCACTGCGAGCAAAAACAGCTGCCCCAAAGCCTTGCTTCCTCACCCTACCTTGAAAAGAACCATGTGTCTGTGTAGATGCAGCCAATGCCTGCCTTGCACATGCAGAAGAGGCCAAAACTCATTAAAATGAAAAAAAAAATACAAATAGATCCGATCCAAGACAGCACTGGCCCATTCTGAACAAACTGGCAATGTAACAGAATTATTTTGAACCCCCAGAACCAAAACTGAAATGGAAATTTTCTTGGTGCACACCTCTAATGGTAATATGGACCATCCTGTCTAAACAAACCTAAATGGGTAAGCTGTGAGTAGCCAAGAGCAATATGGGTAACTATCCTAGGCACTTAGCCAGAGTGGAGTTGAGCAGATATGAAACGAAGATGGCTGAGATGTCTATATCCACCTCATTCATGTTAGTTCCCCCCTTGAACTTCTAAATCTGAGTTTAAATTAATAATTTAAAAGACAGCGTTGATTATTATATTTTGGCTCTTTATTCCAAGAACACTGTCTGCCTTTTCCTTTAAGTCCAAGTGGAACAGAAAATGGCTTTGCTAAGCTATTTTTGAGCCTGAATTTCATAGAGGCCTTCCTATTTCATAGAGTCCTTCCTGTTTTAGATACATGCTTCAGTAATTTGCTGATATATATAAAACTATAGGAGCAACATATTTCTGAGGATGGGATGTGTGCATGTTTTTGTGTGCAGAATAGAAAAAATTCTGAACTGTGCAGTACATAGTTCGTCATGTTTCACGAACCATGAACCATGAACTTTCACGAACTTGCCCCAGTTCGGTTCATGAAAATGTCATGTCTGGGTCAGCAGAAGGTCTGCAAAGACCCCCCCCCCCACTATTGCCTAGGAAACTGATTGATTGGAGCCAAGCTGTCTGCAGTGACGAACCAAAATGCGAACCAAACGAATTGGTCTGAAATTCATGACGGTTCATGAGAAATGAGCTCCTACGAACCGCTGGTTTGTGAACCACGAACCGGCCCGGTTTGCGATGAACTTTGGTTCATATTTTGGTTTGTGCCTGCCTCTAGTGCAGAAGGTCCTTCCAGTTAAATCCCTGGCCTTACTATTAAAAGGGTATTGGGAAAGAACTTTCCTTTGTGGAGACCATGACGTGCTTTGCCTGACTGAGTATAGCCTGACTGAGTATAAGACAGTTTCTTGTTTGTCTCTTTAAAAAAAAATGACTTCACGTTCAGATTAAAAAAATTCTCCGTATCTGTGCATGGATATCATCTGTTTGTCTAATCTTTGATCATAAATTGATAATATTGCCAGAGGGCTACCCATGTTAGTTTATTGTAGCAAAATTAAGCAGAAGTCTAGTGGAACTTAAAATACTAGTATTACCAAAACAACAACAACAACAGACTAACACAAATGAAAAAAGATAAACATATCTGTTTAGTGATGTATACAGCATGCATCTGATGAAATCAGGTTTGACTCACAAAAATGTATGCTGCAGTAAATTTTGTTACTGTTTAAGATGCCACCGGACTTCTGGTTGATAAGATGACAAACTTTCTTAAGGGTAGCCAAGTCTCCAGAACTGTATGACTAAAGTGTGTTAAACTTTGGAAGTTTGCATGAAATGAATTCCCCTGGAACAAACCTGTCCAGAACTTTTCAACCACACTGAGCTATAATTCCACATGAATGGTATGCTGCCTTCCCTGAACTGTGCAGCAGATGGACAAGGCTGTATGTGGCCTTGTTCTATCTCCAAAGCATGAGGCTTTCCTTTCTTTCATCTCTTTCAGTCCAAAGAATTTCTCAGCTCTCCTTCCCTTGCAAATATTTCATTTTTGCTTAGTTCTCTCTGCAGTGCAAGTTTTTGGTTTGGACATCAGAACAGCGGAACATTTTCTACTGTGCTTTCATTTCTGTCCTTTAGAAAGTAAGTGATGGAAATTATGGGGATTGGATATCTGCTTCTTGCAGAATTCACCCATAAAAAGTAATTTTTTGTTCCAGTTTTTATTTAGTGACAGCCTGGTTCATGTATGCCTACATTATGTGTCTCTAGTGCATCTGTATACCCTGAGCATCCAGTGTATACACGATGATTTCCTTCCAATCCATAAGGGTGAAGAGATCCCCAAAAGCTTGGACTTATAAAACCTATAAATCCACAGAACTTGGACCTATAGAACCTTGAACCTATAATGGGTGAATTTATGCAAACAATTGGATGTACAGGTAGACCTGCTTCTTCAGTTGTGGTGAATAAATTATGCAGTGTGTAGTAACTAAGGTTGTCAGGTCCCTGTATCCTCCTTACATGCAGGTCTCTCTTCGAGTGCTCAAAGTGTGCATGTGCTCCCAGCATTGACAAGATGACATCACTTCTGGGAAGTGAAGTCATCTTACCACCAGCGGATGTGTTCCTGTTCTTTGAATAGGGCCAGTTCAGCCCATTTGGGGTCAAAATTGGCCCCTGCAAAGTACAGGAGCATGCCAACCAGTGACCCAATGATGTCACTTGAGGAAGTTAATATTGTTGCACCCACCCGGGAGCTCGCCTGCTGTGCACTTGCCTGGGTTGTCTGGGCAGTCTGCCAGTGGCGGATGATCACCAGGGGGGTTGCAAGCAACTGGGAACCCTTGCAGTGCCGCACACGTAGATTTCACTAGTACTCACTCACCTTTGGAATGCCAGCATGGCATCTACTGTACTGTCTTGTAGACACCAGACCAAAACTTTTCATCCAGGCTTTTAACTATGGGTTTTTATCTTTTGGGCTATTTTATCTTCTAGTCTGAGGTCTGTTTTATGGATATTTTGGGTGTGCTTTGTACTGTTTGCTTTCCATGGCTAGTATTAATGGCTTGTTTTTAATGGCTTATTCTGTGTTTATATTGATAAGTTGTTTTTTAAATGATTTTATGGTATTGTTTTGCTTATAAGCCACCTCAAGTAGGCCTCTGGAGAGGCATCATATAAATTTCCTAAAGGAAACAAAAATGTAACACTTGTTGTGCACTCGAGCATCCAACATGAAGCTCATTGGGGTATGTCCTTTCCATACATTCCTGGGGTGGGTTTATTGTGCGCATGTAAAATAAAACTTATTTGGTTTCAAAGACAACATGCTGTCCCATTGATATCCTTTGATGCATTCCCAAAACAAATATGATTTTAATTGTTGCTTGTACTTGTCAATTGTTTACACATTAATTTAATACAGTACAATTCATTTGTACAAATAAAACTCAAATAATGTGGAGGAATATTCAAAGCATTAGGATAATTACCTCTTTGGATAACTTGGACATTTTCGTAGAGTTGCATTCTGTCCAACTGCCATGACACATCACATAATATTAAAAATCTATTCATATTCAAACCATAACTCAGACCCTCAGAATGCACACTTCATTAGACATTAAGAATAATCCCTTTCTGTCCCATGAAGAGCTTCATGCAGTGGAAGGAGCTAACCAATAGAATATTCATGCAAAAGGTAGAGGAACCCTGCTGGCTTACTGAAGTCATACGTACTTCATCTTTAACCGTTTTCTTCCATGGCATTAATTCTTTAAAAGGGGCTCTTTTAAAAATATTCATTGCTTTCATCTGTTTTCTGTCAAAAGTAAGATTTCTATCTTCAGCATTACTCATCTGAGCTCTAGTGAACTGGGGGGCAAACTAGATGAGACGGGTACTGCTGGATTTGCCCTGGGGGCATGCCACCTTTTAAAAGAGTAATCAGCTGATTCAAAAGCAGAAGTTTTGTTTATTGTTTACTCTTAGGATGAAACTGCTGTCCTCCTTTACCCAACCATATTAACAAAATTTGAGAGAAATATTGCTGATGAAATAAATGCTTTTTTCCTCTGGTTATAGATAGATGGCATCAAAATAACCTATACTGTAATTGTAGTGTCCTTGCAAGGGGAGGTCCCTTTCTACCTATCAGGTTGGGAAACATTTGGAAGGGGAAATGTGCAGACTTAAAAATAGACTGCAATTCTAAAGACACTTCCAGGGGAGCAAGCACTATTGAATAACATGGGACTTACATCTGAGTAGACCTGCTGGGGTACTTCTTTGTTTTGCAGCGCTACCCAGTTTGTCTTCTCCACTCTCATCAAGATGCTCAGTCGCTGTGAAGAAAAGTGCTGCGGGGGGAAAGGTGTGTGCATGCAAGTGGTCTGTTCAATCAGTCAAACTTGATAAAATCCCAAGAAGCCTTCAATAATAGGCTGTAATTTTAAAGACGCTTCCCTGGGAGTAAGCACTATTGAATACCATGAGCCTTATGTCTGAGTAGACCTCTTTATGATTTCTCCCCCCCCCTCCTGTGAGTCATTCACTTACTCTGCCCTTTCAAAAGCAATCCTGCCTGCCCACAGCAAAAGGAAAACTTATTGAAAAAACACAGTTCTCTCCTAAGTGGTGTGTTTGTAGATTCAGAGTTTCAGACAATCATACTGCCTGCCCGCCTGCCTGCCTGCACTTGTGCGACAGAGATTGGTGGCCATTAGTACAAAAACACCCCCTCGTGGAGAGAACAAATCTGAAAAGCACAAGGAAACATGGCATCAACAAACAACAGCAGGATACGAAGGTAATAATTTATTGGCACTATAGAAACAAATGAACATAATGCAGGATTGTTTTCAATGCCACCATTGCCATCCTGCTACCCCTTTTCTAAACGGTTTTCCTGCCATAATTTGTACCTGCCAACACACACCTTCTTCAGGGTCTGTTGTTGTGTGTGCACGTGTGTAGTGTAACTGAGGAAAAACTTGGTGGATTGATCTTTTGGATGGAATCTATGTGATTTTGATCAAGTGCAAAAACAACTACTTCAAAGAAGCCCTCATTGCAAACAATAGGGTCAAAATTCATGACATCAAAAAAAGAAGAAGTGCTTTAGATCTGAGCCAGCAATGCCCATCCAGAAAAAAACCAAGAAAGGTACATAGTTCCTTTGGAAACTGGATCTGAAACTAGAATAGAATTTTTTTTCATTGCACAACCCTAATTTGTATATCCTTAATTTTATGCTAAAATAAATCCTTAATTTTCATTTGAAATGCAGGGGGGATTCCTGACCTCCCAATCCTCCCAAAGCTTTTATATTTTGCTAAGTGAAAACATCTCTATTTGTATCTGATTAATATTTTCAGTCATGCACCCAGATGATGCTATAGCTCCCCCCTCCAAACTGAACAAGTACTCTGAGGGATCTTTTTGATAGCTACAGTAAGCAACATGAAATGTGTAATATGGATTGCAGATAAAGGAAATGGCTGAAGGGATTGCTTTGTCATTTGAGACAAGACTACATGGCAATATGCAGAAATCTTTATTTTTTTTTCCTTTAAAACAAAACTATATTGCTATGCATGGATGACTCACAATACCATAGAACAAGAGTGGCATCTTTTAAAAAAATAATTGTATGGCAGAACAGTAGGAAGGAAGATCCTTCGACTATCTGAAAATTGATGCTGTTCAGGGATAGAATGATCCATTCTGCACTGAGGATGAAGGTGCTAGATCTCTGGAAGTTAGCTAAACTCAGGCCATGCTGGAGGTGATCCTCAATAGGGAAGTATGAGAGCTGGAGAGTAGCAACCTTATTGCAAGGAGCTACCAAAGACTTAGCACAAACTAGTCTGGAGAGCTGTTGTACCAGCAAAGGCTAGAATTCAAGTGAAGCCTTATATAGGAAGCTGATAACCCTACCCTATTCGAAGTTACAGCTAGGTCCACAGTCTTGCCAAGAGTCAAGGAGTGGGCAACTTGAGCAGAGGTGCCTGACTGCCAGCTTTAGCCCTGGCTATCTGCTTCCTTTGCTACTGGAGTCCTGGGAAGACTGTTGGATTGCTGGCAGAAGGGACCACTCAGGAGCCTCCTGATCTGCTTGAGGCTCTTTGGAAGGAACCAGCTTCTGAACTTCAGGCTCATAAATGGAAATGAGCTAGGGCAGCAATGACTGAGAATGCTGGAGGGCAAGGAGCCTGAGGTGTATCAGGGCCCATACAGATAGAGCCAAGCTACAAGTGATGCCTTACCCAGGTTGGACACTTGTCAGCTTCCCTCAAGTTTTGATGGGAAATGTAGGCATCCTGGATTTACAGCTTGGCTCCCCATTACAGCTGCAAGACCAGGATACTTACATTTCCCATCAAAACTTGAGGGAAGCTGACAAGTGTCCAACCTGGGTAAGGCGTCACTTGTAGCTTGGCTCACAGTTTCAGGTGAGTAGCCATGTAGGTCTGCAGAGCCCATAGGTACACTTCTTCCCTTGTAGAGTCTCCTTCACCTTCTGAGGAGTCCTCCTCACCCCAGGATGGACCAGGGCAGACCCTGAAATAGAATGCTGAATCTATATCAAGAAAATAAATCACAATCAAATTTATCAAGATCTGCCTCTTTTATTATGGATGAATTAATTTCTGATCATTACCATTACATACTCTGTGTTCCTAAATATGAAGCTCATATTCTCTCAATAGGAAGAAGGAAACCAACGAGGACAGCCCCAATCAGATGTTCAACCATCACCATTTTTTTCTTTTCAAATTGTCCTCCTCCTCCCCTCTGTATTTACCAAATGGTCAGCTCCCACTGAGCCAACTGCTGCACAGTGGTGTAATGGACAGCAATGGATAGCAAAGGAAGCTTGCAAGCACAGGACTGGACACAAGCAAATGGGAACAGATAGCTTGGAAACACAATAAAGAGAGGGTTCAGTCAAAAGTTCAATTGCAGTCAACACTGAGTATGAGATTCAGAAGATCTTTGTGTGTGTTCCAGTTCCAGTTCATACAGGACAGCAGCAATCAAACTCCCCCTTGACTAGTAAAGTCTCCGTGCCAATCTGTGAGTGTACTTGGACAAAACAGCATTCACTGCAGACTGACATCCATCTGTGCTGAAATCGTTTTGCTTTCATTCCCTGTTCTGGATCTTCACAGAACAAGGAGTTAGGCTTAACTATTAGTTTTATAGCAGAAATTCTGCCCAAATAGACAGGAATCCAGTTATTCCCCGTGTGGTTCTTGATGACCATTTGATTTGGACATCCCTGAACGATCACTCTCCTGCTGTTTCTCCTGTATGGGATTCCTTGGTGCCAGGTTTCCTTTGGGTTGGGGTATGGTCCTAGAAATAAGGGATATTTTACTGAGTTCCTTGCCATTTTGCTTTGATCCAAGAGGGTGTTCATACAGGAGAGGGCAAATTATGGTCCCCTTGAGTCTTCTAAAACGGTACCTAATGGGAGTCACAAGACGTGGAATGATAAAAGACCTTTTAAGGCCTTATGTTTGACTACACATATGGGGAAGAATATACTATATGTGATCCCCCTGATACAGGTGATTGCTGTTTTGTCTGAAAGGGGGCAACACTTGTACATTCCAGCATCAGAACATGTGTTACGAGACCAGATTTTTCATGTAACATAAAACAGCAATTGTGTTTTATCAGGAGGATCTTGTGTAGTGCATTCTCCCTGTATCTGCAATCAAAGGTAATACATAGGCCGTTTCCAGATGGCTTACCTGCCTCCAGAATGTCGTGCCATCTTGCAGGGAAAATGCGAAATATCGCGTTTTCTCGCGCGAGTTTTGCGTGACGTCGCGCGACATCACGCAAAAATCGCACGAGAAAACATGATATTTCGCATTTTCCCTGCAAGATGGTGCAACGTTCCGGAGGCAGGTAAGCCATCTGGAAACGGCCCTAAAAAAGAGCTGAGGTGGTGGATCCATCATAAACACTGCAATGACCAAAAGTGACCATGAAAATGAGAGTGAATCAACCAGTGCTTTTGTATTTAAGGAAGTCTTGTTTTGGCTCCAGTCACAATCTTTACATCTTCAAAGGGACATTTTATCTTTAAAGTATTAATGAATTCCTCCTTAATCCATGTTAGTGTAAAGCATTTGCATGCCGTTCTTAATGTATTTGGTGGATTATAAAGATAAAGAATACATATTGCTGTTGAAATCAAACTTCATGAAAATAAAACAGTGTGAGAGAGAAGGAAAGTGGAGTTGAAAAAGCAAAGCTAAGAAAAATGTAAGTGAGCAATGAAAGTAAGCAAACACAATTACACATGAATCTTAAAGGGATATATATGACTTCAATCAATGATCAAACCAGATTATAACATGCTACAAGCAAAGAACAGGAAGAATCATAGTACATTCAGGTCAAAGGTCATTGCAGGACACCAAGGACATGATCCAGCTACAATTAAGCACTGAAACCTCACATCTAAGTCCCTGCTATGTGAGACCCATGGTTCACTTGGTCTAGCATCCTGTTTTCCTTCTCGATCCTAGAGTGATGCTTCTCAATGGAGGCTTCTCATGACTGCCAATGCTGGGAAATCAAGGGGCATCCATCCATGTATGAACCAGCTTGATGAGATTCAAGAAGACCCAGCTTTGCACGATGTCTAACTGGCAACAGAATCATGCTCATGAAAACAGTGTTGTACCATTGCATATGTCTCTGTTTTAGGTCCACCTCTGAAAAAAATTATAGACTGCAACCCAACTGCAAGTAAAAAATGTGAAAAATCCCTTCAGTTCAACCACATATTTTATATCCATTCTCATGGTTTAATGCTATAATTGATTCTGATCAGCCTGGCAGACTTGTGCATACTATAATTTTTTTCCTTATGAAAAACAGACATTTTGACTGAATTATGGCCTTTCGTTTTGTTTATCTGCGAGCCTGGAATGGTGTTTAAGCTGAGGAACTTTACATATTCATGAGTTACTAAAACCTCTCAAAAAGCAAAATTAATGTCATTTTTTTGTGTTTGGTGTGCTTGAACATGCTTTCTCAATTCATTATTTCTGTTTTAAATATTGCAGCCGGCTTTATTTTAATTGCTGAGTACTCTGACCCAAATCCAGTGGGGCAGTTCTGCAAATGTAAGAGCTGTTTCATTAGGAACTGTGCTTTACAATTAAGCATATGTTTTTAGCTATTCTTTGCTTCAGAGTAACATGCTATGTCCTTTCCCAAATGTTAATCATTTCAGTTGTGCTTTGAAAGATTTACAATTGCCATAACATAAAACACCGAGCCATCTGTCCACAGCAATGCTTAATATGAGATAGTACTTAGGGTCTGGTTACGCATGTGCTAAACCCCCGATGTGATTTGGGGAAACCCCAACTTAACTCAAGTTTAATGTAAGACCACACTCACCTTCAAAAATGGCTCCTGCGTGTGCATGTGGAGGCAGGAGAGGATTTGTCTGTCCCTGTTTTCCATCCAGCATGTTTTTGCAGATAGAAAAGAGCTGTGGACGATGGGCACTTTTTCTCTGAGCTTGTACTCAGTGCCTTTTATGCCACACAGCATATTGAATTTTGGATAAGGACTTCCAGGACAGATATGTGACTTCTAAGATCAAGTAGTTCCAGAAGCTGTCTGTCCCAGTGCCTCTCATTTAAGAAATCTATACTGGGAAAGAACCGAGAAGTGGTAATAATATGAACTATGGATGTGGTGATTCAGAGAAGAGGGCCCTCAGGTCAAGAGATTTCAATTTTATTGTTGAAGGAGGAAAATGGGGAACGAAATGGAAAAGGAAGACAGTAGCAGCCGTTGGAAAGAAGGGTAGGCAGTCAGATTTGTTAAGAGCTGCCTTCATTCCCTGACTAGGATTCCCAATAATTTCTCCCCTACTACCCAAATTCAAACCAAACATTATAGGAAAAAGCAAAGTACGTGACTTGCTGATGACATGAATACACCAGTGATTATTTGTATGCGCATCGTAATGTTTCCTATTTCCTGTTCCTTTCCTCCCATTTATAACCCACACTTCTTCCAAGAGGCTCAACATGCCTGGCCATTTTATTCACTAATTTGAATAGACAACCCTCAAAACAACTCTACAATATAGATGAGGCTTCCTTCCCTGTCAGCTAAATTTACAGCCACACCCCAGAAGATCCTTTCCTAGCTCCCCCAGGCCTGCAGATTGCTGTCCCTCTAGATTCCCCATGGTGGCCATGGCTGCAGAGATGGGAGCATTCTGTTAGGAGACAGAGGCAAAGAAAACATATTCCTCCAGTCTAAGAAGACTTCCTGCAATTTCAGTGGCTCTTCCATTGGACACAATGTCACGAAAGTTGGAGGAAGTCTTCTTAAACTGGAACAAGGCTTTGAACTTTGCTTAGTAGAAAGGTAGGATACAGGTCACTGTGTATCATACAGTCCTTGCACATAGGCATATATCTTGGCATTTGGCTCTTAGTTTAGATGTAAGTGCTTTATACTGCAATCATAAACAGAATTGTGCCATTCTGAATCCACATAACTCAGTCTTAGAAGGGCTTAATAGCTTAGGCTGGCACTATTACCCACTTCTACGCAGGGTAGACTTAGAGTGATTCCGCACACGTTGGATAATGCACTTCCAATCCTCTTTATAGATCATTTGGAATGGATTTTTTCATGAGCGGAACAAAAAATCCACCTCAAACGATTGATAAAGTGCATTGAAAGTGTATTATCCAATGTGTGCGGAATCAGCCTTAGTAAGATTCTGACCCATGTTTTCCCACAGATTTCTAGCACAGCTCCTTCAATTTACAGGTGTTCCTAACTGAAAACTATACATTTACATGTAAATAGCAGAATAGAATTACCTTCTCATTTGTGACTGTGGTATTTATCCACCCAAGATGTACTAAAGAAGCCTGCCATCGTCCAATATAAGCAGAAAATAAAATGAGATGTGTTGGAAAGATGTGTCCACTTATGCATTTATTAATGGCTTTAATCTCCACCAAACACAAATAAAAAGTGAGACCATTTTTTTATATGGAAGCGGATGCCTCCAAATCCTGAGCTGACCCCAATTCAGTAAGGATTAACCTTTCTAGTACTAGCTAGGTTGTTATTGACTTTTATTTCTAGCGAACATTAACAGCTAAGGTTGTATAAAATTACTGATACTATTATTGCATGAGAGTCTCTTTCCACCACATCCACTGAACCACAGCTGCTCCCACTAGACCTGTTTTGCTAGTCCTGTACTCTGGTAGATAAATCCTGGATGTGTGTGTTATCTGCCATCAGGTCGTTTCCAACTTATAGTGACCCTATGAATGAAAGATCTCCAAAATGTCCTATTTTTAACAGCTTGGATACTTTAAATTTTTCCTTCATTTCCCCTGTATTCCTATAACAGACATCTGAGATTCATAACATAGCAGAGCTACTCAGAATTTTCCAGATATGGGTATATTCAGTATAAATGTTTACAATTACAATGCATGACTGTGACAAGAAAAAAGGTACTAGGGGTATGCCTAATGGGAGGAAAAATGTGCCGAAATTACACAGAGAACTCAGTAGTACGGCTCATTAAAGCAGCTTCTGGAATGCTGAACCAAATCCGAGAATCAAGGCTGTAACAACTCTCCTTGCTGAAAAGTTTTATTATTATTATTATTAACAATTAGGGATACAAAAAGGGAAAGGGGAAAGGGAACAGGAATTGGAATTTTTTTTTAAAAAAAACCTTGAGATACATATCACAAGGACTAACAAGATACAATAAGCATATAACTCCTAAAATGCATTTTTTTCAACATACCACCTAATATACTAAAAAAACCCTCTTTTAATCTTAATGATCCTTATCCCTAAATCAACAAATGCTATATCTAACTATATATAATATATATGAGCATTTATAGCATTGATAAAAACACAGTTCACCTCCCAAAATTTTATTCAGTGAAAAAAGGTATTACTTTCCAAGCAACATCATTTAAAGGTCCTTCGAATAAGGCCCTAATTCCATCAAGTTCTTGTATTTATTCAAACTCCTGAAGATACATTTGCAAAGATAAACATGTTAATCCCAATGTGCTAGTTAAATTCCAGTAACATAATTACATTGTGATAGTGCTTACATTAATGTCCTTTTTTCCTCCACCTCTTTTTTGAACCAAATTAATGAGGTTACTAACAGAACATGACTGCAATCCTGATCGCACTCCTTGGCCACATAAACTTCACTAAGGTCAAAATGCATTTGGGAGCTCAAAAATTGCCTTCTGATTGCAAACTAAATTCTCTTATCCACCTGGCTATTCAGAAGTACTTTCAAACGAAACTCATTCGGCTGGAGTCAAACTGGTTGATGTGGCTAAGTTTATCATGCTAATTTGATGCATTGATGGATTTTGGTCTGAAGGTATGGCAACTCATTTGAAGATTATGTGTATGATACAGACTGCTTACCATCAATGAGGTCACCCCTGAAGCTGGAACCATCTTTTCTTGAGTGGATTGAACCAGAATACAGCATAGAAACTCTCTTGGAATCATCAGCCCTCCTGGTGCATTGCAACTTTATCAGTCTGAAATATAGACCCATAGGTGACCAGACTACAACTTGAAGGGTAAGCCTCATGAACAACCAGAAAAAAAGTGCATTGGAACAAATCACATGAGATTCTTTCCCAAACTGGCCAGTGCAGATATGCTTCAAAGAGACCTCCATACAAATTGGGGTTTGGCCATAGCTCAGTGGTAAAGTTTGTTTTTCATACAGGTGTTTCTAGGATTGGGAGGGGGTAGCATGGTCCTGTCAGATCTTGGAAGCTAAGCAGAGTTGGTACTTGGATGGGCAACCACCAAGGAACGTTCTGCAGAGGAAGGCCCTGGCAAATCACCTCTGCTTCTCATTTGCCTTGAAAGCTCCTTGCTGGTATCATTATAAGTTGATTGAAACTTAACAGCACATATACTCACACTTCCAGGATTAATTGGCACCTCCAGTTAACCTCAAGCAGGGAAAGACTTCTAACTGAGACCGTGGAGGGCTGCTACCAGTCAGGAGTAGAAAATACTGTTCTTGGCAGACCAAGTGTATGTATGAATGTATGTATTATTTACTTATTTATTTATTTATATTCCATATTCCCAGCAAGTGGGCTCAGAGTGGATCACTACAATGTGACTCAATATAAAGCCACTCAAACCAACAATGTAGGCTCTCTGGCCAGCAACTTGCCTCACCAACAGGTTAGGATGGTCATGCAGCTCTCAGACTAGGAATTTAAAATGGAATTGGCCAAGGCTTCTTTAGCTGCAGAGGTCTCATATTGAGAAAATATAGAACAAAAACAATAACAAAAGGAAGATAAGATTGAGAGGAAATAACTTGCACAAGGACCATTTTCACATGTCTTTAAAATAGCACGATACTCACGGAAGGCTGCCAGCTTCCTTGCACGGTTTTTGATGCCATCTGTTTACAAAATGGAGGCAGGCAGTGATGATGGCTGTTTCGTGGCATTTGTAAATGAATGGAGCCAAAAATCGCCAACAGCCTTCTGTGAGTATTGCGCAATTTAAAGATGTGTGAAAATGGCCAAGGTCTCCAAGCAAACTTCCCTGGAAGAGTGGAGATTCCAGCCTGTGTCTCCTGGATCCTAATCTATCAATCTAACCACTCTAACTACACTATGCTAGCTTTCTACAAAAGCAGAAAATAAAAATCAACCTGAAAAAGGACATCTTTCATTCTATGTAGATATTCATTTTCTGTATAGAAAAGCAAGACAGAGTTTGTTTCCGTTTTGATTTATATCTTATGATACAGAGATATACTTGCAATCTAAAATTACAATTCCAAGGTGCTCATGGAAAAGATGTGAAACTCTTGAGTGTTTTCAACTGCCCCCCCAACAGCCATAAAATAGAAAAACAATGAGAGCTTTCTAAATGTCTTCACGTTTTCACAGCCTAACAAAGAGTTGGAAATTTACGGTGGGTGGGGGGATGGAGGATCATCTGTGGAAGAGAAGCACTTTATGTTACAAATATACAGTCCACAGCACTTTATTTGCATTGAACATATTTTTGCAATAAAGCTCAGTGTTATGGATTTTTATGGCAGTTTCTGGCTCTTTATTGTTGCTTTCTGCTACTGCAAGTTCTGCAGATTCAGTAGCTAACAGTGCAAAAAAGAAATACTAAAAAGAAACAGGTTGTGCATATATTACAAATACTTAATTTGCACAAATTATCTTAGGTAGTCTTGAATGGCGAGAAGTTGTTAGGGTTGAAGGTAAATGAGATGCATACGTTCCATACCAGTCCGCAAGATGTATACTGTATATCCATACAGTAGGTTTTCTAAACAATGAAAGTGATCTGGAGTTCATTCATGAATGGAAGCACTCCAAAGGAATGGGAATGAATCTCTTCCATATGGTCACTTACCCACATACCCAAAATGAAGATACTGGACAACACATGTAGGATAAACTAAAGTTGATTAATCATCAATTGAACTGTACAACTCATTAAGCTCACTCATCCCCCATTGTGCAGATTCCCTCGAATATTGTCCCACTGAGGTTGCCAATCTTTGGGCAATACAACCCTAGCACCAAGATTCACATCACCACAAGCCAAGCTATGTTTTTCCTTGCCTGCAACAAATGTCTTGAAAGATGCTGCACATCAATCCCAGCATTATGCAGCATAAAAGTCCAAGCAATGATGTGCAGCACTGAGTATTTAAATATCCCCATATATCAACTGGAGACAATTCACCAGCTCTTTGTCTTGTCCTGGAGACAGCTTCACAATCCTTTGTCCCACCCCAGGAACAACCATTAAGTCTTTGTTTTGGGGGTAGAAGATGCAATCTTGCCCCAGTCTAATTGGACTGCCCCACCACCATAGCTGTGTGCAGATGCCAGCATCCACCCTTGAACCTCCGTTTGAGCTCTTCCGCCTTGACACGCAAGTCACTCAACACTCTCTCTCCCGGATGCCCTCTTCTGGATGGTAAATATCACCCAAACCTTTAAACCCTGTCCAACTTTCACCACTGCTTTCTAGTTAGCTCTGAGTGTATGCTGTGTGTGTTTTATGTGTTGTTGACTTTTGTTATTTTCAGTAAAAATCTCCTTTTGGTTGAAACCTCTGTCTGGTCATTGAAAAAGTTATCTAGCGGGGACAATCCTTGTATACACTGGTGGATATCCCAAAGTTACCCCCTCTCTCTGGCTCTCCTTGCATGCTAATTACCCCAACTCATGAGGACACCTTCCCATTGGGTAACACACTGATCTTCCCATCTTTTTTCTTTTATAGTTTCTGGTACATACATGGTTCTTTTAACTTTTGCAAACCTTGAAATGGAATTTACCAAAAGTCTGTCAGTGCATTCATTTCTTGGGTTTCTACTCAAGGTTTTTTGCATAGTTGTGAATCTTACTACCACACCAATAATATGGCAGCCAAGCATATCATGTCCTCAAAGGTCATGCTTGGTGTTAGAAGTAACCCGTCACCAAAATTCCCTGTGATCTCTGTCACTCTAACATTATCAAAGCTGCACAGAAAACAGAGACATGCAAACCCTCCTGAGATATTTAGCTAGTCTTATTGAAACTCTTAGTTTTTCCTCAGAAGTTTCTCTTGGGGAGGAATCCACCCAAATTCTCTTTGAATTTTGCTTTAGATCAAATCCAATTACAACATCAGGAGGCATAAACTCTCTGCAAAATGTCAGTGGTCTTATCAAAACTCTTTGAAGTATCCTTCGAAATTCTGGAAGAGGTACACCTCAGTTTCCTTCAAATTTTGATACTAGTACTGGTAGCAAGAAATTAGCTGAGTCATTCCCAAGCCATAACATGTGGGGCCTGATTTTTGTTCAATGAATAGACATTCCAGTGAAAAAGACCTCTTTGACATTATATATTTTGACAAGTAAGCAGTAAGTAAATGCTTACTCATTTCACATTGCACATATTCTAGTATATCCTTTAAACTGGACTCTCAACCACTGCAACAACTGTGCATGCAATGTTAGCATACTAGAGACCCATCAGTGTCACATTTAAATTGGTACTGGCCTAAGTAGTTCAGGAGAGATGCAGGGTGATAGGCAGCCTGGTGTGAATGAATAATATGCAGTAAGGAAAGGAGATCTTACCAATAACTCTGAGGCCCATTCTCATAACTTTTTATCATTGATACTGACTATACTAATCTCACACTGTGTAATCCACCTTGAGTCTCAGTGAGAAAGGCGGACTATAAATGACATAAATATTTGTTTTAAAAAATAAAGTATGCTATTATTCTTGTTCCCAGTTGTTATCCATGCATTTTCTGCACTGTCTGTCCTCCAAGGAGCTTAGGGTGTCATAGGTAGTTCTCCATTCTGACAGGAACTTTTTGAGGTAGGTTAGGATAAGAGCAACGAACTCAAAGTCATACTTCATAACTGAGTGGACATTTGAATCCTGGTCTCCTTGTGGCTAGTTCTACACTTTAATCAGTAAACCACACTGGCTGTACTGTGGTGAGGGTGGTGGGAACTTTTTCCCCAGTCTTTGTCATTCATTAATATTCCTCCACATGATATAAGTGCTTGTCACAGATGTAGCTTCCTTGTGTTTGTGAAACAGTTAGTTGGGTGTCCTTGACCTCTACACATGGCAACATCTTTTATTTTCTGTTTATATTGATTTTGTCTTCAGCTTTCCCTTCTTCCTTCCTCCTGGCAACTTCTACACAAGAAAACCCAGCTGCACAGTGAGGAACATGCAAAGACTCATGGGGGGACCTCACTTACTTTTGTATCTACCTTCCCACACTAATTCCTCTTTCCCTCATCCCGGCTAGGGTTGTTAAATGGAATTCTCTTAATTCCTCTTTGCTGAGTTTCTCCAGCAATCCAGTAATCCATGACTATTCCTCTTTATTTAGGAATCTGAGTCAATTTCAAATCAATTCCTCCTTCATGAAGAGAGAGATTCAATTTAAATCTCTAGGAAGTAGTGTATTTATATACGAAGAGATAGTTGAAAAATTAAGAACAAGGTGAGCCATTAAACAAACAAGCACAAGCCAAGACTTGTCTGAACATATCCTTGCTGCACCAGACTGCTTTTACATTTGACACAACAAGAGGCAGAAACACACAAGTGAGGAAATCTATACTATCTCATGGTTTTTTTTAAAAAAGTCCAAGATAAATTAATGAGAAACCAAAGACAATTCCTCTTTTGAAAGAGGAAAGGAGACTAAGAGGAACCAAGTGCTATATCTAAAAAAGAAAATTTCGGGAAAAGAAAGTCTATTCCTTGTTGTAACTAACCTACTCCATCCTGGCAACTCCCATATCCTCATGTTTCCCTGTTGCTCTTTCTCACCAACCATCTTAGCTTTTATTTGTCCCTCATTTTCAATTATTTTTATTATTTATTTACTTCACTTATACCTCATCTTTTTCCAGAATGAGGAACCAAAGCAGCATATATCGTTTTCCTCTCCTCCATTTTATCCTCACAACAATCCTATGGGGTAACTTAAGCTAAGAATGTGTAATTTGCCCAAGGTCCCCCAGTGAGCGTCCACAGCAGAGTGATGACTCAAACCTGGATCTCCCAGATCCTATTCTGAAATTCTAATCATTATGCAACATGGCCTTTTGTGGAGTGGCTGCTATTGAATATTGGCAAACAGTCAGATCTGGGTAAGTTATGCAAGTCACATAGCAAATTACCTTGTGGTTTTTGACACGCTTGGCCCTAATATGTCTTTCTTCAAAGGCCAAAATAGCCCTGGAAAGGGCCCTCCCCTCTCTCTGACTTTTTACTGTCAGAAACCAAGGTTTGGAGGCTGGCAATATTGTTATGGTTGCCTAGCAATGGAAACTGGGGGCCTTTGGTTCTTAAAGCTGCAGGTGCTACATCTATCACAGGGGGGCGCTAACCATGCATTTTTTTTTAATTTCAGATTTTTCTGTACACCTGGAGTTTTTCTCAGGTACTCAGGCTCAGAAAAAGATCTGTCTTTTCTGTTCCTGGCCCCAGTCTCTGGATTTAAGTATCCACAGACAGAGCTGTGTTGAGAATTAGATACACTGATGACAAACAGCATAAAAGTCCCTATATCATAACAATGGCAAGCACCAATAGTAACAATGGACTCAAAAAAGAAATGAAAAGGGGCGTATTTGTACATCCCTGATCAAAACCACCTCAAGTAAATCCTCTTTACAGGAAAATGAAGACTCTTCTAACAAGAAAGGGGAAACTGCGTGTGTGTTGCTTTCATTCTTTTGTTGACTGAAGTTGACATTGTTCCTACAGCTTTTGAAAGCAGATTGGTTCTGTGGTAGTTAAATATATCAGTTATGGTTATTTGTATTAGTTAAAATATCAGTTATGGTCATTCCAGTTTTATGCTAGGAATGGGTAGCTGTGTCCAAGTCATAGAAGGCTTTCATCAATATATTCATCAGCATATAGCTGTAACTCAAATGGTTCTCCCCACCCTCAGCTGATTAACATCACTGAAATTGCAGTGGACATATGGGTGTTAAGGAAGTTTTTATGAATATTGTTTGTCTGGGACATTGGAATATTTATGAGCATTTCACAATGTCACAACAGCTTAGCCATTGGTAAGGTCAAGTTGGCAGGCAACAAAAAAAAGCCATTTTAAACCAAGTATAAATCGAATGCAGCTAAAGTTGAGTATCTAATTTTGAATTGTTGCAGTAAAGCAAAAACCCTCCTTGAAAATTTGAAAATTCAATATTCATTAGATTAGGAATTTCAGAGTCTGTGGAATTTTGAGAAAGAATTTTGGAATTTTTTTTCTATGTTGGCAGAGGGAATCTGTTAGAATTTAGATTTGTGAGGTGGGTTTAGGATTTTTAGAGGCCCCCTCCTTCTTGCATATTTTAAAATATGATTCCAAAGAAATGAAATGTTTGGGAAAGGGAATGGAAGATTTCACTTTTTGTAGAGGATACAGAAAGGCGGGGAAAACACTTTCTCATAATAGTGTAATTTTCCAAGCTTACTAACATTTATCTTGTCGTTGCTGTTATCCGTTGCTGTATGTATTACTTTGCTGAAACTGCAGTGTATTTCTACTTCCACTATTTTCTGCTTGTTTGACACGTCATGTTTCACACTTATGCTTTGTTCAGATTTCTGTAATGTTGTAGATTTCCAAAATCCCAGCTGTATTACAGCAGTGTAAGGGCTGCCTATCACCTAAAGACCTCCAGGTAAGTTTCAAGAAAGTTGGGTCAAGGATCCAGTTCCACAGATCTCTAAACAAGTTGCCCTCAGCTACACTCCATTGTTTTCTATGGAGGATGAATCCAGTGCTTTCTACAGGACAAAAAAACCTTATCAAAACACACAAGGGCAACCAGTCACCAAGAATAACCAATAAGGGGAGAGCTCAACTATCTGTTCAGTCACAATGATTATCTCATAGACCACAAGACCACAAGAGAATGTTGTCATGATTGGACTAACAGTTGAGTTCCCTCTAATGAGTGATATCATTCGCTGAGTGATGCTATTCGCTGAGAAATTCACATCACTCCCTCTCCTTTTTTTTTGCCTGGGAAATGTGAATGTAAGAAAAACAAGCTGATCCTGATCATGAAACATTCCTGATATGATCAGGATTCCTGGACAACCCCCCCAAATACCTATAACATAAAAATCTCTAAACAATAAGATAATTTTCTAGTATATTTACAGACTGGATATACCTAATCGCATGCCCCTATAAATGCTGTAAATAAAATAGATAGATAGATACTTAATCATTCTTTTTACAGTCTGGTCCTATTTTACCCAGTGCTGAGTTAATTGGGAGTTATTCTCAACATCTTTTTTCTTTCTTTCTGGAGACACATTCTATTAAATCATTTTGATGGTTTACTATGTATTTAAATTTGTTGGAAATATGTTGGGCTCAGGGAAAGTTGGGGTTTTTTTTGTAAAAAAATGAGGAATATGCCATTGAACACAGCGTTCGGAACCTCAGTGTGTAAAAGTGTTCTGCAAATCTATTAGGAAACTCAGAATTACACTCTTTATGTTCAGCCTATCAACAAATGAAGCTACCTTTGGTCTATCAAGTCTTGTACTTCCTGCCTCAAAGAGGAAGTGGCTTTCCAGAAGTCATTTTTGTCCTGATACTCATGATATTTTTATTTGTAGATGCCATAGACTAAAAGTGGGATCTTCTGTATATGTTTTACTGCTGAATTATGGACTGTTCTCCACTTGTATAGTATTTTATAGTTGTGATTACTTAAACTATCAGGAAATAAAATCAGCTAAACAGCCCAGTAGTTTCATCTTCTTGGGAATGTGAAACATTGCATATAGGCTGAAACCTACTTTTGATGTTCAGATATGGTACAATGAAGACATGTGAGGGAGACCAGGACTGCAGAGGCCAACTCTGACATGAACATTGACTCAGACATATACCAAAGGCCTACATGCGCAGACATACATATGTACATGCAATCAAGAACCCATTTTTTTAAAAAAAATCCTGATTGTACAGAGTGAGATGTAAATGCATTCATGTATAGGCATACAGGCATATATGAGTACCCAGTTTCCTGGGGGTAAAGTGTAGATGACTGGGGAAGGCAATGGCAAACCACCTCGTAAAAAGTCTGCCAAGAAAATGATGCAATGTCCTGCCATGGGTCAGTAATGATGACTCGGTGCTTGCACAGGGGACTACCTTTACCTTACCTATAGGCATATAGTGAACATTTATTTATTATTTATTTCGAAAATGTATATTCTACCTCTCCAGAGACCTGCTGTAGAAACCTATTCCAAAGTCATATGGAGATCAGAGATGGAGTTTGCCATTGTGACCCTGTTCTCTAATGTGTGTGTTCATATCTGAAGAAGAGAGAGAGTTATTCTGGCTTCTCCACACATACTTGCTGAGGTAGGATATAGCTCTGTGTTTTCATTAATTGTGTGTTCAGATGGATGAGTGTGTATTTGAGGGTGAAAAAGGCAAAGGATGTAAGAGGGACAGAGAAGACAAATGGTATTTTATTAGTCAAGTCCTCATAAATGAGTCTTAAAACTTGTTTAGAGGTGGAGGGAAGGAAGAAGCAAATATAGAGTACAAGACTTGATCCCAAGTCAAGGGGCTTTGCATGAGACCATGCTCCAGCCATTCATCACTTTCACATTGCAGTAATGGCAAAAAACTCAATCTGCTTCCCTTGCTCATGCTTGTAAATGAATATTTCATGAGAACTTCTCCGACTGCAACCTTTGTGGGCTCCATTGACAGATACATTGTTCAGAAAAAAAGGTCCTTATGGTTTAATCCTGTTGATCATTCTTAGATTCATAAAGACCCCCCTTCTTTTTTTTTACAACTGTAAAGATTGAGAATTTAATAAAGGTCCCAACATCAGTTGCAATGTGGCACACCATGCCATAGTTATAAGAGAATATTTGTCTATTTTTCAAAATAGATAGTTAGAAATAAGAATAAAAAAGATAAAATATATAGACCCAGGAGTTTTATGAATGTCTATAAACCATTCTGAGACACCAATAAACTAGACACAGGAGGCTAAAACAAATACTCCTTGCAAGAAAATTAAACTAGTTTTTAAAAAGTATTTCATATTTGCTAGAACCAGTATAAACTTTCTGCTAAAATCTTGGGTGGGTTGTGCTGGGATTGCCCACCTCAGGTCTGAACAGCTATGATAGCCAAACACAAAATACATATAAGAATATCAGAAATAAAGTGTGTAGGTTTGCATTTTTGACACTTGCCCCTATAAAATATATACCAAGTAGTGATAGCAGAAGTCATATCAGTAGCAGGTCTGCCAGGTGCTTCATAGCAGTTCTCTCTCTCTCTCTCTCTCTCTCTCACCGCTCATCCCCATCTGCCTAAGCTATTGTTATTTTTGTCTGCCTTTCTCACTGAGATCCAAGGCAGATTACACATTATAAATGAATACAATATAATCCTTAGCTAGGACATACACTGAGCAAATTACAATATGATTCGCATTTAGGACATTAAATGCAAACAAACACAATGGAGTATGGAAGCAGAAAATTTCAAAATGAGCATAAAGCCAGACACAGAGATGAAACCTTTCTGAATTAAAGTGAAATTAATTAAAATGATGTCTTCAGCAGTGTGGAACTACCCAGTAAGCATAACTACATCAGTAGACATTACTCAATAGCCTATAGTCCCTGTCCCGTCGCAAGGTATCTCTTGGAGCTAATTCTTATGAAACAGCCATATAATCTGAGTAGAAAACTCTCCTGAATAATTCAGTTTTGTATAGTTTGTGGAAAACCAGGAGAGTGAGAGCCCTCCTGACCTCCTCAGGCAGGCCATTCCATAAGGTGGAGGCTGTCACAGAGAAAGCTCATGTGCTGACAGCTGTTGGTTTACCCAACTGCAAAGCCGTAGCTTCAAAAAACCCTGAGCAGATGAGTGAAGCTGCTATGGTAGAACATAATAGGAGAGGTGCTGCGCAGGTATGAGAGGTGAAGGTTATGAAGAGATCTGAATGTGATAGTCATCACCTTGAATTGAACTCAGTCAGTAACTGATGGGTAACCAATGGAGTGACTGCAAAATTAGGAGTGATATGCATGCTCCGTTTAGCTCATGCTGCAGCATTTTGCACCAGCTGAAGTCTCCAAGTTCACTTTGAGGGGAGACCTACATAGAATGAGTTACAGTAGTCTAGTCTCAATGTTACCATGACATGAATCCTGGTGGCCAGATCAGCTCTGGGGGCCATCTTCCAGGCTAGTCTAAGATGGCAGAAGGACTTTTTGCCACTGTTTTTACTTGCTTCTCTAGCAGCAGTGCTGGATCCAATATAACCTTTATGCCCTTAAAGGAGTGTGCAATGATCAACTGAACCCCATCAAAAGCTAGAAGCACAATATCCTTCAAGTTCTCTGCCTTTCCAACCAGCATCACTTTAATCTTGTCTGGATTCAGTTTCAATTTGTTTGCTTTCAGCTATTTGCCAACAGTTTTCAAGCAGCTACTCAATACCGCTATTTATTATTTTATTTATTCAATTTATATTCCGCCCTTCCCAGGGGCTCTGGGCGGTGAACAGTTAAAATTGATAAAAACAAAACTAAAATCAATATACAAATAATAAAACAAATTAACAAGGTGCAGTGGTGGGGAGAACCTTCCCCACCCCAAAGGTGGGAGGCCGACATGGCACCGCCCCCTTCAATCACCAAACGCCTGGCGGAACAGCTCTGTCTTACAGGCCCGGCGGAACGATAATATGTCCCGCTGGGCCCGGGTTTCCATTGACAGAGCGTTCCACCAGGCTGGGGCCAGGACTGAAAAAGCCCTGGCCCTGGTTGAAGCGAGGCGGGCTTCCTTAGGGCCGGGGACCACAAGTAAATATTTATTCGCTGATCGGAGCGATCTCCGGGGAACGTACAGGGAGAGGCGGTCCCGAAGATATGCCGGTCCCAACCCACTCAGGGCTTTAAAGGTAAGAACCAACACTTTGAACCTGATTCGGAATTCAACTGGAAGCCAGTGCAGCTGGCGCAGGACAGGTGTGATGTGTGACTGGTAAGGTATACCAGTCAGGACCCGTGCCGCCGCATTCTGGACCAGTTGTAGTTTCCGGATCAGGCCCAGGGGTAGCCCAGCGTAGAGTGAGTTACAGTAATCTAGCCTGGAGGTGACCGTTGCATGGATCACTGTAGCCAGGTCCTGGGGCGTCAGGTAGGGGGCAAGTTGCCTGATCTGACGAAGATGGAAAAATGCAGACTTGGCAACCGCCGTGACCTGGGCCTCCATCAATAGGGAGGCATCCAGGAGCACACCCAGACTCTTTACCACTGGCAAAGTTGCCAGTGGTGTCCCATCGAGGGCAGGGAGCTGGATCCCAACATCTGGCAGCCCCCGTCCCAGCTGCAGGACCTCCGTCTTCACTGGGTTCAATTTCAGCCTGCTCTGTTTCAACCATGCCGTCACAGCCTCCAAAGCTCTGGCCAGATTGTCTGGGGCCGTGTCTGGCCGGCCGTCCATCAACAGAAAAAGTTGGGTGTCATCCGCGTATTGATGACAACCCAGCCCAAACCTCCGCACCAACTGGGCGAGGGGGCGCATATAGATGTTAAATAACATCGGGGAGAGTATCGCCCCTTGGGGAACCCCGCACACCAAAGGGTGACGGGCCGATAGATCTCCCCCGAGCGCCACCCTCTGTCCCCGACCCTGGAGAAAGGAGACCAGCCACTGTAAGACTGTCCCCCTAATCCCCACGTCGGCAAGGCGGCTGGCCAACAAATCATAGTCAACCGTGTCAAACGCTGCTGTGAGATCAAGTAACACAAGCAGCGCTGACCCGCCTCGATCCAGATGCCTGCGAAGGTCGTCTGTGAGGGCAACCAAGGCTGTCTCCGTCCCATGGCCAGGACGGAAGCCAGACTGGAATGGGTCCAGGACTAGAGCATCATTCAGGAATTCCTGCAGTTGTACCGCCACCGCCCGCTCAATCACCTTGCCCAGGAACGGGAGGTTCGACACTGGGCGGTAACTGGACGGGTCAGTGGGGTCCAAAGATGGTTTTTTCAGGAGGGGCCGCACTACCGCCTCCTTTAACACTCCTGGAAAAACCCCAGAGCTCAGGGAGATGTTAACAATGGCCTCCAGATGGTCCCGTAGCCCCTCCGAGCTGGCCTTCACCAGCCAGGATGGGCAGGGGTCCAGAGGACAGGTGGTTGGCCTCATCCCCTGCAGGATCCTGTCCACATCGTCCTGAGAGAGCAGGCTGAAATGGTCTAATACGGACCCAGAAGACGGCCAAGGGGTCTCCAGTTCCCTTACTGTATCAACAGTGGGTGGCAGGCTACGGCGAAGGGACAAGATTTTACCCGCAAAATAGCTCGCAAAAGCCTCGCAGCCAATAGTTGAATTAAGAATTTGGTGGTCTCCCTGAGAGAGGGAGACCAAGGACCGAACTGTTTGAAATAATTGAGCCGGGCGTGAGCTAGCGGATGCAATGGAAGCAGCAAAGAAATCCCTCTTTGCTGCTTTCACTGCCACCTCATAGGCTTTCATAAACGTCCTATAAGATGTTCTTGCCTCTTCGTCGCGCCCCCGCCTCCACACTCGCTCTAGTCGTCTCAGAGACCGCTTCATCTGGCGAAGCTCCTCGGTAAACCAAGGAGCTACCCGTTTGCAGGCTCGGAGAGGACGGCTGGGGGCAATAGCGTCGATGGCTTCGGAAAGACGGCCATGCCAATCATCCACCAGCTCATCTAACGTACTGCCAGGGGGCATCGGATCCCGCAGAGCCACCTGGAAACCAATTGGATCCATAAGCCTCCGCGGGCGAGCGTAAATCCGCTCACCGCCCACCCGGGAAAGGAGCGGCATGCTCAGACGAGCCTTCAGAACAAAGTGATCTGACCATGGCACTGCATCATAGGCATCCAAGACCACCATCATCCCTGCCCCAAAAATCAAATCCAGCGTGTGACCTGCTTGATGTGTGGGAGCCGAAACAAACTGGGAGAGTCCTAGGGCCGCCATGGAGGACACCAGGTCAATGGCCTGCATGGAGGCATCGTCGTCAGCATGGACGTTGAAATCCCCGAGAACCAAAAGTTTCGGGAATTCCAAGGCCCAGCTGGCCACCGCCTCCAAGAGACCAGACAGGGAAGATGCAGGTGCAGTAGGCGGTCGGTACACCACGCATATTGCCAACCTCTCCTCGGCGTCCAACACTAGGCCCACACAATCAATGCCAGTAATTTTTGGGGTGGGGAGTGGTCTGAAGGAGAAAGACTCCCGAATGAGCAAAGCCACGCCTCCCCCCCGACCACTTGTCCGGGACTGGTGGAGGACCGTATAACCTGGGGGGGCTAGTTCTTTCAAAGCGACCGTCTCGCCCTCCCTCACCCATGTCTCGGTCACGCAAGCCAGGTCCACATTCAATGCTGCAAGATAATCTTGCAGCGTTTTGGTCTTATTATTTATGGACCTGGCATTGCACAGCGCCAGTGTCGGAGAGTGGTTTAATATCCTAGCCCCACAACAGGTATATCTTGGGATGGGACGCAGATTGGAAGGGCACCGAGCCCTACCATGTCTCAATGCCCTTCCCTTCCATAATCTGCTCCCACCACCATACTTCCCGCGTCCCCGGATCACTGGGATCCCCGACCCCAAGCCGGCCTCCTCACCAATGAACATAGTGCTAACCCACCACCCTCACAAAATCAACAGCCCACCAACTATCACAGACTAAGCTATCAAACATACACAAAACCCCAATACCCTACCAAATTAACAACATAGACTACAGTAACTAACACACATAGTATAAAAACAATAAACAGTAACAAGGCGAGCAGTCCCCTAGCAGCAGTCTTATAGGCTGGAGCAACAAGGGGCGGGGCCGGGCAGATGGAAAGCCCAGCCCTTGATGGAAGCAGCTCCCTTGGCAGCAGCGGCAGCAGCAGTGCAGGCTACAACAACCTTTGTAGGCTGGAGCAGCAAGGGGCGGGGCCGGGCAGATGGAAAGCCCAGCCCTTGATGGAAGCAGCTCCCTTGGCAGCAGCAGCAGCAGCAGTGCAGGCTACAACAGCCTTTGTAGGCTGGAGCAACAAGGGGCGGGGCCGGGCAGATGGAAAGCCCAGCCCTTGATGGAAGCAGCTCCCTTGGCAGCAGCAGCAGCAGCAGTGCAGGCTACAACAACCTTTGTAGGCTGGAGCAGCAAGGGGTGGGGCCAGGCAGATGGAAAGCCCAGCCCTTGATGGAAGCAGCTCCCTTGGCAGCAGCAGCAGCAGCAGTGCAGGCTACAACAACCTTTGTAGGCTGGAGCAGCAAGGGGTGGGGCCAGGCAGATGGAAAGCCCAGCCCTTGATGGAAGCAGCTCCCTTGGCAGCAGCAGCAGCAGCAGTGCAGGCTACAACAGCCTTTGTAGGCTGGAGCAACAAGGGGCGGGGCCGGGCAGATGGAAAGCCCAGCCCTTGATGGAAGCAGCTCCCTTGGCAGCAGCAGCAGCAGCAGTGCAGGCTACAACAACCTTTGTAGGCTGGAGCAACAAGGGGCGGGGCCGGGCAGATGGAAAGCCCAGCCCTTGATGGAAGCAGCTCCCTTGGCAGCAGCAGCAGCAGCAGTGCAGGCTACAACAACCTTTGTAGGCTGGAGCAACAAGGGGCGGGGCCGGGCAGATGGAAAGCCCAGCCCTTGATGGAAGCAGCTCCCTTGGCAGCAGCAGCAGCAGCTATAGCATCTCCAGCAGCTATAGCATCTCCAGCAGATTTCATTAGTGAGATATAGATCTGTGTGTGTGTGTGTGTGTGTGTGTGTGTAAAGTGCCATCAATTCACAATTGACTAATGGTGACCCCTGCTGGGGATTTCAAGACAAGTGTGAAGCCTCCTGCAGAGTCTTCCTTGGTCTCCTATCCAAGTACTGCCCCTGCTTAGCTTCTGAGATCTGATGAGATTGGGCTGTACCATGCTACCTTCCATCACTCATAGAGCTGCGTATTGAATGTATATTGATGACATCCAATTCCATAGCTATGAATTATTTCTCCTAAAGGCTTTACATAGAAGGTGAATAACATGTGGGATAAGATTGTGCCTTGTGGAACCCCACAAGATAATTCCCACAATAACAATAGCTGGTCTCCAATAGCAACCCTTAGAATCCATCCCATGAGGAATGATTTAAACTTGCCTGAGACACATCCCCTGATACCTGCTTCTGCCTCCAAATGCCTCAACAGGGTGGCATGGTTTACTTTACTGAAGGTTGCAAGTAGATCCAGGAGGAGAACAAAGAAGTGTGGCCTTTGTCTACATTCAGGCAGAGGTAGACTTTTTCAAGCACTCAGATCCATTCATGGAGAAGATATCTATTGACACTGGTTGTTGTGGGTTTTCCGGGCTGTATTGCCGTGGTCTTGGCATTGTAGTTCCTGACGTTTCGCCAGCAGCTGTGGCTGGCATCTTCAGAGGTGTAGCACCTCTGGCATCTTCAGAGGTGCTACACCTCTGAAGATGCCAGCCACAGCTGCTGGCGAAACATCAGGAACTACAATGCCAAGACCACGGCAATACAGCCCGGAAAACCCACAACAACCATCGTTCTCCAGCCATGAAAGCCTTCGACAATACATCTATTGACACTGTCAGGCCTGGCTAGGGAATCCTCTCAGACTGTCCACTTCATCCAACATGGTTGTATGAGTTAAAGGTCTTTATTCAGATAAAACTGATACATAGAGATTGTCTGGAATGCTGAAGCAAAGTATTCCCTGAGAGGTTATACCCCAGTCCCCCTCCCCCAGTTCAAACGAGTAAGTTGAAGTCAGCAAAAGTCCTGAAAAAGCTGCAAAGCTTAATTTCCCAAGGTCATTTCTCAGACTGATAACACCTCTCTGCAAAGTGTAACCAAGATACAGTGAAAGAAGAAAGTTACACTACAGGAAGAAAGCCCATCCCTGCCCCAGTAGATATGCATTCACAGTTATGGCAGGCAGGCTGGCTTGCCTGCCTGACAGACACAGGCATTGCTGTGTACCTGCCTTGCTGAAATATTTATTACAGTAATAAATATCCTCCCTTTCTTACACTATGAAAGTCAAGCCAGAATTATAAGATCCAGACCTGCAAGCTTAGTATGGCTGTATTCCTAAGAATACTCCGCTAGGAGTAAACCCCATTGAATAAAACAGGACTTGCTTCTGAGGACACTGCCTAGGATTACACCCTAAATCATTTGATCCTGCTGCTAGGGTTGAGCTCTGGTCAGAAAAGTAATAGTTCTAATGACTGCAGAGAGAAGGTATATATGTGCGTAGGACAGAAATCTGATCCAATAGGATACTGTATCCTATTTCATCAGATTTCACTATTTAATCAGAATCCTCCTTCCCAAGTGCTCATCCAATCAAATCTTGATCCATGGGACTTCCATAAGCATTCAGGAGGCATTGTATGTTTCAAAACCCATTGTCTGTGAAGATGGTGTATACTGAGGATTTTATTTTAAAAAGCTCCGGGCAGATATTTACACATTGCTGCAATTTTCATCCCCTTGGCTTTGATAAGAGTCCCTGGAGTCCTCCAGGGACTCCAAGTGTAGGGGGAAAACCCCTGAGCTTCCTGGGTGTACATTTTCACAATTAAGGGATCCCTAGAATAACACAAGCAATGATTCAATAAAATTCTCTAAGGCAAACTTGGTGATGCTCAAATGCGATATAGGTTAAATATCAAATTACTCAGAACTGTCAATAGCTGCATATTGGATTTTTCTGCAAATCTGATGTGTTAGTGCTTGGGAATTCTATAATATCCAGGAAAAGAGTAAAAAGTTTGTATGCATCCATAATTTTTATTATGTACTTTGTGGTTCTCTAGTATCTATGGACCACATATTTAAGAATCACAAGTGAGACATAATAAATTTAATGGAATCCAGATTAGAGTACAACATACCCTCCTGAGGAAAATCGTGAGAGACTATCACCAGTCGACTCATCTTGGCGGAACCTGCATGGGAAGGACCCTCAACCGACTGAATGTGGTGACAGGACTCTTTCAGTAAGTGGAGCTAGAGGCTCAAGCATGTGCTATCTGCCAGCAAGTGAATGCCAAGAAGGGGCAACCTGAGAGGCTTGGCGCAAGGCCATGGGTCAAAAGACCCTTTGAGGCACTTCAAGTAGACTACCGAACTACCAAGGGCAGATCATGATAAGTATTTGCTTGTTTTTACAGACCAACTGACGGGTTGGCCAGAAGCCTTCCCGTGCAGAGCCACAACAGCAAGGAATGTAGCCAAGGCTCTTTTAAATGACATTGTGCCGTGTTTTGGTTTACCAATGACCTTGTACTCCAACTGCGGAAAACACTTCATTGGCGAGGTAGTTGAACAGGTAGCAAGGGCCCTTGGCATAGAATGGCAGCTTCACATGGCATGGCGGCCACAGGCAGCAGGTAGGGTCGAGCGTTTAATTAGAACCCTGAAGACTATGCTTACTAAACTTTCAGTGGAGACTTCCATGAAATGGACTGAGTTGCTGCCCATTGCACTAACAAGATTTAGGGCATCAGCAAGGTAGAAGTTAGGGCTGTCATCTTTTGGGTTGCTATATGGCAGACCTTACCCCTTCACAAGTAATTTTAGCGAGAAGCTAGACAGTGAAGTAGGAGACAAGATGCTTGCAGACTATGTGAGTGCCTTACAGTCTTGTTTATCTTCTCTTCATAGGGCCGCAGTTGCTGTTCAGCCCTTACTGTATGACAGCCCGGTGCATCTGTTCCAACCGGAAGATTGGGTGCTCGTGAAGTCGTGGAAAAAAGAACCACTGACGCCCCAGTGGAAAGGACCAGTCCAGGTGCTGCTCATCTCTGACAGTGCAGTTAAAATGATCGCAGCAGACGGCTGGATTCACCACACCAGAGTGAAATGTGCGAACCCATCAGGCAATCCAGATGACTCAGTGGCAGGCAACCCTCAAGACAACACAACACCAGCAGCAGACAGCAGCGGCCCTCAAGAGGACATCCAATCGCCACAAGAACCTCCAGCAGCATCAACACCACCACCAGAGAGGGACTGGAGAACGATTCTGCGACCTTGACCTTCTGCAGCAGGGACCTGACCCCCACCCCAGTGGGAAGGACACATGAACAGGAACCTGGAGACTGTCCCAACTCCAGCAGCAGCACCTGTCAGCTCAAGCACAGACCAGGAGTTTGGACAGCTGCTAGCACTACAGATTGCCTCACCTCTCTCACCAGAGGCAACCTACTGTTACTTTCAGTCTCGATTCTGGCCAGAAGCAGGGCTTCTTGGAAACAGCCCACTGGGTGAAGGAACACAATGGGTCAGGCGATGCATTGAACAAGTTTTTCTGAGAATTGACAGTCCCTGCCTGCACGGAAGGTGGACCTGGTCCCAGATATCTAACTTCTACGACACAGTCAAGCTCTGCGAGGGGGAATACTGCACAGACACTGCCTCTGAGTGGTGCAAGAGAGTGACCTACATCTTCCTGCTCGATGGCATCGGAGACTGGATGTGCTATGGAGGCCCCTGGAAGGTCCAGCTTTGCTACGGAACCACCCAACTGCTCACCTTTCTGCCAGGACTTGTCTCAGTATTCGATTGGGAACCAAGGTATTTGGTTGGCTCCCTCCCATCACCAGAGGGAAAGTCCTGGTGGGGCAGCAAAGGATATGAATGCTGGCATTGCAGGAGGGACCAATATCCTCATTATGGAGCACAAGACAGGAGAAACCAGAACTCGAACAGCAGATAATGTCTCCCCACAGAACCCAACTGGTATCTAGGAGTCCGAGGATATGCCCGGAACTACAGATCACGACAGCAGAGGGCACGTTCAGCACAAGCACCAGCCATACCGTAAACAAGTGTGGCACCTCATGATAATCCTGCTCCTGATCCAGATCCCAATGATGCAGTGTGACAGTGCTACACTTTCACTGAGCTGGAGTTCCAAGACCAACCTGTGGATGAGCCTTGAAAATTGTATGAACATCTCTTCATTTTGTCTGCATAGTGGGCTGTCAGGGGATGAGATGTTTTCATCCTGTCTTTGGGGAATACCCACTACCCCACAAGCACTGTACAATGCGACCAAGCTCAGCTACTTTTTAGAACCAATGGCCTTCCAGTATCTTTATCAATGGGCACATGAACCTGTTAAATTCCAGACCCTGCACATGATGACAATCGGACTATCCAAAGTGTTGCCTGCACTTGAATGCTTTCAGTTCCCAGCATGTACGAAGCAAGGAGGAGGCTGCTTTGATGTGTCCCATGGCCATATCCTGCGATGTAACAAGACATATTCTCTCAGGCTTGAGAAAGGGAACATGGAACTGCCCGCAGGCTGGTTCATGCTATGCGGGACTGTAGCTTTTTCCTATATCCCAGAGTACTCAACGGGAGGACCTTGCACAATCGGGAGACTGACACCATTGTTGGTCCCCTGGAAGACAGAGGCGTGAAAGCTCTTGTCCTCCCGCAACAAAATGACTTTAGTAATTGATGACCACTGCTATCCCAAACTAGCACTTGTCACTACCACAGAAGCAGCTCTTTTAGTGGGATTCCTGATAGGAGTACCAAGATTGGCTGTTCGGAACACCAGAAACATCAATGGATTGGCCTGCCTAGTGGCAAAAGGGATGAACGAGACATCATAAGCACTGACAGGACTACTACAGGACCTCCAAGCCACCACGAGAGTGACACTGCAAACTCGCATGGCTATAGACTTTCTACTTCTGAAATTCAACCACAGTGGTGAAGAATTTGAGGGAATGTGCTGTCTGAACCTGACTGACCACTCCCACACTGTTGAATCACACATCAAGAAGTTGCAAGACTTTGCAGCAGAGATTTCTAAAAGTATGGGATGGATTGAGGAATGGTTTGGATGGCTAGGAGATTGGTTCAGAGGTCTGGGATCAAAAGTTGAGGCTGTACTTGTTTATGTGGCAATAGGGATTTTAATCATAGAATGTGTATGCACTTGTATTCAATGCCTGCCTCTTCTTGCTTCCTGTGCTCGATGCTTTATACCAAAACCCACACAACAGACCAGAGAAGAGCAACTGATGATGATGGTGCGCCTGCTGTGTGAACAAAGTGAGCAGAATGCAGAGGAGCCCCAGCAGGCTGACCAAACATGTAACAAAGCTTTGTAGTTGTGGCAGTGCGCAGTAAACAGCACACTGCTACAAAATAAAAAAGGGGGCCTGTGGGAAGTAGATTTAATGAAGAAGGTTTTATGTACCTCTATGTGCCTCCTTTACTACTGTCATGCACTTTCATTATTCTCAGGAGCTAATGTAGTATTGTAACACAACTTGCAAGAAAATGAGACTTGAAACTAAAGACCAAAGCAGAATGTATGTTATACCTGTGAATCACTGTGAAAGGTGAGATCAGATACTGTGAAGCTTGTCACTAGGTAGATTGAGCTTGCTAGACACCTGCTTTTGACTTCATATAGAAACCTCTTTGTGAGACTGCTTATGCAAAATGTTGCAATGAAAGCTAGCTGCAAGCTAATTAGATTAGCAGAAACTTTCAAGGCTGGGAGGAAACCACAAAGTGGAGGAATGGGTGCTGAATGTAACTTTGAGCACATTCCTAGGGAAGGGAGAGCGCTCCCCTCCCACGGAACCCAGAGAAATATTCAGTGCCTGAAATCCACAAGGCTGCTAAAAGTGACATTGGGGTGCCTTTACTAAATGCTACATGGACTAGAGGAATAGACATGAATGAGAAGCCTATGAAAGAGTTGTG
This sequence comes from Eublepharis macularius, assembly GCF_028583425.1. Classification (NCBI taxonomy): domain Eukaryota; kingdom Metazoa; phylum Chordata; class Lepidosauria; order Squamata; family Eublepharidae; genus Eublepharis; species Eublepharis macularius. The sequence continues at coordinate 118,617,195 of NC_072796.1, read as the reverse complement.
TGGGAAAGGAAGGGAGATGTTCCTTCTAGAGATAGACCAAGGACAGATATGATAAGCAATGGCAATCAGGTAATATTGTAATTGTGCTGTTGCCTTAAGTTGTTTCTTCCAATAAGAATACCCCTGGACACTTGTATCATGAGAGGTGGTCATCCACTTGAGCCAATGGGGGCCACTGTATTTTCTGAGCCAATAGAATAACAAATATTATAATTAACGAAAAGGTATTAATTGCTTTGCACTGCTATTGTAGCTCTGATGAGCTTTGGACACTAGGAGACCTTTTACTCTTTGTGTAACCATTGTTCCTCCATCGTTTAATAAACAGTTATAGATTGCTTCATCCACAGGACTCCACGTCTGTCTCTTATCATGATTGGCTGAGGGACATTCGAGACACAAGTTTGTGTCCAACAAAACCTTCAGTGGTGTAATGGTTAGAGTCTCAGGCTACAACAGGGACATCTGTGTTAAAATCCCCATTCAGACACGATGCTCAACTCAACAGGTAATCTTGAACCAATCTGCCACCGCCCCCCCCCCCCATGTCAACCTAACAGACAAACAGAGGCCGTTTTCACACTTTCTATAAATCGCAGGAGATTCACGGAAGGCTGCCAGCTTTCTCGCACGATTTTTGACGCCATCTGTTTACAAAATGCCACAAACAGTGATTTACGGCATTTTGTAATCAGATGGTGTTAAAAATCGCTCGAGGAAGCTGGCAGCCTTCCGTGAGTCTCGCGTGATTTATAGACAGAGTGAAAACGGCCAGAGAGACAAAATTAGGACACACAGAAATCTTGACCCTTCTATCTTTAGCAAAGGGGGAAACTAGCATGAAAATACTGATGATGAAAAGAATTGGTGCTCATGATGAAAATGAAATCTGCAGACTGCTGCTCTGCCAATTGTAATGGACAAAATCTCTCAACTTTCTGCCCTCTGACAATTTAAGAAAATCACTAATCTGTTCTTGATACCCATGAGGGAGGAAGAAGTTGCTGGAAATTTCTACCTTCAGTGCAACAAGAGGAAAAGGTTCACCAATAAAGAAACCTCAAAGTATTTCTCAGAGTTTTTGACCTAGCATGAAGGGAAGGCACGTCTGCTGGTTATTTTGCTGGAGCATTTATCTTCATTTTATCCCACTTATACGAAACAAGTTCTGAGAATTGCAGCCTTACACGTACAAATGTATAACCCTTTTCACATTCAAGTGACAAGGTCTGTAGGCTTAAAACAAGATATTCTGTGCATAGAAAAAAACATAGCACTGGGCATGAGAAAGAGTGAAGAGGTTGTTCAGTCAATAATTATAAACATTGTAATGACAGGGGCACCAGAAAGAACAAGTGTAACCAATTTTTTAAAAACTATGGGCCAAGCTACACATGACGAATGACACTTGAACGGCAAGTGGATTGAGTGGAGGGCAAGTGAACAGGGAGAAATACACTTGCTGTTCAAGTGTCATTCGTCATGTGTAGCTTGGCCCTATAAGCAAATATACATGGGTACAAAATCACCTCACTTTGCAATTTGGGGGGCTTGAGCTTCAGATGTTTATTTTGAGGGAGGGAGTTAATGAGATTTTACAGTCTTATATAGCATTTTAATTTGCAATTGTAAATTGCCTTGAGCCATAAGAAAAAGGCAGCGTATAAACATCTCAATACATAAATAAATGTTGTTTCTTTTATACCATTTTTACAAAAATGTATAGGTTATTCTCCATTTATATACAGCTGACACACACTGACAAATGTGAACATTCTGCAAGGGGGGAAACTGAAATCAGGAATCAGAAAATGGTGCAAAAGTACTCATGAATTTGATAGACATAAGGGAGAAGCAGAAACCAACAGGAAGGCCTCGAGTTCAATCAGCAGAGATGAGAGATCAGATAGTATTCCTGAGCTCCAGCCAGAATCTCTACGACATACCAAGAACAGCATGTGCCTGGGACCTTTTAGAAGGGTAGTTTACTGCCACCCACAGGGTAAGAAGATGGATCTGCTAAGCTTTTCTGACCTTCCATCATTGAATTATGAGAGGGTCAGGCTGACCAACCGCAAGATGACCGATGGGAAGACGTTCAGTATTGATGTACTGAACTATAATTATCAGGCGACGAGAATAATATATGAAGTTACACTTAGAACTGGTCTCCTGGAATGGGTCGACTCAAAGGGTCAGTTTTGTTTGTATATTTCCAAGGAATTTGGATCTGTGCATTTAGATCTACTTTTATGCTTCACCTGCTCTTTGATCCAGAACTGTGTGTGCAGTCCCCTGGAGCAGCTGCTTGTGTAGAATTCCTTTTTCATTTCAAAGAACAGAGCGCTATTCTGTGTGCCCAAAAGAATGAATACACAGCATTTTGCCCACAGTTGAAATGAATGGGGAAGCACCTGTGAACAGAGTAGTATCTATGGTTCCTTTGTTCATGCATGGCAGCCCAGGTCCATGACTGGAGCAGTTCTTGATAGCTACTGTTCTTTTTATCTGGGAAAAATACCAATTGACATATTCTTATCAAGATGTCATTTCCCAAAGACAAACTGGCAGAAGGCTTCATGGCTTAGGGTCCATAAAATGCATGAAGTGATTCGTGGTTGATAGATCCATATATTTGGGGTAAAAAGCCAGGAAACTGCACGACCTCTAGTGTACAAGATAAGCAAAGTACCCTGTTCATAAAACTGGTAATTGTGATAACACAACCTTCCTAGACTTTTGCCCCCTCAGTTGGAAGAATGAGACAGACACAATTTCTTGGAATAAATGGCCGCTTTATTAAACATAACATCAACACTAAACTGCGGCAAGGGCAAACTATGCGGTACAGGTCAGGCCACGGGGTCCCTCAGACCACCGCCCTGACCTGTCTGGGCAAGCCCCACTGCCCCGGGCGTAATCCATTCATGGAATGGCCTCAGCCCGGCCGGCCAGGCAAAGGGTTCCCCCTCAAGCTCCTAAAGCCTCAGCCATACAGCATGAGGGAAGGACTTGCACCTGGGGTTCCCTGGTGGCAGTCTAACAGGTGGTGGTAGCCATGAAGCATTACCCTCCATCCTGAGAGACCCCATTTCCCCACCGTTGGGGAATTGCCAAAGGGGGTGCTCACCAGCCCGCTCCCTATTTCCCCACTTTCTCCTGCCAACGCGAAAGGCCAAGCCTCGGCTTAGGCCCTCGCGCCCCACAGGTGGCCTAGCGCCAACCGGAGCCCGAGCCGCAGGTCGTCTAGAAAGATGTCATTGCCGGATGGGGACAAATGAACCCCATCAGCCCTTAATGTGAGGGTGAGGGAGGTAGATGCCGAGGCCAGTAGCTAAGGCTTTTTGAATTGCCCTATTGGCCCTGCGCCTGGCTCGAGCCATACCACGGGGGTCCAATGACTCCCGCCATCTGCGGCGGGGGAGCATCTCCGACCAGAATATATATACACTGGGCCAGCGGTTCTTAATCACCCGAAGGTCAGCAATCACCTGCAAGGACAGGGCTCTGCCTTTCAATAAACCGAGGTCATTACCACCTACGTGTAAGACCAAAATATGGGGAGGAGGACCGTTCCTTCCCCCAAACAAGAGAGGCAGCAACCCAGACCACCAAAGGCCGCGCCTTCCCAGCCATTCAATTGAAGCGTCTTCGCTCAGCCCCAGCTGAGCTCCAATCGGCATCCGTCTGGCTTGCACCGCAGCCCAGAACACCATACTGTGGCCCGGGATAAGAATCCGCTTCCTCTCAAAGATGCCCCCAGCACCTGGAACAAAATTCAAACTGCATGAGATGAAAACAAAGGGAGGGGACAAATGTATGACCGAAAAGCAGCTGACCTCCATCTGCCCACCTTCTGAATGGTCTTATCAGCATAGCCCATGGCCGCCGCAGTAGATGCAGCTCCAATCCGAAAAGAATGAGTGCCAAATTTGACACCCACTAAACCGAGCCGCCGCAGCGCTCTATCCGTGACTGCCCAGAATTGATAGTGGGTTAAGGGAGAGCGATCCTGGTGCCTAAACAACACTCCCTCATCCTCGCCCCGAACTGCCAGGTAAGAACGAAGAGCCCGTACCGGGCACAAAGCCTCGTCCTCACAGGGTCCTAAGGTCAACACAGACCCCACCCTCTTCTGATCGGTCTTAGACCGCTTAATACAGATCAAACTTTATCGCCCTCGAACTGAATGTCTCGGGATGATAAAGCCCGCCCAGAGGCGTCCTTCTGCGACTGAGCCACCAACTCGCTCACCCTTAATGCGCCAAAGAAAGCAGTGAGAGAGGCGGCATGAAACAATCGGCATTCAAAACCAGACTTACAAATCTCCCCCCATAGAGTTCCAAGACCTCTAAGGATCGCAGGGGAAATCGGCTGCCTCAAATCCTTAACAACCCCAGACTCCCTGGACCAACCCTCGAACATCTTTCTGAGTCTAAAATCCCCCGTATGCTCCAGCAAGCCACGTGCCTTGCTAGCAAATGCTAATGCAGCCATCTGGCCACGAATGGTCTTGACTGCAAGACCACGAGCCCGCTGGGCCACACAAAATTGCAGCAGGTGCTCTACAGGAATGGGCCACACCTGACTCAGGCCCACCCCTTTTCAAAAATCCTGAAGCAATCCTACCGCCCTTTCATAAGACCGCTGAGTGCTGGGAGCAATGGCCATCTGAATAGCCCTGTTCACCTCGACCTGCCAATCCGCCACAGCTCCGGCGGCATCCTGGAAGGAAGGCTGTCGGCACCGGGAGCGAGACGCCAGAAACGATCCATCTGTTGGCGAGACAAAGCGTCCGCCACACCATTGTCGACTCCCGGCACATGCCTAGCCCGAAACAGTATGTTAAGCTGAAGGCACTTCAAGGTGAAGGCCCGCACCAAGGACATCACCCTGGAAGACTTAGATGTAAGGGTATTAACCACTTGCACAACTGCCATGTTGTCGCACCAAAAGTGCACAACATGGTTGGCCAACTCGTGGCTCCAAAGGAAAACCGCCACCAAAATGGGGAACAGCTCCAAGAAGGTCAAGTCCCTAACCATCTCCCCCGCCGACCAATCGGCAGGCCATTGCTCGGCACACCAATGCCCACGGAAGAATACCCCAAAACCTATGGAACCCGACGCATCCGAGGCAACCTGAAACTGTGCACCAACTAGTAACTTCTCACGCCAAAAAGTAACCCCATTGAAGGAACCCAAAAACTCCTCCCAAACCTCCATGTCAGCGCGCATCCCCTTATCGATACGGACCTTATGGTGTGGGGCGCGAAGAGCTGACATGGCATCGCACAGCTTACGCAGGAACGGCCTGCCGAGAGCGACAGCCTTGCACGCAAAATTTAAAGAGCCCACTAGCTGCTGCAATTCAAGAAGGGACACCTTCCGCTTGCCCCGAAACGCAGCCAGCATCTCCCTAAGCTTGCTAACTTTATCAGCCGGAAGACGCAAGGACTGACGCACCGAATCAAGCTCGATGCCCAAGAATGTCATAACCTGGGATGGGCCCTCTGTCTTCTCATGAGCCAGGGGAACGCCCAGCTCCCCCGACAGGGACACAAAGCCAGCCAATAGGTTGGCGCACTGCCCAGAGCCGACAGGCCCAACGAACATAAAGTCATCAAGGTAATGACAGGTGTCCCAGCATTTAAACCGCCGCCTAAGTTCCCACTCCAAGAAAGAGCTGAAACGTTCGAAGGCAGCGCATGATATCGAACACCCCATTGGGAGGGCCCTATCCATGTAATACTGACCCTCAAAAAAGAAGCCAAGGAGATCTATGTCATCCGGATGTACTGGGAGCAGGCGAAAGGCTGACTTAATGTCGCACTTAGCCATCCAGGCCCCAATACCACATCTGCGCACCACTTCGACCGCCTGGTCAAAGGAAGTATAACGCACAGAACAGAGTTCATCTGGAATGGCGTCGTTAACAGACGCCCCCTTTGGAAAAGAAAGGTGGTGAATCAACCTATATTCACCCGGGGCCTTCTTAGGGACCACCCCTAAGGGAGAAACACGGAGATATGGCACCGGAGGTGCCGAAAAGGGGCCTAACACCCTGCCCTCCGCACATTCCTTCGAAACCTTGGACCGCACAACAGCTTCCATGCCAGTAACCGAACGTAAATTGTTTGACATGAAAGAAACCTGCGGATCCTGAAACGGTATCCTAAAACCATATTTAAAACCGCTCAACAGGACCTCAGCATCACCCCTCTTAGGATAACGAGACAACAAGCGCTCAAGCGCTTTCAGATTTACTGGGCTGGGGCCCTTTTCCAGTCGAATGCTGGCCCCCGCCGCCACCCGAACGCCTACCCCCACCTCCAGGCTTGGCTCTGGGGCAGGAGGAATAGGCATGCTGACCGGAACATGCCGGACATTCGTGCCTATACTTACAAGCCCTCCTGTTGCAGCTACCTTTTGAGGTGAAGTCCCAACAGAGCAGCCGGGGTTGAACCTGCTGCCCCGCCTGGGAGCGGGTAGAAATAGCTGACTGCAGACGGTGGATCAAGTGACCACTATCTGCCCTATCACCTGAGTTAGGTTTGGAGGGGGACATCACCTGTAGCCACAGCTGCTGGTGAATCTGGTCCCAGGGTATCTGCGGGTTCAGTGCCGCCCTCATCCTGAACTCTTCGTCGTACTGCAACCAAGCAGTACCAACGAAGTCAGTGTAACCCCGATAGATTATGTTGAGGTACTGAAATAGGGACACAGCCCATAAAGGTTGCGCCCTCCCCAGTACGCCCGCATAGATTAAAAACCCCGGGAGCCAATTATGCCACGAACGATCCACCTTACGACGCTTAATTTTCTCCTTGTCACGCTCCTCCAGGTCCTCCTTGTCCTTCTTCTCCAACTCACGGAAAAGAAGGGTAAACACATCCACATACTCCCCCTTAACTATCTTGTCCCTCGTGGCTTGGGTAAGATGATCGCCAAGGGGGAGAGCTGTATCCCCGAATGGAAGTGCTCTATAAGGGACCTGACCATACATACCATAAGGTGGGAAACCCCATGGGGGGTAGCCACCAAACTGCCATCCAAAGGGATGAACACCCGAGGCTAAATTATCAGAAGCAGGCAACTGACCCGAAGCAGACCCTACTGCCGTCATGGCATTGGACCCACCAGGGGGCATGCTGGCTAAGCCCATGTGCCCTGGAAAATGCCAGGCTGAGCTAAGTGAAGTGGATGGAGTGGTAGCACCAGAGGACCCGGAGGCAGCGGCCTGACCCCAGGGTCCCCATGGCCAAGTGTATGCCTGTTGTGGCAAAGGAGACTTACCATCATGACCACTAGTCTCCACAGCCACCGCCACCGGGACACTTTCTGCCTGCTCTTCAGGTTCAGCATCCCCAGCCACGACCTCCTCAGCCACCGGGAGTTCACCTGCAGCCGCTGGTCCAGCTTCCATCGAACCTGTAGTGGACTCAAGTGCAGACAGACGAGTTAAAATCTCCTTCCTAAATGCAGCCCTCGAAGCAACCCTAATAGGCCTACTCCGCTCAGAGGAGGAACCCGCCGGGATAGGCGCCCCTTTACCCTTTTCCAAGGCCTCAAGGCGCTGCAAGATGGCAGCATTAAAGCCAACATCATCATCGTCATCGGATGATGACACTACTGGGGGAGGCCTCTTAGCAGGCTGTTTCTTAGCAGGCTGCTTGCCCTTGGTTGTTCCTTTTCCTTTCCTGGAAGCCATGCTGACCAACCCTGTAAAGTGATAGCCAAGCACGCCTAAGGGTGCGTAGCCACCACCAGGATACCAAGGGGCCCAGCAAAGAAGAAGCACCAGACCCTCTTACCCAAGCAGGGGCCCGCGCCCTAAACACTAGAAATATGTGCTCCCTGCAACCTCGAGGGAGCCCAAAATGGCGGCAGCAGCCAAGCCCAAGGGCGGACTGGGGTAAGCCAGGAAGGCTGGCAGCCCACGGGACAGGCCCCCTACGCCGGCCCAAACTGGCAGGCCCGGGCAGGGTAAAGCCAAGCCCCCTTTCCTCACCGTAAAACAAAAAGGGGGGGTGAGTACCGATGGCGCGAAGCGCCCAAACTGCCCCCCAAAGCCCGCTGCGCCGGGAAAGCGCCGCGGCGGTGAGGAAACGTGGCCGGGAAACAGCCCGACCCGCCGCGCAGATCAACAAAACGGCGCAAACGCCCAAACCGTTCTGGCGGCTCCTGCCACGCCGCGCGGGTAAACAGCGCCGCCCGGTGCCTCCTGCACCCGCGGTTTCCCCGTTTGGCCGAAGTGGAGGCCAGAAAGGCCCTGCCGCGCTGCGCCGCCGGACCTCTAGGCCACGGCCTCTCGGACCGGCCCAAGCGGCGGGAGAGAGCGCTCCACTGCCCTGCACAGCCGCCGACTACAGCTCCGCCAACTCGCGGCTCTGCCGGAGCAGCCGAAAGGCAAGCTCCACCGCGCTGCAGAGGGAGAGCACTAGCTGCAGTGTCAGCTCGTCTCCCCACAGCTGTGTTCCTCCAAGCGTCGGCAGAGCGGGAACAAACGCGTCCTGCTCCAACCGATCGCTTGGAGCAACTGCGTGCTGCGGAGGGCGGAGATAGAAACGGCTCTATCTCCGCCCGCCCACTAAAATCCCCGGATGGGCGGGAAAGTCCCATCCTCCATCCAAGGCTGCAAACCCGGCCCCCCGGCCATAGCCACTTGTGGCTGCCGGGAGTGGCCGAATTGCAGTGAATTTTACAAATATAAGGCGAGAGGAAACTATTGTCATGAGGCCAACTAAATACAATAAAAGTAGTTCCTTATAAATTCTAATCCAGCAATTTCATACTGGAGTGTTCCTTTTGACGTTGTTGAGGAGTAGCAATTTTCAGATTAGTAGCAGAGATCAAAATGTCCTCCCAGAGGTTTCTGAAAATTGTGGCTTTTATATTATATTTGTGATGGTTTATTCTTTTATGGACAGATTAACATAGATGTCCTATCTATGTAGACTGCAGAATTCTATTTATTTTTTCAAAAACAGAAGTCTGTTTTTTAAGGGCTGAACTCTCCTTGTGATTTATTCATTCTCGTTTTTTATTTACCACAGTAGACAAATGCCTCTGAATTTGAAAATCAAGTTCAGAGGCATCTGGATCTAGATCTAAATATTGTGTGTGTGTGTGTGTGTGTGTGTGTGTGTGTACAAGCAGTCAAAGGTCTGCTTGTCAGATATGGTTTTTTGACATCTCTGTTCAATTGCTTATAATAATCTGTTTTCAGTGATCAACGGACCGCTCCTGAGGGAAATCTGACTTGATTGTTTTGTTCAAAATGTGGCTCAAGTTACATTGCCAAGACTTGTCTTTCCGCTAGCATTTTAATTATTCATTTGTCTGTGGAAAGTCTGAGAGCTTTGTCTGCTGGCAAATAAAACATAAATGTGTCCCTTTCATTTTTCTAATTAGGTTCTATATTGGTTTTTCTATGATATGTAGAAGCAGTACCTGATATCTCGCAATAACCTGATTAAGTATGCTTCAGCAGTACTGTCTTTCTGCATAAGTGTCTTGCTGCCAGATCCTATGCATGTTTACTGAGAGTTAAGTCCTACAATGGGCCTTACTCCCAATAAGGGTGCACAGAGTTGCAGTTTCAGGGCCAAGCTACACATGACGAATGACACTTGAACGGCAAGTGGATTGAGTGGAGGGCAAGTGAACAGGGAGAAATACACTTGCTGTTCAAGTGTCATTCATCATGTGTAGCTTGGCCCTCAGTTGATCAAATATGCTCCATTAACTGAAGTACAATTATAAGGCTTAGTATATTGCATTTCAGGGCTGGTCTGTATTCTCATCATGCAAAAACTACCAGAAAAAAGGGCCTTCACATAGTGACTTAACTTGCCACAACCATAGGCCACATTCACATCAAGCTAAAAAAACATTAAACTACAACTTACTGTGACAAGGAAGGACATATGTGGCTTCTTCTTCATGCCTGCAAGCTCATCTCATCCCTCCAATTCCCAGAGATGATTGCTGGCTTCACATTCCAGTTTATGGGGGCAAACATAATCCACTTTACCCAGCTGCATTCAGACATTAATAACTTTGTTTTCATCTGGAGTTTGTCTTTTCACTTTATTTAAAAAAAGGGCAGAAAGGGAGGGGTTTCCTTGAGAGTTGGGGGAATAAGCATACAAGGAGACATGGCAAGAGGGGGTAACTAGCAGGACCTCATAGCGAGAGGAGGGAGAAGGCTCAGACACATGTCTGAGGCTGTGCATAGGGTCCCAAGAACACACACACACAGCAAGGCAGTCCAATTAAACTGTGAAATGTACCCTGGGGCAAGATTGTATCTTCTGCCCCCCCCCCCAAACAATAGCTTGATGGCTATCTCCGGAGGTGAGAAAATAAAGTCGGAGAGGCTCGATTAAATCATGGTTGTTGGATTGGAAGGGCTATCAGATCGCTGAGTAGCCTTGATTAGGAAGGTCGGTGAGGGAAGATCAGAAGGGTGCAGAGGAGATTAACTCTTTTGTCCTCACATCTTTGCACATCTCTGGGATGTGGGGTACTAGGCAGTCTTGCCTCAGGATTCACGTTCCAGTGGTTTTCTCTTCCAGACAGACCGGTAACTGTTTTGCCTAGCCAGGCAACGAGCCATGTGCTTGAAGCGCATGAGGAGAGGCAGTTATGATATAGCGGCATTCATAACTTTCCCTGTTAGCATGAGGATATGGCTTGACTGCTAACAGAACATGGGGAATATATGAGCCTAATTGAGAATGCAACTCAAGGTAGTTATTTATTAGTCATTTACAGGCTTACTTTTTCTTATCCCTCTACCCAAAAGCAAAGTTTACAGCTCCCACCCCACTTTGCTGGATATTTAGCATTACAACGAGATAGTCAATCTGGAATTCAGCACTCCACAAAGTTTTCAATTTCTTAGTGTAAAATTAATGGATGGTATCTTTTCCAATGGACACAGCCAATGAGTAATTATTATTTTCCTGCATGAGATTTTCATTGGCTTTTCATTGATTTTTTTGTAGCAAAAGACACCCTTTCAAAATGTATCCTGAAGCCAAAAGAATACTGTTTTGTTTGATGGGGTTCCATCTTTGAGAATGAGTGTAGGGCCATGCATTTTAAAACCATCTTGAGATTTCAAAATGAGTACCAAAATAGGAACGTTTGCTTTTGGTTGTAGTTGGAAATGAGAACTGAAAACAGAAGTAAATTTCAAATTTCCTTCAACCATACCTTATTGTATCTGTTCATTGAATGTCCTACCTGTCAATCATACTTGATTTTGCTCAGTGAATGTCCTAGCTATTGGTTATACCATATTGACTTGCACTGAGTGCAGTGAGAAAGGCAGACAATAAACAAACAAACAAATTTTGGTCACCCCGAAGAAATACTATGGTATCATGGACCAGCCCAGGCTCAGTAATAGTGAGGACTCCTCAGGAGAAAAGGAGTTCTCTATAGCCAGCTCTGACACAGCAGAAGCGGCAAGCAGGAAGAGAAACTGCAGGTTGATCAGAGTTCACAGCCAGCAGCTGGGGCAGAACCACTGACACCTCACAGCTCCGATGCAACAGGTGAAGCTCAGCCAGTCATTTCCAGCCCTCCAGGATCTCCCATCCCCTTAGAGTGTCACAGACAGAGGCAAAGACTAGAGTTACAGGAGAGACGCCACAGTGCACGCCTCCTGGTCCAACACCAGCTGCTTGCTGATAGCAACACCGAGTAGTAGCAGGATAACCCTCAAGCAGCTGGCTACAAATGCTGCCCTTCAGCACAGGCCTATAAAAACCAACCAAGAACTGTTGAGCATGGAAGCAACATGTCAAAATCCCTCTGCCATTGCAACCATTACACTGTACCCTGCCTCCCCCCTGCCCCGACTCTCTGGACCTCCAGACCTTGCTGTTTGGGACAACCCTCGGCTCTTGACTCCATGCCCTGACCTTGGAATGGACTTTGACCACTCTAATTGGGCTAGCACCTTGGCCCAGCCCACAACACATTGCTCAAGAATCTCTTAAGGCTGTGACTCAGTGGTAGAACTTCTGCTTTCTGTGCTGAAGGCCCCAGGATTAATCACCAGAGTCTCCAGTTAAAAGGATCAGCTAACAGGTGATATGTAAGACAGATGAGAAACTGTCTTGCACAGAATGAGATCATTGGTCCATCCAGGTCAGTATTGTCTATTGAGACTGGCAGTGGGTCTCCAGGGTCTCATTCCAAACTCTTTCTCATCACCTACTACCTGATCCTTGTCATTGGAGATGCTGGGCATTGATTCAGGGACCTTCTACATGCAAAGCAGATGCTCTGCCACTAAACCAAGGCCACTCACTGCCTTTACCTGAAACCCTGGACAGCCATTGCAAGTCAGAGCACATCATGCTGACCCTAATAAGCAAATGATTTGACTCAGTATAAGGAACTTCTTTTCATGTTCATCATAAACAAGCATTGGTTTGCTGGATCAGGACACTTTTTTCAGGCAGTGGCCATATAAATGTTTTTGGAAGATCACAAGAAGGAATATGTGACCTACACATGTGCAATGAACCAAAACTCATTAAATGAAAAAAATGAATCAGTTCCAAACCAGGACCGGCCCAGATAGAAGAAGCTAGTACTGAGATGGGTTTGTCCTGGAACCGAAACTGAAACAAAACTTTCTAGCAGCCATCTGTCTCTCTCTGTGTGTGTTATGTGCTATCAAGTCGTCTCCGACCTATGGTGACCCTATGAACGAAAGAGCTCCAAAACTTTCTATCTCTAACAGACCTACTCAGACCATGCAAACTGGAGGATATGGCTTCTTTTACTGAATCAAGCCATCTCGTTTTAGGTCTTCCTCTTTTCCTGCTGCCTTCCACTTTTCCTAGCATTATTGACTTTTCCAGAGAATCTTGTCTCCTCATGATGTGACCAAAGTACAACAGCTTTAGTCTTATCATTTTGGCTTCTAAGGAGAATTCAGGCTTGATTTGCTCTAGTATCTTCTTATTTGTCTTTTTGGCAGACCATGGTATCTGCAAAACTCTCCTCCAGCACCACATTTCAAATGAATCCATTTTTTTCCTGTCAGCTTTCTTTACTGTCCAACTTTCACATCCATACATGGCAGTGGGGAATACCATAGTTTGGGTTATCTTGATGTTGGTTTCCAGAGAGACATCTTTATCTTTAATGGTCTTCTCTAGCTCCCTCACAGCTGCTCTTCCAAGTCTCAATCTTCTTCTGATTTCTTCATCAGTCTCCCTGTTGGTTGATGATTGAGTTAAGGAATAGAAAATCTTGAACAATTTCCTCATTGTCAACTTTAAAATTGAGTAATTCCTCAGTAGTCATTACTTTTGTCTTCTTGATGTTCAGTTGTAATCCTGCTTTGGTATTTTCTCCTTTAACCTTCATCAGTAGTCATTTCAAGTCTTCACTATTTTCTGCTAGTAATGTGGTGTCATCTGCATATCTCAAATTGTTAATGTTCCTCCCACCAATTTTCACTCCACCTTCTTCAAGATCTAATCCAGCTTTCCTTATGATATACTCTGCATAGAGGTTGAAGAGTTAGGGAGATAATATGCATCTTTGTCTGACACCCTTGCCAATTGGAAACCATTCTGTTTCCCCATATTCTGTCCTGTCTACTGCACTTAAATGTACAGATTCTGTTCCAACCATTGACCTCAGGGAGCTGAAATATCATCTACATCTCAATTTGGTTATGGCTGCCCACCATCAAGACTTGGCCCCAACTGAATCTTCATGTAATTTACAGCATTGGAATTTTTCTTTTGATTTGCTAAATTTGACAGCAAGAGCTGGGATTTCCCTCTTTTATGTTTCTGTATTCAATAGAAATCAAGACATCCCCAACGTTTACTTTAATCTCTTTGTCCCATTATTTGATTACAAAAGGACTGATAAAGCTGACAAAGAGTTAAACTCTGAGACACATAGCTAAAGCTGATGCACGCAGACAAAACTGGATACTGCAAGGAGGCAATCAAACAATGCTTCCCGGTTCACCAACTGACCTGAACTGTGTTGTCATGTTAGATTAGGTAGATTTTTAGACCAATTGCATACGAAACAATTGGAAATGTGTATTTTCCCATGTGAGCACATATTATTTCCAGGAAGCTTGAATCAGGTTGTAGCTTGACACTTGTTGTCATTGGAGCACGGTTGGCAAGCATTACTTTCATTACAAGCTTCTCTAGGGACAGGACGAACGCTCCAGTGTCTGCTGGTGTGACGTCTAAGCAAACCATTACGAGCACAATTATATTTCACCTACAGCTTCACAGATATCATTTAGAATTATGCTGTGCCTGGGCAATTAAAATACATTTTTTCTACAGAGAGTTGCTCATTTTATAAAACATGTGTCCCATGGAATTGGAAGCCATAAGTCACAAAATACATGCTGCTGTATGTGTTTTGTCTGTTTTAAAAGCCACCATATAGCCTTTGGTGAAGCTCATAATGGGTGAGCATGAAGCTGCTTTCTACTGAACTGGAATTCTACTGAGACTAGCAGTGGCTTTTCAGGTCTCAGGTCTTACATCATCTATCACCTGATCCTTAAAGAAAACTGGTGATGCTGTGGATTGAAGCCACAACCTTCTGCATGCCAAGCAGATGCTGTTATCACAGAGCCAGAGCCTCTTCCAACAGTAGAAGAATACAAGTAGGATGCTGTGAGTGAACTCACAGTGTGCCTCGTGTGGACCTGCATGGCCTCCCAATGCTTTGTGTACACAATGGAGAATCCCTAAGGAATGTATGCAAGATATTTCCCTGACTCATAGGTTTCAGTCCTGCCAGAAAAAAACAAAACACTTGGGTGTGAAGAAACAAAAACTGGTGCAAGATTTTTTTTTATGTCCCCCCTCCCCTCCTGCTCAAAGATAGCATGAAATGGAAATGAGGATATTAAACTCAAAATAGGTAGCTTTTGAAATCTGGTTTCATCCAAATATGAAAAGAAAATAGCATTTTTTTCTACTGTTCGGTGAGACCA
The DNA here is from genome assembly GCF_028583425.1 of Eublepharis macularius. NCBI lineage: Eukaryota > Metazoa > Chordata > Lepidosauria > Squamata > Eublepharidae > Eublepharis > Eublepharis macularius. Next base: position 118,602,183 of record NC_072796.1, on the reverse strand, counting down.
GTTTCTCCCCACTTTGGGGGAAGGCTGCTTCTGTTCAGGGACATATCTGAGAGTGGAAGCACCAATGCAATAACAATCACCACAGCTCAAGTAGGAAAGTAAAATGTTCTATAAGGGGTGAAAAGGAGAGTGACGAAATACAGCACTCCCGGGTGGCGGCAACAGCTGCTTTGGCTGGGGGGGGGAATGCAATATGCCTCCCCAAAGGAGGAGCAGGCAGCGGGACTTTCCCAGCCATCTGGGAATGCTGGAGGGGGCAGAGCAAGAGGCCGTATAAGGCTGCTCTGCCCCTCAGTGCTTCAATCCACCTGCTCCCTGTACTGGCTACCAACAGACCATTCACTTGGTGGATATGCAACCAGCTCTTTGGGGGAAATATGGGAGACACATGAATCATGTCTGGATTGGAACGACATTGTGGGTATGTTTCCAAGGACATTGGAGGCAAAATCCCCGTGTAGAAGCAGCCCTTGTGGCCAGTGAATAAAATGTTAATTCAGTGTTCTTTCTTGACCCCTTCCTATTCTTCAGTTGTATTTACTCTGGAGAAATGGATGGGTGGGTTTGTGACAGCAACGGAGCCAACCAGTCATCACTGCACATTGCAAGTTTCTACTGCAGGCTGTCAGAACATGTTTCTCATGAGACTGATCCTGGAAAGAAGGTTGTACATTTGAACAAATAGATTAAGTAGATTTGTAATTGAGGAGATTTTCACCATGCTTTAATGCTCAAATTATGTTCATCGCATCCCAAGTTAACTGTAATAAGAAGGACACCACATTTTAGCTTTTCTATCTTGCCTATTTAACGAACAAAGGTGAGTTCCTACGACTGGGCAGCATTAACTGTTCTGCTGTCTGTGATGGAAGGTAGGTAAGCCTCCAAAGTGAAAACAAATTGGACGTGTCCAACATAATAAGACATGATAGGAGAGATCAAAGTTGAAAGATTACTGTTGAAGCCAACGCCAAACAATTAAAACAGTTTTGCATAATACAAGCTGTTGGCGTTTTCATGCCATTTAGAAGTGCTTGACACCAGACAGTAATTAATACACAACAGGACAAAGCATAACGGAACAAAGTGCTTTGCGTCATTTATGAATATCAGAAGAGCTCTGCCAGATCAGACCAAAGGTCCATCTAGTCCAGTTCTCACAAAACATGTGCATTCCCCCAATGGTTACTGGTATTTTGATGAATAAATCAACATTATACAGGTGATTTTTTATCATATGCATAACTGACACACAGTGTATATATCAAGTTGCTTGCACAGCAAGGCCACCTCCCGTTGCTGATAGAATAGAGAGGATAGGATAATTTTGACCAACTCCAGTTTTTTACTGCAACATATGTATTTATGTATGTATGTATGTATGTATGTATGTATGTATGTATGTATGTATGTATGTATGTATGTATGTATGTCATATATAGTCCGCCTTTCTCACTGAGACTTTCCAGTTCCATAGCTTTGAATGAGTTCTCCTAAAGGCTTTATGTAGAGGTTGAATAACATAGGAGATAAGATTGTGCCCTGTGGAACCCTGCAAGATAGTTCCCATTCTGGTGATAGCTGATCTCCAATGGCAACCCTTTGAGTCCGCTCCAAGAGAAACAATTTAAACCAGTCCAGGGCACATCCTTTGATGCCCACTTCTGTTTCTAAATGCCTCAACAGGGTGGCATGGTCTACTGTATCAAAGGCTGCAGACAGATCCAAGAGAAGCAGTAAAGAGGCATGGCCTTTGTCGATATTCCGATGGAGATTATCCACTGATGCTACTAGTGCTGTCTCTGTCTCATGCCCTGGTCTGAAACATGACCAGAAAGGGTCCAGAGTGCTAGAGTTATCCAAGAAGGTCTGGAGTTGGTCAGCTACTGTTCTCTCAATCACTTTGCCCAGAAAGGGCAGATTAGAGACTGGGCGATAAATGGCCACATCATTTTTGTCTAGGGATGGTTTTTTAAGTAGCAGATGGATAACCGCCTGTTTGAGCTGCCGGGGAAAGCTGCTCTGAGTTAGTGATTGATTTACAAGAGACCTCAGTGGTTCACTTATGTGGTCCTTGCTTGATGTTAACAGCCAGGATGGGCAGGGATCGAGTGCACAAGTAGTAGCTTTCATAAACATCAGATCCTGTTAAGATCTGTCATTGTAATTGGTTCAAAGTAGTCCAAATGTAAGCTGGATGGCATTTCTTCTATCTCATTTTTATTGCTGCTAGCATCTAGATCAAAGTGTATTCATGCTATTTTATCAGTGAAAAACTTAGCAAAGGCCTCGCAGCTAATTGTCTGTTCTTGGGACTGCAAAGGTTCAGAATTAGGGGTTAGGAGACATCTGTATATCTTAAACAATTGGGATGGTCATGAACTAGCCGACGCAATAGTTGCCAAAAAATAAAATTTCGTTGCTGCTTTCATTTCCACTTCATAGGTCTTCCAGTGGGTTCTGAAGCAAGTTCTATCTGCTTCTGTGTGAGTTTTTCACCAGCTCCTTTCTAGACGTCTTCCAAACTTCTTTCAGTCAGCCAGCTCCATAATAAACCATGGGGCTGGTGTCTGTCACAAAGGCTGGAGCAGTCAATAAGGAGCAATGGTGTCAATCAGGGCTGGATCTATGGGACGGGCAGGGGGGGTCTCCTGCCCCAGGCACTGCTGAACAGAAGGCACCAAGTGGCAGCTGGCTAGGAACATGTGCTCCTGGCCCTCCGGTAGCAGTGCAGGTGGCGGTGTAGGACAGCTGGGAAGCCACCCCAGCACCATGCGCCTGCAGCGTTAACAGGGCGCCTGGCTTGCCACGCGCTCCTGGCCCTCCTGCAGCAATTCACACAACATGCTTCTGGGGGTGCCCTGATGATGATGTCATGGAAGTGATGTCATAATGCACATGCACTTCACATGAATGTGGGAGCAGGGGCGCAGCCGGACTTGGGATGCCCCGGGTGCTGGCAACCTTAGATCTGGTTCTGGTGTCAATAGCTTCAAGGAGCTTTGTATTCCACATTCCTACAACAGCTACCATGGGGCATGTGTCTGGGATTCTAAAATCCCCCAAGGCATTTTGGAATCTAGAAGTGTCCATGAGCCTTTGTGGGTGAATCATTTTAACTGGAGCCCCAATTTTGTGGGGTATTGTGGCTATATTAACTTTTGCCTTCAGCAGATGATGGTCTATGGTTCAGGCAAAACCACCAATGTTGAAACAAGGTTTTCTCTTGAAGTCTCAGTGCAAAATATTAAGTCTAAGGTGTGGCCTCTTTCATGTGTAGGGCCTGTCACAATTTGCAAGAGGCCCAGGATTACCAGGGAAGCTATAAATTCCTGAGCTAGGCCTGACTTTGAACACTCAGCCTGGTTGTTGAAGTTTCCCAGAACAATGGCCGTTTCTACATGGTCTATTAATAGCACGAGACTCACGGAAGGCTGCCGGCTTCCTCGTGCAATTTTTAACACCATCCAACTACAAAATGCCATAAATCACCATTTGTGACTTTTGTAAACAGATGGCATCAAAAATCGCGCAAGGAAGCTGGCAGCCTTCCGTGATTCTCGCGCTACTTATAGACAGTGTGGAAATGGCCAGTGTCTAGGTGTCTCCAACACCATGTCTACTAGCACCTCTGCCAACTCAGAAAGGGTACTTATGGAGGAGCTACGTGGTCTATAGACACAGCAACGACCTTTATTGGCATAAATAATACAGACGGAACAGAAGAAATGTTGTAGAATAAGTTCATAGGGCAGCACAATTGTGTCCCCAGACAGCAAAATTATCTCGAGATACAGCACAGTCGTAGGAGGCTTTATAAAATATTACCCTTGACTTCCACACATAAGCCAAGAATTCAGCAACGGATAGAGTTATTTCTTGTCTGCTAAGAAAAATTTTAGATCCTTATCCAAAAAATCCCTCTGCACAGGAAAAAGGGGACGAATCAATAAAATACGCATAACAGAATATTTGGGGCAGCGAAAAAGAATATGTGAGATTGAATCAGGTTCCCTCAGAGTACAGTCACACAGTCTATCCCTATATGGAATACCCCTGTATCTGCCTGTGACCACTGCTGAGGGAAAGAGATTGAACCTTGCTAACATAAAAGCCCTCCTAAACACTGGGTTTATCAGATAAACAATATACGCCGCCATAGTGGTATGCGAGGAATAGAGGGACAGTGAATGAGGGGAGCAGACTCCAGAGCTGCCGGCATTAATAGTCTGCGCCTCAATATCCCAAATTCTCCTATTGACCACCTGCAGAACTGCCACCTCACTCGTGGTCTATACACAAGAAGGATACCCGATCTATCTTTAATTCCCAGAGACAGCTACATGCAGTCCATACCAGCTATAGCTTGTACTGGAGATCTACGGAAGTTGAAGGGTTCATGGAGAATAATAGCAACCCCTCCTCCTCAGCTGCTATAGCGAGGTTGGTGTAGGACCACATAGCCAGGGGGAGTTAGTTAGGACAGACACACCTTGTCATTTTCCTGCAGCCAAGTCTCTGCTAGGCAAGCCATGTCGATTTTTCCTGCAACATCCCAGCAATGCATGCAACCTTGTTTCTAACAGATCTTGTATTGCATAGGATTAGTGTAGCAGAGGGTGGGGGGTGGAAGTGGCCCCATTGTCAGCAGGTGGAATCCTAGAGAGGTTGGATAAGCAGTGAGCATTACTGCTCGATGCTGGGTGCCTTTCATAAGTCCTGCTCCCATATCTACCAGCTCCCAACTGCACTTGAATAGTAAATTTGCCCAACATTTTCTACCAAGCAAGTAAGTAGTAAGTAAGAAGCTCAGGATTGCACCCTACAATCACATATTAGACTATCAAATATACTGGTGGTCTCAACTCAGACAACAGTCTAGGCTACAATCTTAATATATTTATGCAAGCAGTGTTGATCGGTTGTTGCAACCATTCAGAAGCAGTTTCTTCCTATCCTCTCTTGTCCTCCAACTCATTTAGCTGATGATTGCTCCTGGGCTGCATGCCCCGGGCTAAGAGCCACAGGCCAAGAGCCCTTGTGCTCTCACCAAGTGGCTCTTGCCTCTCTGCCCAGTGCTCCAGTGAAATAGCCCTCCTCCTAGCATGCCTTCTGCTCACAGTTTGTAGGATCCATATAAACAGCAAGTAAGAAGTGTATATCATGGATATCTGATTTTTAAAAAATAGAGAACTGAAACTCTTGGGAAAAAGGTAAACCAATTGTTTCAGAAACAGAATAGGGAATCGTTTCTGGTGAGTAGCCAACTGTGTCAGTCTACAGTAGAAGACCAAGATATAATCAACGTGATTAGAGCAAGGGAGAAATGCTAGGAGTTAGGTAATGCAGAACAGGGAATATTAACTCATATCTGGTTGGTATGAGAACTCAAGACTCTCCTTCAAACTGATTTCCCACACAGGCAGAATACAAATTTTAGAAACAAATAAACAACAAATTGAATCCAGACTAAACTGGCAATGACTAAACTAACAGTTCCCACCAATTTCCCCTCCCTCATGTCATTCCTCAGGGTTCCTTATCTCCCAGGAGCAGCAATTTGTGGAGAGTGGACTGCAGAGGGAGGGGGAGGGAAGAAAGTTCCATTCTGCCATGGAAAAATTCAGTCTGTATCCAACTGATGCAGACTAAGTATTCCCATGTCAGCCTCCACAAAATACCAACCAGCCAGTGAACCAGTATGGTGTAGTGGTTAAAAGTGGCAGGACTCTAATCTGGTAAACTGGGTTTGATTCCCCACTCCTCTGCTTGAAGCCAGCTGGGTGACCTTGGATCAGTCACAGCTTCTCAGAGCTCACTCAGCCCCACTCACCTCACAGGGTGATTGTTGTGAGGATGAGGATGAGGATGATGATGATACACTTCGTAAACCGCTCTGAGTGTGCCACTAAGAGCGGGACCACAAGTGACGCCTGACACAGGTTGGACACTTGCCAGCTTCCCTCAAGTTTTGATGGGAAATGTAGGCAGCTTGGCGGAATGTTGGACAAGTGACAATTGAAAAGTCCATTGGACAGCAGACAGAGAGTCAAGCTGCAAGACCAGGATGCCTACATTTCCCATCAAAACTTGAGGGAAGCTGACTAGTGTCCAACCTGTGTCAGGTGTCACTTGTGGTCCCGCTCTAAGTTGTCCTGAAGGGTGCTATATAAATTGAATGTTGTTGTTGTAATTATTGTTGCTGCTGCTGTTAGTTGTTGTTGTTGTTGTTGTGTTCTTAGGGGATAGAGGTCCCTGAGGAACAACATGGGAAGAAGGCCTGCACAAAGGGGAAATTAGTGGAAACTGCCAGTTTAGTCTAGATCCAACCCTCTGTGTCTCCCTCTCTTATCTCCCGCCCCTCCTCAAAGATGCTGTGATTACAAGAGCATGTTGAGAAAAGCATGGAATCTAAACTTTAAAATACAGGAGAACTTGGTGTAAAAAACCCTGCTTCGTATTAGTGTTTACTTATTGTATCCCATGACTGAGAACATTTGCTAAGCAGTGTTCCTAGTAACAGAGATGGCACTTACATTTTTTTTTCAATTGTAGGCAATGTGCTGATGTTGGATTGAACACATGGAGGCGTTGAGAGATCGGTGCACTTGTTCCTGCTGTGTTCCTGCAGCCATTGACTTATCCTTACATTTGTTGGGTGTACAATGCTCCTGAGAGACAGAGTATGGCCCAAACTACAAAACACGCACAGTGATATAAGATGCATAAGTTACAGTGAAGACTGATGTGGTGAACTAGTTAAAGCATTGGACTAAGTTTGAAGACACTTGGATTCAAAGCACTGCTCATCCATGAAGCTCATTAGCCAGTCATCTTTCAACATGACTTATATCATGTGTAGGGTTCCCAACTCTGATTTGGGAAATTCCTGGAGATTTGGGGGTGGACCCTGAGGTGGGTGGGGATTGGGAAGGGGAGAGACCACAGCAGGGTGTAATGTCATACAGTCCACTCTCCAAAGCAGCCATTTTCTCCAAGGCAGCTGATCTATGCAGTCTGGAGATCAGTAGTAATTCTGGGTAGTCTCCTGGCCCCACCTGGAGGTTGACAAACTGAATCTCAGAGTTGTTTGGGGGATAAAAATGAGAATGGGAGAACCATGTATATCACCCTCAGCTGCTGGGGAAAAGGGGAAAATGAAAATATAGTAGATGGACAGGAACTGCAAACGTTGATCTTTCTGGTGATGAGTAATTGAAATTGCAGCTAATAAAACAAGGCAAGGGATCAGGAAATTCCATTGTAATTATGTCACATCGTGTGATTTTTTTCATTGCAGGTTCCAAGGGATATCTAAGAATCAGTAGTGCCAACACATTTGTCCAGAAAATGGTGCTTGCAACTGACACTGAAACTCTTCACATGACACTACATGCATTGAAATCAAAGCACATAGAAGTAGAGTGGATATTATTGCTACCCTAGTCAGAATGAAGAGGCAGACACCAAGTTGGATATAAGGGCCACTTTATTAACTATATACAGCAACAACAAGCACAGTGGCAAGGGCCTAAAGCGGTACAGGTCAGGCCATGGGATCCACCGTGGACCTCCGCCCTGACCTGTCTGGGCGAGCCCCGAAGCCCCGGGTGCGACCCATCCACTGGATGGTGTGGACCCAGCTGGCCAGGCAAATTTGGTCATCCCCCTTTTGAGCTCCTAACACCTCAGCTGTATAGCAGTGAGGTAAGGACTCTCCAGCGGGGGCTCCCAAAGGCAGCCTGCCCCTGCCCCTGGCAGCCGTCAAAGCAGTACCAGGCCTACAGGCAGGCCCCTCTTCCCACTAATGGGGAAGCACCAAGGGTGCTCACCGGCCCGTCCCTATCTAAACCCAAACCTGCCAGGACAACACTAACAAGCACCACCCTGAGCCAATCACCTCAAACCCTTCATTGGTGCAAGGTAGGCGAAAAAAACCCTCCATCCTAGCCAATTTGGATAAAAGGGGGGAAAAATTCCTACCCGGCCCTGATAACAGTGGCCAGCTAATCCTACACCAAAAATATAGGGTGAGGAGGGTGGGCCGATCACCAGAAGCGACTGAGTCTGGGCCGGGCAGAGCAGCCGCCTAGGGCTCTTTCTCTGCCCCGCCCAGACAGCCCATATATGGAAGGAGGGGGAAGGTGGTGCTGCCTCCCTCCTTCCAGCGCAGCAATAGACGGCACCCGGCTCAAGCAGCAAGCTGCAGGCTGGGTAAGTGCCGCAATGTGCTGGCTCTGCCCCCAACGATGTGCAATTGCCAGTTTACGAGCATGGAGGCTATGCAGATGCACAGATTTGTCTCAGAACTTGAGAATGTTCAAAAAAACAGTACATCCAATTATGGGGAAAGAACCTATGCATATTCCTTTTACAGTGCAATCCTAAACAGAGTTACTGCAGTCTAAGGCCATCAAAATCAATGAGCTTAGACTTGACTAACTCCGTTTAGGATTGTACTATTGGTCGCATGTAGACTCCATTCTCACAAGAATGCTCATAATCTATGAAAGCCATTTTCAACATGTGTAATAATGTCTACAGAGGACTTCTGAAACTTCAGTTCATATCCTAAGACCCTATTTATAAGATAATTTTACATGGAGACAGGCCAAATTTTTTTGGATGTTTCTTGATTCTGATTCATGGACCAAAAAAATACTAGGAGCATCTAATTTTTTCCTCAAGAAATATACTGAAGATTTTAAATTACTTCAATAAATAAAAATATGTGATAAAATTAATAAAATAGTCATATCCAGCAGACAATAGGTCTACTTTAAAATCAATGACATTGAATAGTACTAAGCATTTCAGGTGGGGGGGTGGGGGTGGTAAAACATAATAGGTCAATCCAAAGAAAGAGAAGCCTATTTTATCGGTTGCTCTTCTCAAAATGTCTAAATCAATTCCATCAAGAATTCTTGCTTATGATGGGCACTAGGCTGCAGAATTTCTACAAGGAGGGGAAAAGACAGCCCTGAGTTTTAAGGGGAGAAAATAATTATTCCTTAAAATAGAAAATTGTGGATTGTAGAATCCTTTATGACAGCTGATTGTCAAATTATGGTGAGGGACGGATGAGTGAGAGCGAGTGAGTTTCTTGGGGATATTCGTAATGAGACAAGCCTTTGTCTCAGCTTTTTGAATAATACAAGAAGCTTTTTGGCATATTTTCATGTGTAGCCTTGGAAAGGTCCTCCTCGTAGCTCTTTAAAAGCACCAGACAACAGAGTGAGTCCCCATTACAGATTAAGTGTCAAGGAAGAGCATTGTATTGGGATGATTTAGAATTTCTTATCCTCAGAACTGTGATCTGAAGCCCCCGTTTTTCTTTCACTTCTTTAATTGAAGTATTAAATCTGTGAATTTTTGTAGTAAATCATACCATTTTCTGTTTCCTTGCGCTGGGTATTTCCCAGAAAAAGTGTGTACGTTTTTCAGTTGTGTCACTCATTACATATTGTTTATATGTTGTACATATTAACAATAAAACTATTAATATCTCCATTTTCCATGATGAAGAGGTCTGGGGGGCATGGAGGCTGGCTCTTAAATGGCCTTCCCTGAGCTGCCCATGATGCTCTGCGTACAGCCTCTGCATCAGCTCAAATTGGCCCTTCCTTTCTGCCAGCTACAGTTAAACTCTACCCTCACTCATCACTGTGGTCCAAGGGGGTGGGTGGGTATAGAATGTCCTTTTGTTAAAAAAACAAAACTTACACCATGCATACACAATACAAAGGAATCTACAAAGCCAAGACTGAAAAACAGTGAACTAAAACCACTTATAGCCATGTAAATTAATATGAAAAGAAACTGATGGGTCGATTCCAGGCAGATTTTTTTTGCTCAAATCTACCTATTTCCCTTCCATACTACAGCCCTTCTCTCACTCGGCTTCTATTCATGTAGGTCCCATGATCATCAGTGTAATAATTTTAGGCAGCCAAAGGGGAGCCCTCATTCTTTTTTTTCCACAGCTCAAAAGCTGGTTAGAACAAACCCACCAATGGAATCCTAAGTTGCTGCTGTGTTGGTGTAACAGCAGTTCTGCCCATAAAATAGCATTTCTGTGAGCAGAAGGGGGAAGGGCAGTTTCTACCAATTCCCTGTCCCGCTCCCACTTTCCTTTCCTCAATCTTCCTGGATATCATATGGAAAGCTTGCAATGGAAGGAAGTGGGCATATATTTTCGCCTTTCACCATATATTCCCCACAGGGCACTTTGTTCTGTCAACAAACAACTTCTGGTGATCTCTGGCCCCAGTGACATTCGCCTAGCCTTGTCCAGGGCCAGGGCCTTTTCAGCCCTGGCTCCAGCCTGGTGGAACTCCCTCTACATTGAGACTAAGGACCTGTGGGACATGTTACAATTACATCAGGCCTGTAAGACAGAGATGTTCCACCAGGCCTACAGCGGTGGTTGAGGCATGGGTGGTTGAGGTGGGGTGAACTGTCCAGTCAGCCTCTGTGCTGTGGCCTTTGGTCTGCTTGTTTTACATTCTGGCAACCTGCCTGCCCCACCTCCATGATACTGGTGTGTGGGATGTATTATGGTGAACCATCACATGCTGTATCTTAGATTGTGGTTTTAACTTTTGCATTGGAATTATGAAATTGTTTATATTATCTTTTATTGTGTATTATTTTTTTAAATTTCTTGTACCACTATTTAATGTTGTAACCTGCCCAGAGTCCTCTCGTGGAGAGAGCGGGTAAGAAATCTAATGGATTACATTAAGTTTCTTTCCTCCAGCATAATTCCACTGTTGCAGCTCAATATCCAATCAAATATAGGGAACATTTGCTTTTTCCAAGTAGGTATCTATCCACCCATCAATCTTTATCTCACTCTTCCTCCAAGGAGTCTGGGGTGTAGCACTGTAGTAAACTAGAAACAAAAATCTGTCATTATTATGTGATGATGAATGATTGAGTACTTGGATTAATATAAAACCACTATTCAAATTATGTTTGTTGTTTCTGAGTAATATCAAACTCCTTGTACTACTGTCTCAGCTAGCTGATGTTTATGTTGTAAATTTTGGCAACAAATTGTAATTAACTTGAAAAAGTGAAGACAATTGATTTAATGTCGCAGTACTATCATCTGTGTCCTACTATTTACAGTTCATTATGGAACAAGCCTTCTGGGGATGTTTTCTCCTTTCTAAATCCCGTGGTTGCTTCTCATTAACAAGCAAGGAACAGAATCCCTTCTGAAGGAAAGTGGTAGCATGAAGCTTGAAGACACAGAGATTTTAAAAAGTTCATTTAGAAATTTCAAATAAATGGATATCGTCAGAAGAAATATGTATAAAAACTTGAAAGTTATTGAAAGAAAAACAAAATGGTGATGGTACAACTGATGTGGTTTATCTCACATCAGAGTACAGTTTTAGTGAAGGGCCTCTAGATGGCATAAGATCTCTGAATGGGTTACCCCATAGTATTTTGGGATGGAAATACATGTTATGAAGTACCTAGGGACACTCAAGTGAACCTCATTTCACATCCCCCCCTCCAACTTCCCACGTACTCACACAGTCACACTTCAATTTGCTCCACATGAATACATTCACACCTTTGATAGTTCCTCCTCAACTGCTGAAACTATCCCAGGCTGTTTAAAACTGCCAAATTTCCAGTTTCCCCCACCTCCCACATCCTTTCATTGAAATGCAGATCTTGACACTTTCTCACACCTTAAAGAAATGCAAATTGGCAAGTCAGAGGAGCTTAAAGTACTTGCTCTGCAGTGTCCATCCCTGAGAGTTCTTGCTGAGAAAACAGAGCTGAGACTCGATGGTGGCATTCATACCCACTAGCAAATGCAATCACACAAAGGGAGCTCCCGTGAAAGCGGCATTCACGTGTGCCGAGCAAGAGACAGCCTGAATGTGAATTGAGGACCAAACATAAAATCCTGCACTTGAACATCCTTGGGTAATTTCCAACATGCATTTCCACTCTTTAATTCACTGTGACCCTAGATCTCTGTTTTTTATAAATGTTATGAGCTATCTTGGGGAATTGTGGAAAACTGGGAAAAATATTTTAAAGGCAATAGAGTCTGAATCATGTTCCATGCCTGTTAAGCTGTCACTGAGAAGTTTGTCCCACCATCTCTTTAATGAATCTTTTACTGGAATGTCAGAATTCTCCAGAATATATTTCTAAAAGCACTGATGAAGCCCCCAAATGGACTTCTACAAGCACTTGAAGTGCTTGTAGAATATACATGGCTCAGGAAAGGCTTATAGTACTCAAAAGTAGAGTTTGATATTTTCAAGGGCGAAAGTAGAGGCTGAAGTGGGAAAAGAGAATTAGTGTGGTGTAACAATTCAGAGCATGAGTGGCAAATTTCCAGTTCAGGGTTCAGCTTAAAAACTCACTGTGGCCTCATCCTTCAACTTCAGCTCATGGTGGGTGGTGAAACGCATTCAACTCAGTTTAGAATTAGCTTACAAAAGACGAGCTTTCTTGAGGACTGGGACCAGCATATCTGCAGGACCACCTCTCCCCATATGAACCCCAGAGGACCCTTCATTCTAGCAATAAATATCTGTTAAAGGTCCCTGGCCCCAGGGAGGCCCGCCTGGCATCGACCAAGGCCAGGGCCTTCTCGTTCCTGGCCCCAGCCTGGTGGAATGCTCTGTCCAATGAGACCAGGGCCCAGCAGGATTTGTTATCTTTCTGCTGGGCCTGCAAGACAGACCTATTCCGCCAGGCATACGAGCAATGCTAGGTGGAGCAAGAACATTGTTATCTTGGCCCTCCTTTAAAGAGCTCAGGATACGGTTCTCCCTTCTCCCTCTTAACAACTCTGGGAGGTAGGCTAGACTGAGGGAAAGTGACTGGCACAAGGTTACCCTGTGAGCTTTCATGGCAGTATGGAAATTTGAACCAGGGTTCCCCAGATCCTAGTTTCCCACATCACCTCACCAATGTGGGAATCCAAGGGACGGCACTTCAGAGGCTAGTCTCTTTTCTTCATGGTCAGGGACAGAGGGTGGCGCTGGGGGAGAAGTTATCATCCCGTTGGCCACTAATATGTGGTGTGCCGCAGGGGCCGATACTCTCCCCACTATTGTTTAACATCTATATGTGCCCCTTTGCACAGTTGGTGCGAAGTTTCGGGCTTGGGTGTCACCAATATGCGAATGACACCCAGCTATATCTGTTGATGGCTGGCTGGCCTGGATTGGACCTGGATGTCCTGGAGCATGCTTTTGAAGCTGTGGCTGGATGGTTGAGGAAAAGTCAGCTGAAACTAAACCCTATGAAGATGGAGATCCTGTACTTGAGTCGCGGAAATGTGGATTCGGGACACTGGCTTCCTACACTCAATGGGGCAGTACTTACACTAGCTCTGAGAGTTAGGAGCCTGGGGGTGATCCTGGATACTTGATTCTCGAAAGCTTATGCTACAATAAAATTGGTTAGTCTTAAAGGTGCGACTGGACTCTTTTTGATTTTGCTACCACAGACTAACACCGCTAACTCCTCTGCATCCCAGCCAATGGAGGCCCAGGTTGCTGCGGTTGCCTGGTCTTCTTTTTTTCTACCTTCAACAGACCAGGCAGCTTGCCCCTTATCTTTCATCCTGCAACTTAACTACAGTGGTCCAGGCAATGGTCACCTCTAGGTTAGACTACTGTAACGCACTCTATGCCGGGCTTCCGCTGAACCTGATTTGGCAGTTACACCTGGTGCAGAATGCGGTGGCATGTGTCATCACCGGAATGCCATTGTGTGTGCATATAAACGCTGGTATTGCGTCAGCTGCACTGGTTACCGGTGGTGTACTGAATCAGGTTCAAGGTTTTGGTATTAACCTGTAGAGTCCTATGAGAACTGGGACTGGCATATCTGCAGGACCGCCTCTCCCCATATGAACCCCAGAGGACCCTTCGTTCTAGCAATAAACATCTGTTAAAGGTCCCTGGCCCCAGGGAGGCCCTCCTGGCATCAACCAAGGCCAGGGCCTTCTCAGTCCTGGCCCCAGCCTGGTGGAGTGCTCTGTCCAATGAGACCAGGGCCCAGCAGGATTTGTTATCTTTCTGCTGTAACTGCAAGACGGAGCTATTCCGCCAGGCGTATGGGCAATGCTAGGTGGATCCCCTGACAGGATGAGTTGAGTATAGAACATGCCCTTCCTACTAGTAACACCCCCCTCATCTATTAAATGATTCCCTGCTACGATGCACTGGAATTGGTTAAAGGGTAGGGTGGTCGGTTGGATTATTGTGCCGCTATGTATATGTATTTTAAATATGTGATTTTGAATGTTTTATGGTTTTTAAACTGTATTAATTAATGTAATTTTGAATTGTATGCTGGTTGTAATCCACCTTGAGCCTCCTGGTGTGGGGAGGGCAGAATATAAATTGAATATAAATAAATAAATAAATAAATAGTTTGATACTCTTAATCACTACAACTCACATGCTTTCTCTTTAAAAAGCTGCAATACCATTGTACAGCTATGGTACTTACTTTTGCACTTAATGTATTTTACATTTGCTAATTAGACACGGGCATGAACCAAAAAAAAAATTAACGACTCTGTGGTTCATGGTTTGGTGCCAACAATGATCCCGAGGTCGCGAACCACAATGAACATTTTCCGTTGCCGAACTGGTTTGTTGTTCGTGGGGCGCGGAACGGCCCCCGTGGCACTTAGAGAGCCCATATTCCCAGGGAGTATTTTGCAGGCTCTCCTATAGCCATCACCCAAGTTTGGACAAGATTGCAAAAGGGATCTTGGAGTTATACCCTCTCAAATCCAAGGCCCCCAGGAAACTCTCAGTCTCTCTCCCCAAAGGCTACCAAGTGGCAAGCAAGAGCTCTGTCCCACTCCACTGCTCATTGAAAGTGAAACCCAGCATGGGAGCCCACGGCTATTTAGAAGCACAGGTCCCATTTTGCAACACAGGAGGTCTGCGTTTGGCCATCAGAGCTGCCTATCAGGGTTTGCAGGGATGAGTTTGGAGTGCCCATGGCTACAGAACACCCTCTTCCCCCTCCCTCCCCTGGGTGTCTTCTCCCAACTTGTAACCACATTGCAGCTCCGTGGTTGGAAGGAAGACCTGGCGATCAAGGTAAGCTGGGCTTCCATTTGGGTTTCCAGAGTGACAGAAGGAGCGCAGACAGAGTTCAGTCATTCCCCCGGCTCTGTTGCCAGGGGAATTGATTGTCGGCACCTGACTGTCTGGCTTCCCAAACTGCGGCCGAACGCACTGAACCAGGCTTCATCCGAACTCAGGTTCGTTGGAGGAGGACAATCACAAACCGCCGGATCGCGATCGCGCGGTCTCCAATTTCGTGGTTTTTTAAAGTTCGTAATGCAGTTCGTGCCCATCTCTATTGCTAATTATGGACAGAGGGATGTGTCTTTGAGAGCTTGTGGAGTAAGAATGTAAATAAAAGTGGTTCTACTGAAAAATTCTGCAAATGTCATGCCTCATCTTTGGGAATATAGAGCCAGTATTGTTTACTGGTTAGAGTGTTGGACTAGAATCAGGAATCTAATGAATCTCCACTTCGGAAACTCGTCAGGTGATCTTGTGCCAGACTTTCTGTCAGCATGACCTACCTCACAGGGTTGTTATGGGGATAAAATAAAGGATAGGTAGAATGATGTAAGCCACTTTGGGTTCCCATTGGGGGGAAATGCAGAGTATAAATGAAGTAAACAGACCATAAATAAGTATTCAGCAATTAAATATTCCTTTAATATTGACATAAGAACAGCCTTACTGGATCATTCCATGAGGCTATCTGCTCTGCCTAGCAACTCTTTTCCAACACTGGCCAGCTTGATGCTTCTGGAAACCCATTAAGCAGGACAAAAAGGCAGTAGCTCTCCTCTGAATTCAGTGGCATAGCACCTGTGAGCACAGAACATTCAGTTGCCCCTGCCTGACTCATTTAACAGTCTATAGGTTATTCTGGATCCAGCACTGCTGCTAGAGAAGCAAGTAAATGCAGCCATAAGGGAAGCCTTCTCCCAACACTGACTAACCTGAAAAATGGCCCCCTACCTTGAGATTATGTCATCGAGACTGGATTATTGTAATGCACTCTACATAGGTTCCCCTCAAAGTCAACTCAGAGATTCCAGCTGGTGCATTTACTATTAGAAGTTAGACAAAGCACACACATTGCTCCAGTCTTGCAGTGATTTCAATGGCTACCCATCAGATACTGGGCTCAATTCAAAGTTTTTATTATCACATAGATGCATCTGACAAAGAGAGCTGTGCTTCTCAAAAGCATATGCTACAATAAAGTTGGTTAGTCTTAAAGGTGCTACTGGACTCTTTACTATTATCACATACAACCCCTTCATGGCCTTGACCCCTCATATCTGCTGGGCCGCCTCTTCCCCTATGCTCGGCCATGGCAGCTTTGCTCATCAGAACATGACCTTCTGCAGCTAACATACTGCAGCTGGGTGAATTTAACAGCTGCCTGTATGCTCACATTCTCTGTGGTAGCCCCTACTTTATGGGAAAGACTACCTCAGGAGGTCAGGAAAGCTCCCACTTTCCCAGCTTTCTGCAAACTATGCAAAACTATGCAAAACTGAGTTTTTCAGGAGGGCTTTTTCACCCGAGTAATAAAGCTGCGTTGTAAGAAATGTCTCACAGAGATGTCTTGGTAAAGTGGCATGGACTGTACGCTATACTATGGGGTACTCTCTACCGATGCACATAGTAGGCATGTACAGTTTGAAAATTTTCATGTTTTCAAATCCGTGGCTGTTGAGTGGAATGCTTGTTGCCATTAGGTAGTTTTCTGGTGGGGCTTTGCCGGGTCAGACTCTAAATTCATCAGTTTTTTCCATTCCCATGATTTTTGTGGCTGTTATTTTCAATGGGGAAGGGGGGGGGGTCCAATGAAAAGCTCTTGGGCAGCTGTTTTTGCACCCAAACCCCCCATGCCTGTCCTCCTAGGAAAGGTATTCCAACTAGGTTGCACTTGGCAGATCTTTTCCAAAGCCAATCAGATAGCACTTTCCACACTACCATTGCAGCTTGGACAAGTGACACTGTACAAAGTCATCTGGAATGACAAAGTTAAAATCAAACTCCCAAAGCTCAGTTCTGTCACTGAACATGACGATGATGTCCCACTGTGCAAATGTGTAGAAGGACAATGGATGTTTGGAAACTGTAAATCTTATCTCAAGCGTACTGAGCAATACCATTTTGATTTACAGAGGCTGGAATGGGAAAAACAGAGGGATGATACATCCCTCTGTTTTGTCTGAGCTGAAGCTTTCCAAGATGTTACACATATTTCCTCCACTGCCATCTGATACAAAGCTTGAAGTCCCTTGTGGCTTTCTATTGCTACTTTAAACTTATGCATTATACTGAGACCTCTCACCTGGCTTTTTTCTATCTGGAAACGATTCCCTGGCTCCAATGAGGTCAGAGCTGTTCTTTATTCCTGCCTATTGTGTCACAATGGTATTATTGCTGTCGTCTAAGGATCACTTCTCCCAGGAAGAAAGAGTGGAGAAAATGTTCGGCGTTCTTTCATTCACAAGCTTAGTGTGCTATAAAGGAGGCATAACTGTGACAGCCCAGCAGGAGTATGGAGTTCATTATCAGGCAGACAAATAAACAGACCTTGTCCTCCTCTCAGAAAGTCCACTAAGGAAGGCGTTTACGATTCCAGACCAATTCACTGCCTTAAGAGCAGCTTATGATGGTAGCTTAAAGCACTAACAATAGGAACAGTATCATTACCAGTGCTCATACAGTGCTGAAATGCTATTCCCACCACTCCCACATATGCCTCTTGACCTCCTGATGAGGATTCCTGAGCCCCTTTTACTGCTTGGGGCAGTAAAATCTGCAGGAAATTCTGCTTGGGGCATTCATCTGCTGGATACCCACTGCATGGAGTGCCACCTGGAATAAATGAACTGATGTGAGCATTACTTAGGATTCTGTTTAACAACTCAGTTTTTTCCAATGAAGGCCATATTTTGAATTCAGTAGAATACCATTGGCTCCACCAAGATAGCTTCAAGTGGGAAGCTGTGTTGGTCTGTACTGTAGTAGAAGACCAAGACTGGGGTCCAGTAGCACTTTAAAGACCAACTAGATTTCCATGCTATGAGCTTTCGAGAGTCAAAGTTCTCTTTGTCATATACCTGATGAAGGAAGCTTTAACTCTCGAAAGTTCACACCCTGGAAATCTAGTTGGTCTTTGAGGTGCAACTGGACCCCAATCTTGCTCCACCAGATAATTCATCCCCTTTGCAGCAGAGACCTGGCAAATTAGACCTCTTCAGACTTCTTGTCCTCAGTGTGACCAGCCTCCTCCTGCATCAAGGATGTCCACTGTCCTTTGCCTGGTTTCATCAGACTTGTGAAACTGAGGGCAAAGCTACAAGTGACAAAAGACACTTGAACGGCAAGTGTATTTCTCCCTGTTCACTTGCTCTCCACTCAATCCACTTGCCGTTCAAGTGTCATTCGTCACTTGTAGCTTGGCCCTGAGATGATTTATGGGAGTATTTTGACTGAACTTCTGTTGAGATTCGCAAAGGAAACAGAACAAGCTAAAAATCCCTTTATTCTCTTAATCAATAATTTCAATTTACAAACATATAGGCATAAATTATAAACTGTCATTGTACAAATAAAAATATAAACATTTGTATTTTTAAAAATCCTTTTATTCTCAAGTGAGTGACTGTAAAGGCAACTCTCACTCTAAGCCTTATTGCTGTTTAAATAGCACAATTATAAACATCAATAAGACTTTTCAGCCTGGGCATGGACAGAGGATTTGTCTAAGAAGAGTCCACATATCTTCACCTTTGTACGGGATATGGAAATGTGGGGAGGGAAAACAATAGACAGGGGACCCTGAACATTCAACCTTAATGCATTGCATACCATGCCATATTCCCATCTTACTCTTTCTGTTTTGATCAGTTTTCCTTTCTGCCTTTATAGGCTATAGAGCTGTGTTACATGAGACTGCTTTTTAGAAACATGGGAAAGCTTCTGCTGTTACAGTAGAAAACATGGTTCTTTTTATAGATGAAAGAAAATGGGTGGATTGAACATGCTGGAAACTTTTGATGGCATCTCAATACGGTTGACATATTAAGTATTTGACCATGTTCCTCCGCATACGGAAGGGGCAGAAATCATCTTCCCAGACGTTCACAGAAAACTGGAGTTTGTTGTTGCACATAGAATTGCATGCTCTTTCTGCTAATACATGAAAAGCTATTTTCATTATTTTGCTGGCAATTGAGGGCTGGCTGTGTGCAGCATACCAATAATGGGTCTTTGTTGTGTTGATCAAAAGCTTAAAAAGAAAAGGCAATTACAACTCTGAGAGTTGACAATTAAAAGTTATTAGGGGTTGTTTCTAACTGAAGTGAGTGACATAGGCATGACTCATTTAATAATGCAGTGATAGTTTTGTTCAGATAGATGCAAAATTGTCTTGTCTCTTTATTGATGGCATTTCTTGTACCTTGAGTTGAGTAAAAGAACTAATTGAACTTTAGGTTGAAGGGGATCAATTTGATATCTGACTGAACACCATTTACATGATCTACATACCATCTACAGCTGTATGTTACTTTTCCCTCTTCAGAATTCATTGATTCCTCCTAGGACAAGCATTTTTTCTGCCACAGGCCACCTCTAGCCTCACACAAAGGACCCATGAGATCTTCTCTTGCTCACACACTGCCTGCTTTCTAGGTCACAAGTCCTGCATGCCAACATTTATTTATTTATTTATTTATTTATTTATTTATTTATTTATTTATTTATTTTCAGATTTGTATTCTGCCATCCCTGCGAGCGGGCTCAGGGCAGATAACAACATATTAAAAATACAATTTTAAAAAATGCATATACATTAAAAACAACACATTTAAAACAGGATGGTGGACAGCCTTCACAGGGAGGGTTAAGATTTACACACCCCTTTTTCCAGGCCGGCGGAGGCCCAGCCTCAGCCTTATGCCTGGTGGAACAACTCTGTCTTGAAGGCCCGGCAAAAAGCTAGTAGGTCCTGCCAGGTCCTGATTTCAGCAGACAGAGCATTCCACCAGGTGGGAGCCAGGACTGAAAAGGCCCTGGCTCTAGTCGAGGCTAGGCAGGCCCTCCTTGGGGCCAGGGACCACCAACAGCTATTTGTCCCCTGATCGGAGTGTCCTCTGGGGAATATATGGGGAGAGACAGTCCTGGTCCCAGTCCACACAGGGCCTTATAGGTCAATACCAAAACCTTTTTATAGATGAAAGCAAATATCTAATTGTGATTTCTCTAATTGCTCCTCCTTCTCCCCAATAGGGCAAATTTACTCAGATGAAATAGCTATATGAACGTACATATCAGTTCTGAAGAAGGAAGCTCTGACTCTTGAAATCTTACACCCTGAAAATCTTGTTGGTGTCTAAGGTGCCTCTGGACTCAAACCCTGCTGTTCTACTGCAGAGCAACACGGCTACCCTCCTAAACATATGTGTTCCTTCAGTGTTGTTATGAAAATAAATTAGGATAAACGCATACACTCTTACTTCTGAACAGCAGAGGGAGAGACCTGTGGGATAACATTTAAAAGCACCCTGAAGGAATTAAATTGAAGAAATAGCAAGAAAAAATGCTCTGCAACACATACGGGGATGAAAGTTTTTTGGGGTGGGAAAGAACGGGCTACATTCCTATCTATTGAAATGTTCTATTTTTATCCCATTTTTCCTTCTGTGAGAACTCGGAACAGCGTAGATAGTTCTCTCTTCCTACATTTCCTCCCAAACAACCCAGTGAGGTAGGTTCAACTGAGAGAGAAGGAGTAGCCTAAGGCTATGCTAAACTGAACCTGGAGATTCAAAACTAGGTTTGCCCGATTCAAATCCATGGCTGTTACCAGCATACAACACAGGCTTCAGTTCACTGGTTCTATACATAGAGGCTGCGTGAACAATACAAGAAGGCACAGTCCTGACTCCTGAGTTACCTTACAGAAGAAAATGCCACCTTTATATCCACGGATTTGGAGGAGGCAAAAAATGAATTCAAAAGCATTGATGTTGCTCCTGGGCTCTTTCTGAGCACTGGAGAATAGGGAACGTTAAGTGTCCTGACCTGCATTACAACAGCCGCAGGATGCAAGACATCCATCATAGAACATCTTTTCAGGTCTCTATAGAGCACAGTCCTTAAAGCCTCCTACCTCTAGCTTTAAATTTCTATTGTGGTGCTCCTTTGGCAGGGATCCTTCCGCTACAAACCTGAGCACAGCTTGAGACTTGAAATATATTCCTGTTGCCAAGTTATAGGATCAAAAGGAGCTCCGTTTCTGGCGCAGCAAGGCTACATGCAATTTGTTTTTAAAATAGACTAATCCTCCTTTGTTATTTTTCAAAAAGAACGATTCTTGTTGTTTGATATTGACAACATGCTAATCATTTCAGTAGGAAATGAGTTAGTAAACCTGGATTTTTTTTTCTGTGAAGCTAGATAGGAGTGTTGCCATTTTCCCCCTTGTTATTAAAGCCACTTGCCTGAGATGGCTTCCACAGGACAGCAGTAAATGAGGTGTCATCTCTAAACAGACACGGCATTCTCCTTCTTTTGCTCTTTATTTCAATCACCATATCTGTTCGAAATGTGAAGGGATGAAAGCATCCAAGCATCATTAAGCATATTAAATACCAGCTAGTTTGGTGTAGTGGTTAAGAGAGGCAGGACTCTAATCTGGAGAACTGGGTGCAATTCCCCACTCCTCTGCTTGAGGTCAACTGGGTGACCTTGGGTCAGTCACAGCTTCTTGGAGCTCTCTCAGTTCCACCTACCTCACAGGCTATGAGGATAATGATAACACACTTTGTAAACCTCTCCGAGTGGGTGTTAAGTTGTCCTGAAGTATGGTAAATAAATTGGTTGGTTGGTTGGTTGGTTGGTTGGTTGGTTGGTTGGTTGGTTGGTTGGTTGGTTGGTTGGTTGGTTGGTTGGTTGGTTGGTTGGTGTTGCGGATCTGCCCTGGCTAGACTCAGAAGCATATCTGATTACCAAGTGTGGAAGGAAGTTAAAGAGCTTTGCAATTAGGGATGAGCCGATACAGTCATTGTCCATTGCTTTTTGAGTTTGTATACTGTTAACAAATCTCCATTTTGGTCCGTATTCCCCATCCCACTGGTGTTGGGTCTTCCTGTTCTCTCTGTCTTTGTCTGAGATCAGAAGAATTATTCAGGCTGTTACCACAACAATGAACAAGAGTCCTAAGTGACTGTAGAGCTTTTCACAATTCTCTTTAATCCGGGCCAGTGTTTTAGACTGTCCCAGTTCACTCCAGCATTTAGTGTGGGCAGGAACAGGGAGAAACGACGTTGTCATTGCAGCTCTACACACAGAATGAACTTCACCTATTAAATTGTTTGAAACGGTTTCCTGTCTGAAACTATGCTGCTTCCTTATTGTTCATCATCATCATCATCAGCCATCATTTATTGTTCATCTTTCTCAATGAAATCCAAGGTGGATTATACCCTGCAAGTGAATACAATATAATC
Organism: Eublepharis macularius; assembly: GCF_028583425.1. NCBI lineage: Eukaryota > Metazoa > Chordata > Lepidosauria > Squamata > Eublepharidae > Eublepharis > Eublepharis macularius. The sequence continues at coordinate 118,579,613 of NC_072796.1, read as the reverse complement.
AATAGCTAGGATATTCATTAAGCAAAATACAATATGATCAACAATTAAGACATTCAATGAAAACAGATAAAATAGAATACAGTAGCAGAAAATTTGAAGCATAAAGACAAACACAGAGATGAAATTCTGAATTAAAGTGTGATTAACTAACACGATATTTTTAGCAACAAGTAGGAGCATATCTACATCAGCAGACAGTACCCAATAGCCTAGTCTATAGTCCCTGTGCTTTACCAAAGTATCTCTTTGAACTCTTTCTTAGGACACAACCATATAATCTGAGTAGAAAGCCCTCCTGAATAATTCAGCTTTGCATAGTTTGCAGAGAGCCAGGAGAGTGGAAACTTTCCTGACCTTCTCAGGCAGTCCATTCTACAATGTGGGGGTGCCACAGAGAAAGTGTGTGTACGGGCAGCTGTTGGTTTAGTCCAACTGCACGGTAGTGTCTGCAGAAGGCCCTGTTCAGATGAGTGAAGCTGCCATTGAGGAGCATATGGAGAGAGGAGGTTATGCACATATGAGGGGCCCAGGCCATGAAGGGCTTTGAATGTAATAGTCATGACCTTGAATTGAGCCGCCTGATAACTGATGGGAAGCCAGTGGAGTGACTACAGAATGGGAGTGATATGCATGCTCCATTTAACTCCAGAAAGTAAACAAGCTGCAGCATTTTGCACCAGCTGGAGTTTCAAAGTTGACTTTGAGGGGAAACCTATGTAGACTGAGTTTCAGTAGTCTAGTCTCGATGTTACTGTGGCATGAATCCAGGTAGCCAGATCAGCTGTGTCAAGGCTAGTCTAAGTTGGGAGCTGCTTCTCTAGCAGTAGTGCTGGATCCAATATAACCCCTAGGCTCTTCACTGAGTCAGCCAGGGTCAACTGGATCCCATGAAAAATCAGAAGCACAATGTTCTTCAAGATTTATGCTTTTCCAACTAGAAGCACTTCCATCTTGTCTGGATTCAGTTTCAGATCATTTGCTTTCAGTTACCTGAAAAAAGCTGTCAAGCAGCAACTCAGTACCTCTACAGCATCACTCCAGGATTTGGACGGTGAGATATAGAGGGGATATCATCTCCATATTGATGGCATTCAGTTCCATAGGTACAAATAGTTTCTCCTAAAGGCTTTGCATAGAGGTCAAGTAACACGAGGGATAAGTTTGCAGTTTTTCGGACCTCACAAGATAATTCTCACGCTGGGGATAACTGGTCTCCAATAGGAACCCTCTGAGTCTGTTCCATGAAAAAAACATTTCAACCCATCCAAAATATATTGCCTGAGACCTACTTCTGCCTCCAAAAGTCTCAACAGGATAGCATAGTCTAGCGTATTGAAGGCTGCAGATACATCCAGGAGGAGAAATAATGAAGCATGGCCTTTTTCTACATACAGGTGGAGATCTTCAGCTAGAGTTGCCAGACTCATCTCCATCCCATAGGCTGGCTTAAAATCAGACTGAAAAGGGTCCAGAGCCAAAAAAGCCTGGAGTTGTTCCACTACTGCTCTCTTAACCACCTTGCCAAGAAAGGGTAGATTAGAAACTGAGTGATAATTGGCTACATCATTTTTGTCTAAGGGAGGATCAGGGCCAAACCTAACCACATCACCCAAACTGAAGTAAAATGGGCTTTCTCCAGGATAAGCCTATCTCACCCTGCATCTAACCACCTGACCATTAACCTTTAGCCATTTAAAGAACGAACCTGCTATGTTCACATTTGTCAAAGACAGATATTCTTATGTCAGTCTGAGAGCCAGTTTGGTGTAGTCGTTAAGAACGGCAGGATTCGAATCCAGAGAACCGGATTTGATTCCTCACTCCTCCGTTTGAAGCCAGCTGGGTGACCTTGGGTCTGTCACAGCTTCCAGGAGCTCTCTCAGCCCCACCCACCTCACAGAGTGATTGTTGTTGTGGGGGTTATACTTTGTAAACCGCTCTGAGTGGGTATTAAGTTGTCCTCAAGGGCGGTATATAAATGGGGGGAATCTAATTTAGACTATTTGAAGTGCCCACCAAAGCTGCAAGTCTCGTAACTGTCTAAAGCTGCCCCCAAGCTCTTCCCACATATTTCCCCCTTTTTAGAAACAGGGATGCTCAAATGTGCACCAGTTTTACTTACATCCTGTTCACAAGTAGAAAACAAGTAGCTACAGTATTTGATGGACTACACATTTGTTCATTATCCCATTCTTGGTTGTTTGGCAGATTGCTTCAGTGTCTTCCTTTCTCACAGTACAGCCCCGTGCAATCAGCTTTGTGAACATGCATATACTTTTTGCACACAGCCCAATTTTCTACTTCCCTTGCTTGCTGTACTTCTGCTCCACTTGACAGGCAATTGTTTAAATAAATCATGCACAAATGATATAAATCGGTCATCAATAAATGCTTTAAAAACACCCCTATCATTTAGTGTTCATCAGAGTAGTTCTTGGTGACATTAATGGCTGTCAATCTGTTTGGATCAGCAATATTTTTCTACATGTGCAGCTTTGAAAAAAAAAGTCTAATGCAAATGTGTTTGGCAGGCATTTGTGTCATTTGGTGCTGAACCAAACAGACTTGGTGATTTGCTCATGTCTGATCATCACATGTGAACAAGGTGAGTTTGACTGTGGCTCACATTCAACACAAACTTTGCAGAATCCCTAACTGGGAAATTTCTCAGGTCTCAGAACCACCCACTTGTCCCTCTCATCCTGTCAGGTTGCACACCTGAAATCCTCCTTGCCCTCTCCTCTCTGTAAAGAGAATGTGGGGGGAGGGGGGTTGGACCTAGCTGCCCTAGCCAGAATCATTCAGAAAGCCTACTTTTTGTTGGCTCCAAACCATTCATGTTAGTGCAGCAACAAAAGTACCCTTTGGCACACATAACATTCCCTCCCGACTTAATTTGGATTACTTTGAATTATTGACTGCACTGATATTTGGATGCCAGCATCTATGTTCCAATCTCCACTTGTACTTCGAGGGATAGGTGCTGCAGCCCTCTTTGATTTTCAGCTTCTTGCCTCCCTTTCTGGAATGCACAGGGGTTGGATTCTTTGAATTACTGTCGTCGTCATCGTCGTCGTCGTCGTCTTCTTCTTCTAACAAGAACGATAACGGTGACGGTGACGGTGACGGTGACGGTGACGGTGACGGTGACGGTGACGGTGACGGTAACAATAACAATAACAATAAATTAATTTATATACCAACCTTAAGGACAACTTAATACCCACTCAGAGCGTTTTATGAATTATGGTATTATCCTCATGACAATCACCCTGTGAGGTGGGTGGGGCTGAGAGAGCTCCAAGAAGCTGTGACTTACCCAAGGTCACCCAGCTGGCTTCAAGTGGAGGCATGCGGAATCAAACCCGTTTGTCCAGATTATAGTCCTGCTGCTCCTAACTACTACACCAGACTTGGCATTCCTGTGTTATTTTGACTGCAAGAGATTGATAATTTCCCAAGCCACATATTTTTATTATTTCTCCCAAATAAACTTTTTCTGATTTCACTCTGGATTCTGAAAGCTTACAAGGCTATCTTGCTGTTTTATCAAAAGGTCCTTTACAGCCATTGGATAGGTCATCAGTGAGGCTGGGGACGTTCCTTTAAATGGAACCTAAACAAGCAGCTTCTTCAGTTCAGGTACGAGAGGTGGAGGAAGGTGATTGTGCTCCCGTAGGCTGCAGTGAGTTAGTTCTCAGCTTGGAATAAGAGCCACACTTGATTAACCTGTGTCTTCTTGATCACACCCAGTAATTGTGTTGTCATTGAACTCAGTTCTAGCCCATCTTGTTTTTACTGCTGCCTATGATCATTCTTTTGTTTCTTTTAATGGCATCCTCATGTCACTTATACACACACCATTTTTACATAATATAATAATCGTAAAGACTATTTATTTATAGTCTGCCTTTCTTACCAAGACTCAAGGTGGATTACACAATTAAAAACAATGCAGTATAATTCCAATGAGCAGGTCAATACAATGGGATTAAAAATTAGAGTAGTAATAGAATGCCACATACAATAATGCATACAACAAACAATGAAACAAAACTGGATTACAAAATTACAGGAACAGTGTAACAGCATGCGGGATGCAATAAACAAAACAATGATAACTAGCTACCTAAAATTTCACAAGATATTAAAACCTGGCCCCGTTCCTTTTCTAAAAAGACCCTTCTGAACAATTCTGTTTTGCACCTTCCACTGAATAATAAAAGCATAGTACCCTTCCTGAGCTCATCAGGCAGGCCATTCCACCATGTGGAACCATCGGATTGCTCAGGTACGAGCAACTATTGACCTTCCCCATTTTCAGCACAGCACTTGCAGAAGACTTTGCAATGACAAGCAACACTGTTGGTGTAAATGTGGGCTCAGAACGGCCACTTTCAGTCTTCTCAGGTTCCTGAATGTAACCATCCATTGGCCCTATCAGGGCTTGCTGAAATGCTGCCATCCTTAACTGAACTCAGCTGCCCACATCTCCCAGGTCTTGTCTACCTCTGCATTGGGTGCCATCATTTCTCCATGTGACATCAGACTGGATAGGCCCTCAAAGTGGCTCAAGCACAGCACATCTAGAATGGCTTTTGTTAATGCCTCCCGTATGCCATTGCAGCTGACTTGAAGGGTCCATGATCAGAATGGGTTCCTCTATTCATTTCCAATTGCCTGTATACTGAGCCCTTGGAATGCCAGTATGCATGTGTGACTGCTTCAGACAGCAACTGATGAATAAAACACTTGGCTTGTTGTGCTTTTCAAGCCTTTTAAAAGATGACTTCATTAGCATGGGGTTAGAGAGCATATGATGATATATCCTTTATTTCTAATGCAGGATCTGATGTGGGCAGAAGATTCAGATTATTAGGACCAAGCTAGAATGGACAGTTTCCCTGGATTTATTCCTATATGTGCTGACACCATTTTTAATTGATTTGTGGTTTCTTAACACAGAGCCACAAGGCCCCCTCCAGAATTGGTGCACTACAGGGCAGCCCTAGATGCATGGGCTTGCTGGCCGGCTAGCTTGCTTGGAGGCAAGGCCTTGCTACCTCGTCCTGGTATGCTGGGTGGAGGGGAGCGGAGGGGAGGGATTGCCGCTCAGCCTTCCATGTGCCACCACCTTCTTTTTTTTCTTCTGCTCTTGCTTCCTTTTGCAGGACGAAGATAGCAGCCCGGCTAGTGAGTCTGTGTCGTCCTGCTGTTCCATCTTCCTGCTATTCCAGTATCAGGTTATAGCATCTCTTCCAGCTACTCAGAATAACAAGGCCAGGGGAAGTTCCAAAGTCAGGTCATTCAGGCTGTGGTCAGGTCTTCCAGCAGTCTCTTAAAATAACAAGCCAGAGATGGAGTATTTGAAATTCAGAGTCGTTCAAGATGAGGTCAGGTCTTTTAGTAATCAATCCAGGTAGTACTGGTAGGTCAGTATCTCAATGTATGCATTGAGTTCATGCCTAGAAGCATCTCTCTGGAGGCTTTATAGCCTGCACGCCCACACATCATGTACCTAGCCAGCTTCACAGGCACATTCATGTCCACTGTCATCTTCACTGTCAGCAGACAGCTGCCATTGAGCCATCAAGCATGCACCATGGCTTTTTGCTTGTAATTCTGCCCTTAGTCTTTGCCTATGGCATTCCAGAGACACTGACCCTGGAGGACTGGGAGCAGCTGGCTGGCCTTCACCTGCTGGCTCAGAGCTGGAGGATGGAGCTACTTGTTCTGACCCAGCTTCTGGCTGTAGGTCCTGGCATGCCTGCTCCTCATTCCACTGCTGGTTGACTCCTGGGCTGGTTGGGTAGGGCTCCTTCTCCTCTGAGGAGCCTTCACTGTCACTGAGCTCTGGCTGCACCACGACAGTTAACCAAATGTGTTCAAGGCACAAGCGACAGCTGTTTGTTGTGCCTGGGGGTGTCACTTGGCAATCCTCACTGTATACAAAAAATGAGCAGATACTGTATTACGAGTTGCCTTGTATTTCTTTCTTTTAAAAAGCAGGGCCAAAGTGTTCCTCAGGAAGAGTTCAGAGTGACATGAGCATGTAAGTATCCTGGAAGGGGGGGGGGGTTGCATTGTGAAAGTACCCAAACAAAAGCACAGATTCTGCCCACCTTACAGACCCTGCACAGTGTCCCGTGAACACTGACAGAGATGGGTTCAGGGGATTTTCCAAAGTGGAAGGAGCCAGGATGGAGTGTTGGGGGCTAGACTCCACCAGTTCCTTGTGCTTGCTGAAATGCAGTGAACCTGCCCTGTTCTCCCTCTCCCTATCCTCTTCGTAGAAAAGCCAAGCCCAAGCCTTCCCCTCCCCATATGCAGATTCAGCCCTAGGCTGGGCAAAGGGAGGCAGGGCAGGCATCTGCCTTATGATTGGAGCTGCATGGCATGTGCAGCTGGGTTGACATCTTCCTCTTGTGAAAGGAGGCAGGAGAAGGATGAAAGTGGGGCAGCAGCTCATGGAGGGCTGATGGGCAATCCCTCTCCAACCCCCACCCAGCACGCTGGGGTGAGGCGGCAAGGCCCTGCCTCGGGACGATCTGGCCAGCTCACAGGTCTGTGCATCTAGGGCTGCCTCACTGCATACTTATTCTGGAGGTACAAATCAATTAAAAATGGTGTCAACACCCACAGGTATAAACTCAGGGAAGTCGTCACTTCTAGTTCAGCCCTTAATCTAGTCTTTGATGCATCTCTTCAGTTTCTTTACCTTTAGTTCTTCTTCCAAGGGTTTTTTTTTAATTACCTGCACTATATCCAATGAAAAACTCATTCTTGGGGATTTCCATGTTTTATTAGGAGACGCTAAAACATCTCCTTGAGGCTTTAATCCTTTATAATACACTTCATTGCCAGCTGCTAAAGGAGGGTACTAATAAGCACCTTAAAGGAAGACTTATGCAATTGTTTTTCAGGGTGATAAGATAACAATTCATTGAGCTATGGGAAATGGCAGACAAGAACATAAAGACATCACAAAGAGGATATATTACCCGGAATTGGTGACCAATCCTCTGACTGTCAAAACACTATACAGAATTAAGCCTAATTGAAGATAATAATGGTTTTGCAATAACATAGAATCCTGTAGGAATCCTCTTTTCTTAGGTATGGGTGTTTGATTCCAAGCTTAAAAGCATTAGAAAGGGAGGATATTAATTAAAGAACAAGACTATTTTTTTTCTTAAGTGCCTAAAGGGTAACAAGAGGTGTGAGAACACTCTTAACTCTACCTAGCTTAGTGTTCGTAGTTGTATCTACAGCAAAACATATAGTTGTATTAAATGTATAGGGAAGGGGCTGTGGTTCAGTGAGCATCTGCTTTAAATGCAGAAGGTCCCAGGTTCAATCCCTGGTGTCTCTATTGGTAAGTGATGTGAAAAATGTCTGCCTCTGCCTATAGAGAGCTGCTTCCAGTCAGAGTAGACAATACTGGTCTTGACAAACCAATGTTCTGACCTGGTATGAAGCAGCATTATGTGTTAGTGTCCAGACTGTTGTTACAGTTTTATTAGCAGCCACGTAAATAGATCAGCGAACAAAAAGGAAAACTTCCACCAGAGGCTGTATAGTTAATAATGTGAAACTCACAATCTTACAATATGATTCTCTTATAGTATTGTAAAGGCAGGTACAACGGTTATATGTCCAATAAACTAGAACTTTATGATTTTTTACAAAGTACTAATCTACAATATTGTGCAACATAAACTCATACACTTTATACACCAAATTAGTATTTCATATACAAGATGCAAAATTCAAACAAAAGGTTCCCCGGGGAGAGGGGAGGGGGGACTGGGAGGGTTGAGGCAAATAGAGAGTGTCCATTAATTATTACTTATAAGGGTATAAAGTCCCAATAATCTTGTGGACCATCCCTCGTAGACGCGACCGTGCAGTTCCAGGTAAGCCCGAAGAGACGTTGTTGGCCAGGTGTTTCAGTCAACTTTTCGTCCGCAACTTCCTCAGGGGCACCTGTCTTGACTACTACACTAAATAAATCAAATACACCTAACAGTCATTCATTCATTTATCATACACGATTATTCATCACGGACAGCACAAATTCTTACCCATGCACGCGAACTCTAGGCTTCTCAACCCACTCCCAAGTTCGACGCTGATGAATATCTGACGTGCTCCATAAGAACCTAACCCACTTAAATGTGTGTAGTAACTGACAAATCTGTTGCAGCTGTTTCCAAAATACCCATTCAGAGGTTAATCCAGAAAACACTTAAGAACAATCTCATTATTGAGTCCCTTGGGGGACAAAGTGTCCAGGGTGTGGATCCAATAAGCTTCCCTTCGTAATAATTCCTTTTGCAAGCCCACACCTTTGCTAGCCTGGAACAGCCCTGTGACCCTAATGGTCTCCGCATCATGGCTTTATTCTGAAAAATGAAGGGAAAGGGGAGCCTCTACTACCTTATTCCAAATCCTAGACACATGTTCTAGGATGCGAACTCTGAGCGGTCTAATGGTACTGCCTATATAAATCTTATTGCAAGGGCATGAGATCATATATACAATTCCAGCTGTCTGACATGTAATGAAGGATTGCAACCTAATAGGTCTCGTCATTCCAGGTGCCCGAACCGTGTCTCCTTTCATAATATATTTACATGCAGCACAATGGCCGCAGCTGTAAGTGCCCACGGGGATCTGATGGGTACTAGTAGGAGTTGTATGGGTTTTTAGAGCCGAGTGGACTACAAGATCTTTGATACTAGCTGTTTTCCTAAATCCTATCAATGGGCCATTCTCACAGCCCGGAATGTCATTGATCAATGACCAATGCTTCCATACTATCCTGCTGATCTGTTTAGAAAACGGAGTGTAGTCAATTGCCCATCTGACAGCTTCTTTCTGTGCTCGCTCCGTCCTAACTAACAGTTCCTCCCTTGATTTTAGTGATGCCCTGGAATCTGCCCTTATAGATCAGGCAGCAGAAGGTGCAGCAATAGATCAGGCAGCAGGAGGTGCAGCAATTATCTCCACCCAGGTTGGATGTAATAGTTTGGAACATGCACCATGTCAGTAATATTTCTGATGTTCAGCCTAGCCTGGGAAGTGAGCAACAGCACCAGAATGGTGGGAAAGGTCTCGATGGGTTTTGTTGTACTTTGAATAATTTGCAGGGTTTAAGGACTGAAGAAAGGAATCGTTGCAGTATGTCCATGAGATCTTTTGTGTATTCATCCTGGCCTTATAGTGCTAGATACTGGTGGCCAATGTACTAAGGCTTTTTCAGTAGTGGCAGAACCTCACCTTTGGAATAGTCTTCCTTGAGGCTCTCTTGCACCTACTTTCCTTTCCTTTAGGCACCAGGCCAAATCATTCATTTTTGCCATGGCTTTTATCTGAGGAATTCCATAGTTTAGAACCCATTTTTATGGTCTGCTTCTGAGGACTGTTTTATGGATCTCATTTTTCAGAACACATCGTTGATACACTGTGAAAACACAAGAATCTGTGCAGCTGGCCTTGATACGCTACAACACTTGAAGGATTGGTAAAGATTTGCTAATTAGGTGTTTCTGTTAGACTCTCTTCTGTTGCGACTGTGTGTGCTCTCAGGCTTGCCTGTTAATGTGGTTTTGGGATCTCGTACTTGTGGAACATTTTGTGGGAATTTGCTATCCCTTGTAACATTGATATTCTACGCTGCTTTCCTTGTCAGAGACAAAACCAGTTAGTATTACAGCATAATGAGATTTCCTAGCTCTGCAATGGCAAATGTGGGGAGATTTGGGGATAAATACCATAGAGATTAGGGGAAATTTCTAGTGTCACTATCACACTCACACCATTTTTTCTTGCTACAGGTGGAGGACTGAGCACTGAAGTAGAGGATTGCCCTCTGCTAAAGGGCAAATGGCAAGCCGAAGCATAATTTTTAAAATTTATTATTTATTTATTTATCTATCTATTAATTTAATTTAATTTAATTTAATTTAATTTAATTTAATTTAATTTAATTTAATTTAATTTAATTTAATTTAATTTAATTTAATTTAATTTAATTTTTAACTTGCCCTCCCTGCAAGCGGGTTCAGTGCAAAGTACAACATTGATTAAAATACAACTTAAAATCAATTATAAAAACAGATAAAATACTGTGTCCCTTTCGGGGCAACCAGCGGGAGTGGACTCTTCATACCCCTTGTAGAGGGAGACCAGTAGAAGGCTCAGCAATGATGGGCTAAAATTAGCCTCCATCATATGCCTGGCGGAACATCTCTGTCTTACAGGCCTGCCTAAATAATACAAGATCCTGGAGGGCCCGAGTGTCCTCAGACAGAGAGTTCCACCAGGTTGGGGCCAAGACTAAAAAGGCCCTGGCCCTGGAAGAGGCCAGCCGAGCTTCCCTAGGGCTAGGGACCACCAGTAGATGTTTTCTGGTTGAACGAAGTTCTCTCTGGGGCACATACAGTGTTCATGGGAAGGCCCTCACAAAAGCTACTGTAAAAATCCCAATTGTAAATGGAAGTTTGATTTGTGCCGTGTATGCCCACTGTGTGCTTTATGTACCTTTTATGCATGCACATAAAAAACAACCCTAAGAACACTTTCCTGGGTCAAAGTCTGATTGAATAAACCTGAATAGGATTCTGGTAGAGCTACTTAGGAGCGCTTTCATGATGTATTTACAAATAATGCAAAGTCCTGGTTTACTGAGAACCAAATAAAAATGTGTACGTTTTCCAGGAAAAATAAGTTTTAAGAAACAAAAATGAGAGAGAGATAGTAAAGAAATATGTATTTTAATTGCACAAGGAAGAAGCAAATATGAAATGGGGGTTTGGGAGTCAGCCGGGATAATAAATTAAAAATCATCCCTTGTACTCCCTTGCACATTTCAACAACAATAATGACAACAACAGCAGCATTTTTGCTCTGAAACAGCATGAACTGCAGTGGAAATCTATGAGAAGCAATAATATATAAGATGCTAGCTTTAGATCTTAGTTATCTTGGAGGTCATCAAATAGTTATATATTTTACAGGATTAATTACAGATTTGATGATGAATAGGAGTGGGGAGGCGCTTTGACCATCACTGATGTGCCTTCCCCCCCCCCAAAGTTACCCACCATTGTTTGAACATATTGATTTCAAATATTACAGTTCTAGAAAAACCCCTGTATTTTCCTGCCTACACAACACAATATTTATAGCATGTGCTTTTAGGCACTTCTTGCAGATGAAATAGAAAACCATGCAGCAAACTCTTGGAAGACTTCTATCTTTATTCACCTTTAGCAGTAACCTTTTTCCCTCTGCTATTTAATGTGCCATCTTGAAACATAGAGGAACTTCATTTGTGATGGAATATGGTGAACTGTTTGGCTTCATTGTATTTGGGCAGTGTCTAAAAGAGCTCTTGTTGAATGTGGTTTAAATAGACAGGTTATTATTAACTGTTAAAAGTAATGACTTGTATGCACACTGCCTCCATTTTGTACTTATCCCTTCCATCTTGGTGCCTTAAGACTTGCATTCCCTATTTAACATTAGAACAAATAATCAAGTTTCTGGTTAGCATTAAACAAAAGGCAGACTAAGGAGAGGACCATGCTTGAGTCAGGCTAGCTTGAGGGTTAGGCAATTTCTGCAAGATTTGGGAAGGGAAAGGCCTCACCCAGGAGTGGACCTTTTACCACAATACACTTTCTCACCATTACCATGTCAGTCACCTGAGGTCTATGGCCATATGGAATCAGCCACCTTTGTCCTGTTTCCCACTGTTGCTCAGATTTGCATTTTGACCTGGAGATCTCCGTTACTTTTTAGAACCATCACAAATTTCATCTTATTTGTTCTCACAAATACTCATCTCATGGACACACACCCTGCACCAGTCCCTTTTTATTCCCAAGCTTTTCCTCCTATAACTGAGGACACAGTTGTCAAAAGTGCACCTTTTGCATGCTCATAAACTACCTTTGTTTGGCACATAAATAGACTAATTTGTGTCAAGCACTTTGACACCCATGTAGTAGCTGCTTGTATTAATTACATGACCAACTTGCTTCAACGTGAAAGATTTCTTTGTATATGTATACGGGAGTCATTGTAATCCCACTACATGTTGAAGTGGAACAATTTGGGGACGTGATTTTTGTATAAAATCATCTGTTATGGCACAGAGCTTTGCTTCAGGATGCTGTCTAGTTTGTCCTTGGAATGTTTCAAAGACAATTGACTATCGGCAGTTCCATGAAAAAAAAAGAATAGGGTGAGTAGATTTTGAGCAGGAAACAAGACATCTCACCTATTAGAATATTTCCAAGCAGAAACAAGTCTGTATTTCACATTATTGGCTAGATGCTAAGCAAAGCATATATACTTGGAAACAGTCCAATTGATTTCCATTGGTTTTATGTTCAAGTCTTTAACAGCCATGGCAGGGTAATAAAGAGATACGCCTTCCTTATTAGTCTATTGCATTTCTGTGAATTTAGACTGGGAACAACTGTGTGTTTCAGTTTTCTGCCTGCTATGCGACATCAAAAGGCACATCAGCCCTGCCCAAATGGAAGTTCATCTGTCTGAGCTTCTTGACCATTTGAACTGGATGTAAGGAACAAATCCAGCCCAGAAGAGTTTAAGATAAGGAGAGCGAGACTTATACCACAATGTCAAGTACCATGAACAATTACAATGTTTCAATCATGATGATGATGATAATCATAAAAGAGCCAGCATGATGCAGTGGTTAGAGCATGGGACTAGGATCTGAGAGACCCAGATTCAAATCCTCACACACCTTCAGCCTAACCTATCTCACAGGGTTATTGTGAGGATAAAATAGAAGAGACAAGAATTATGTGTCAACTTGGGTCCCCATTGGGGTGAAAGGCGGGTATAAATTAAGTAAGTAGCTGAAAAAATAAATAAATATGTGCCTTGTGCAATTGCATTGGTTTTAAAACTGGAGATTTGATTTGTGTTCTGCAGTGGAATGACACGTTTAAGAGGATGAAAAGGTAAATGAATAGAATCAGAGCATGTACCAAGTATTTTGTCACATTGAACTACTAGAACACCCATCAGCTTGCCTCTTGAGAGCAAACTCGACCCCGGTAACACTAGCAAAATGTTTGGCTGAGAGCAGCACTTTCTGGGAGAAGGTAACAAGCATAGGCCACACCCCTTGCCTTTTATCCTATATCCACTGCCTCAGAACAAGATGAGTCCCAAAACTCCTGCCACTTTCTCATGGGGTCATCTCATAGCCAACTAGGTTCAGGAGACAGCTGCTGCTACTTCAGCCACTTGGTTCATCAGACCAAGCCAACACTGGTTCAGATATGGAAGGCAATGTTAGGCATAAGCTATATGCTGGTTGCTTCCTTCTGTCCATCTGTTGGACCTAGCCAAGCCTTAGGCTTAGGTCGGAACTTGCCGGAAGTGGTAGGAACCTGGGAAGTAATAACAAGCTGCAGCTGCTAACATGGTACAAGCAAACCCCAGTGGCTTGTCTGTGATGTCTTACAGTAGGCACTTAGTTGGTCTGGGGAGAGGAACAGCCCTGGACAGAAGATGAAAAACAAAACTGAAAGGAAGAAGAAAAACAAATATGTCAAAAAGGAGGAAGTAAATGTATACATCAAAGTTGGGGATCTAGGAAACAAGAGCTATTCGTGATTAATATTACAAAGGCATGGATCCAACTGAGCGTTTCTGCAGATGAAACAGTTTCTGTCTGTGGAATACAACTTTCTTCTTCTGGCCAACTGCATTCCAAAATCCCCCCTCCCAATACTGTTTGTGGGGAAAAGGGCCCCCCAGAAACAGCATTTCAGGGCATTTAGCAGGCAGAAATCCTTCAGTCCTCAGAAAAGCTGCTTCAGATCCACCCAAGCCATCTTTTAATCATTCTGATATATTCAAAATTGTGATTAAATAATGCTAATGTTTTACCATAGCAATTCCTTTATATGCACAGAGGAAAAATTTACAATAGGAACTTGCTCACCTTCCCCCACCCCATCCTGTAGTGCCTATGCAATCGACAACCATCCCAAGAACTCAACTCTGCAGGTGCCTCCAAATTCCCAGCTCCACATAACTTCTTAAAATTGTCCCACTATATGAAAGAGATTTATTTTTTTCCTGACTGTCCATCTGCACTTCACTCATTATGAGAAATAATTGAAAGGGAAATGCTTCTGATCCATGTTTACCTAACCAAAGATGACCCTTCATCTATGGCACACTGGGCATTTCTATTTATATGCAAAGTAAGAGCTGTAGTTGTTCCTTTAAATGTAGAGAAGTTCATAAAGTATTCCCCTCACTCACTGATACACACTCAGTTATTAGAAAGAGAAACTACCAGCTCTCCACATGAGAAAAAAAATCCAATCATTTAAGAAACAACTTGCTATTGCATATTCCACAGCCGTGGTGCCCATCCATCTGAAAAAAGCTTCTCTGAGTATTGCAATACAGTGATTATAAGCTGCAAAACATTGTGCTTAAATTCATAACTTTTTCATTAATGGAACGGTTAGGTCTTTAAACCTACATTATAAGAGAACTTTTGCATTTGTATTCAGAAGGGGAAAAAATAGATCTAAAATGGGTCTGCTTCCTTGTTTATACAGCCTCATTGTTTACTGTCAGTCCTTCCATTATTAAAAAAATATCCAATTTTTTTGTGGTTGCGTTATCTTAGAAAAAACACCAAGGGAGTACAAATTAAAGAAATGTTTGTATACATGCTGTGGCTGCCGCTGCCTTGAAATCCTGCCGATATTTCAAATTCAGACAAATAGCTCTATTTTTACCGGGTGATTCTGTAAACCTTTTTACCCAAGTTCACACTACTAAAAATCTTCACAGGGCTTCTGCATCTCCCTAATTTGCACGCTGTCAGCATCAAAATGGACAATTTGTTTCCATCCCTCTATGGTTTTCAAGCTGGGGGGACCAGAAACTTCTCAGAAGTTTATCAAGGACTCATCAATGACAAAATCAGTCATGGTGAAAAAGCATACCTAATAGTCAGATTACCAGCCATTTTCCATCTTTGCTCGGGAAGTTTGGGGAAGAGTTGTGGCTCAGTGATAGATCATTTGTGTGGCATCCAGAATATTCCAGATTCCATTCCAGCCACCTCCCTTTAAAAGAATCAGATAGTGAGTGATATGAAAGACCTTCATGCGAGAACCAGGAGAGCCACGGCCATTCGTAGTAGACAAGATTGACTTTGATAGATCAATAAGGCAGCTTCATGGTATCATGTGGAGTTTGTTCCACCGCAGGGTCACAGTGTGTGTGGGCTGACACTGAGGCCCAAAAGGCTTGGCCAGTGCCCCATATAATCTAACTGTACATCCTAAAACACTCCCTAGAACCACTCATAATATGCAGAACTCCCTCAGCAAGTATCTAAAGTATGTTAACTTTGTAATGCTCATTCTGATATGGTCCTCTTTCTTTTTCAGTTAGATTTTTCCTTTAACCCTCTTCTTACACCCACTGGGTAGATTGCTGCCACCAGGAATTATATTCCAAAATAAGTAATTTAAATTTCCCTTTTAATAATGTGCCCAAGCGTCAGGCTCCTTTGTGGGACAATGTGGCCCTGAGGATAGGAATGGGATATATAGGAATGACAGATACCTTGGGATAAAAACAAAAACAAAAACTTATTTTTACAAGAAGTGTATTGGTTTTACTCTAGTACTTAAGCATGATGGTTTCAAAGATAGTTCTCAGTTCTTAAAGTTTCCTCACATAGGCTAAGGGCCAAGCTACACATGACGAATGACACTTGAACAGCAAGTGTATTTCTCCCTGTTCACTTGCCCTCCACTCAATCCACTTGCCGTTCAAGTGTCATTCGTCATGTGTAGCTTGGCCCTGAGATATACATAAACTTTCCCTCTCAGGCACTCACACAGCTTGCCTGCTTCAGATATATCAATCTCTCACTCAAATATACATTCCCTCTCAGATGCACACACAGTTTGCCTGCTTTGGACAGAATTTTCTCTGGGGGCCAAGCTACACATGACGAATGACAATTGAACAGCAAGTGTATTTCTCCCTGTTTACTTGTCCTCCACTCAATCCACTTGCTGTTCAAGTGTCATTCGTCATGTGTAGCTTGGCCCTCACAGACACACAAAGTTCAGGCTTCTGACTGAACTAGAATGAGAATCCCCTCAGGCTTCCACACAGGTTGCCTGCTTTGCCCAGACTGAATCTTTTCTCCCCACTCAGCAACTAAAAACTGCATTCACTCCACCCACATTCTGAGGGCCAAGCTGCAAGTGACGAATGACACTTGAACGGCAAGTGGATCGAGTGGAGCGCAAGTGAACAGGGAGAAATACACTTGCCATTCAAGTGTCATTTGTCACTTGTAGCTTGGCCCTCAGTCATCAACCAACCATATCACTCACTCATCCCTTTCTTTCAGCCCCCCCACAATCTGTTCCACACCAAGCGTTTAAAGACACACACACACTTAAAATCATCACACTGATATTCCATATTTTCAGGTCACTCTAATTCATTGCCTCACACACATGTCAGTGTACTTCTGTATAAAGTGCACTGGGTCTTCCGAGGCCTAGCACAGCTTTCTAACTGCACACCACACATGAAGCTGTCTTATATCAAGTAATACAATTGGTCTATTAAGGTCTGTATTGATTGGTGGCAGCTCTTCAGGGCATCAGGCAGAGGTATTTCACATCACTCACTCCCTGATCCTTTTGCTGAAGACAGGAGAGGGCAGGGAAATGAAGATAGTCCTGGAAGAAGTCAATCTGTTTTTGTCACAAGCTGTCTTTATGATGCTCAGCAATGGGCTTTAAGTTATCCATTGCTTCCTCCTGCAGTGTGGGAGGAAATGTTTGGTGACCAAATACCATTGCTGACTAAAGCACTCCCTGAGGCATCAGAAGAGTTGCTGGGGCTTGGCCCTGCTTGGTCCTGGCCACCAGCAGTCATCTAGAGTAGTGGTCCACTGGGAAATGTCCCTATAAGATAAATGGCTAGTCAGTAGCTCATTGAAGATGTTAGAAATCAAACCTGTGCATGCAAGTCTTATGAACCACCAGTGACCCTGAACATATATCGTGTAATCCAGGCACAAGGGCAAGAAAAAAAAAGTGTTCCTAATTGTGGAGATTTCTCTGCACAGAACTTCAACCCTACATGTCTGCTGAGTACCAAATTCCCCTTTTAAAATGTTAATCTCAACTACCAGAAATGATTCAATGCACAACATAAAACACTTCCATTGTCTAGCTATGTAATTTCACCAGAGAATGCTATTAGTTCCAAAGCTGTCAGATTAAGAAACATATTATCCTGTCAATTTTCAAAGCAATTACACACAGCCATTGCATTCCTAAGCCCCTCACTGGTTTTCTTAATGAGTTCAAAGTTCATTAGTGTTCCGTCTTCATTTCCTTTGTAATTAATTCCCAAAGTTATTTGTTTGCCCGCCACACAAATAATATGGTGTGAGCCAAAAGAGAGAAGATGAAGAAAAGGGAGACCAAATAGATGTATACGGTGAGGTGGGCTTAATTCCTGTGAGCATAAAATTGTCTGCTAATGCTGTAAAGTGACCCAAGACATCTATTTATTTTTGCTGTATCAGGGGCAAGCTACACATGACGAATGACACTTGAACGGCAAGTGGATTGAGTGGAGGGCAAGTGAACAGGGAGAAATACACTTGCTGTTCATGTGTCATTCGTCATGTGTAGCTTGGCCCTCAGACTAACATGGCAACCTGTCTATTAATTCATGTGGGGATGCTTCTGTATTCGATATATCTCCCCAACTTTTTGGAAGGTATGTAACCTATTAACTCTCTGATTGGCAATGTAGCTTAAAGGTGATGAACACTTTCTTGATTTTTTTTTATAGATAGGATTAGACAGATTCATGGAGAATAGGTCTATTGTTGGCTACTAGAGATGACTATACAAAAAAGAGGCATTCTAGGGGGATGATACCAAGACAGAGAACAGAACGGACATTGTATTCACTGACATCAGACTAGACCAGGTAGTTTTGATGTTCTTGAAGGTGTTCCGTTTATTATACTGGTGCCCCTGAAAAAGCTTTGACTGCAAAACAAACTGGGCTAGCGATTTGTCGGGCAATTTGTGTGCCACTCCCCCAGGAGGAAGCCTGCTTAGTTCTCTACATCAGGCATACATCACACAGACTCCATTGAGGGAGAGATTTGCTGTACTAACTGTGACTTCTTCCATAAGACATGGTGGTTGGAAGTATGGAACTGCCGTGTTGTTGACTGCTGATGGGCTATTGAACTGTTAATGAACTGGAATCTGGTTGCTTACAACGCTTGTATATCTCACACTTGAATATGTATGATTGGCTATATTTATCGGCTTAATGGTTGTATACAGATTTTGTGTATTGTTACTATTGATTGTATAATTCATTGTATTTAAATCTCGAGTTAGACTGTATTAAAGTGCTTAGTATACATTGTTAGAATCAGAAAAAATTCAGAATTCTGATTTACCTTAAGTCCTGATACAGTTTTGACAGATGTGGTCACTGTTGTGTAGTTTGATGCAGGAAAGAAGACAACACGAGGCTGAATTCTTAACATAAAGACACCTTCTTCAATCCTTCTTGTAACCCCTGCTCTATGTTCTCCAGACTTTCTTTTATCCTCCAGAAGAATCTGAAGAAGTGATCTGTGGCTCATTGAAAGCTCATACTCTACCACTAATTTTGTTAGTCTTATAGGTGCTACTGGACTCTTGCTCTTTTCTCTTCCTGTTCAGCTTTTTCCTTTCAGTATCAGTGGTTCTAGTCTCCCCAGACCAGTTGCGATTCTGTGAAATCTCCAGGCTCCACCAGAAGTTGGCAACCATACAACAGCCATTAATATTGATCAAACAGAGAATTAGGCCATCCCTGTAATAAACTATGATGCAAAAAGGAGGGCGGTGAATCCCACAGGGAATTAATTCCACAGGGAATTAATATTGATCAGACAGATAAGCACCAAATGGTAAGACTTTAAAACAATTACAATGTTTGTTTATAAATGCCCTTTTTTGTTCATTCTTCATAAACGTTTACAATGTAATGGGGCAAGGTGGTGGTGATACAGTGGGTTAAAGTCTGTGTGTGGGGGGCTAAGTTACATGGTGAACAATAGGGGAATGCACTTTAAAAGTCAGTAGTTTTTGGATTCTGGCATTGGGAATTTGATAGATATCAGTATTCCCAATATTCAGGTCCGAAAATACTGGTTTTGTATTTGGATCTGGGTTTTTGGGGGGGATTTCAAAAATAGCCCGATCCATTATTTCCTATGGAAGAATCTTTCTGGGGGATGCAGGGCCTGATTTGGAGCAAACAGGACCAAACTTACAGTGGGGGGGGGGCTGCCTGTCCTCTCAACAGCCTCCAAGGTTCAAGAAGATTGGATTCTATGGGCTCATGAACAAGATCCTCTAGCTACACTTCCCCAGAAAAAACAACCTGGCAGAAGCCTTGTGCTGGAGTTTCAACTTGTTTTTTTTTTCTCTCCACAGGGTTCCCGGGCCAGGGAGAAAGGGGAAGGGAGGCGACTGTCAGAGGTAAATGGAATTTCATGTTAGGGAAAGCTGAAAAGTCTGTCTAATCACATGATTCTCTCATAGACCACTGGAAAGAATTGTCATGTGATTGGACAGACAGTTCAGTTGTTCCTAATGGGTGCATGTATGCATGTGTGGTTCCTATCTAAATTGGACAACCATGATAACTATTGTAAAGAGCCCCCAACAACTCAACAAGGCAAGACAACATAATTACAAATCTGACATGTAGTTTATTCATTGGGGAAAAAGTTTTAAAAATGCATACATTAATACATTTTCTGTATACCAATGTTGCCTTCTTATTCTTTTGGTAGCAAAAAGCTAGCTGCTCGAGAAATCTTTTCTAGAAAGATAGGAAATATATCTAAAAATACAGTTATCAAGGATGCAGTTTCCTTAGCAACAAAGTCCCTTGGTGATCTTTCAAAGCATCCATACCTGTTGAGACTGGAAAGGGAAAAAGTAAAACTACTGTTGTACCAGTGAGTTTCTTTTACTTTTTTTTAAGCTGGATTTTTTTTTCAAAAACACATTAGTTTGAAAGCAGTAAACATGGAATAATGAAATAGAGGAAAGCCTGCAACAGCTTACATTTTATAGAGCAGCACATTCTGTAGAAAGATTTCCATTTTTAACAGGAATAGACTGGCACCATTTTGCAAAATTTTGGTCAACTGACACCATTGTGTGTGGAACAACTGTGTTTTGCACATGCTAAAACCTGATCATTGACAAAGTTGAAAACTTAAATTGGTTAATGAATTTATATTGGAGTTTTGTGTTGTGGAAGGGACTGCTTGTATGCAAGTAGCAAGTAGCAAGCAAGAGAGCCAGTTTGGGTGTAGTGATTAAGAACAGCGGGACTCTAATCTGGAGAACTGGGTCTGATTCCCTGCTTCTCTGCTTGAAGACAGCTGGGTGACTGTGGGTCAGTCACAGCTCTTCCAGAGCTCTCTCACCACCTCAGAGGGCAACTGTGGGGATAATAATAGCATACTTTGTAAATTGCTATGAGTGGGCAGTAAATAAATTGAATGTTGTGGTTGTTGTTATTGTTGTTGTTGTTGTTGTTGAGCTACAGTCAGCACCCCCCCCCCTTGTCCAGGACACATTCAGCATTAGTAATAGTCTAGGCTCAAGCCATTTCAGTGCCTAGCTCATGCCTCTGGAAAAGCTTCCCAGCTTCCCTGTAGAGATCAGAAGGCACTGCTTGTGGATGGCAGAACTGGGGAGTGGGGCAGGCCTTAGTATGGATGTAATTCCATAAAGTTCACCCGCTGAAGCTGCCATTTCCTCCAGGGGAACGAATCTTTGTAGACCGGAGATTGGTAGTAATTCCCAGAGAGCTCCAGTCCATACCCCACCTGGAAGGTGGTAGTCCTATTTTCTGGCAAAAATGCAAATCAGAACTTTCAGAGAGCTTATGAGGAAGCTTGAGCCTGGGCAGAGAGGAAATGTCTATTAGTGAGGGGCATAAAATGTTTTTAAAGGGGCTTTAGTACTTTTTATATCTATTGTTTTTAAGTTCTGTTTTCACTTTGTTGCTAATGCCTTGGGTCCTGGGATGCTCAGGAGAAAATGGAACATATAAATATTTTAAATAAGTAAATATTAAAGATGTTCTCAATTGGCATTTATTTTCAGTTAGTGCTTCTAATTCATTTGTGCTTTTGAAATTCAACCTGTTTCCTCAAACTAACAAATGCAGGAAATTCAATTGCCAGTTTAAGTCTGACAGGTGAGCCCTTTCCACATGTCCTTAAAAGGACAGCCCGCTCCCCGAATGATGGTGACTTTCCCCCTTGACTCCAGACAGTTCTCTTTTCAAAATGGCTGCAGGCTGTTTGGCTTCTGTTTTTTCGGTGCCCTTTTCTGGGACCACGGGAAAGTGCACTACCAGAAAAAGCATCAAAAAACCAGAAGCCAAACTGCCTGCAACCATTTTTAAAATGGAGATGTTTGAGTCAAGGGGGAAAGCCACCAGTGTTCAGTGAGTGGGCCATCCCTTTAAGGACATGTGGAAAGGGCATGGAAAGGAAGCTGATTTGATGCCGCTCCCTCCCACCAAACTCCTCCTATTTCATCTCCCCTTTCAAATTCTCTCCTTTGTAAATGTACAATGGAGTCACTTATTTTATGCTCATAATTTGGTTCATGCCTGTAGGAAGGAAGGCACTCGTACCTCCTTGAAAGTTCCAATGCAGTGGAATAGCTGTACCAAACCCCAATTATAATCAAGGTGATCTATGAGCTTTAGATGGAGCTTTAGCTGAGTGATGAGGAGGGATTTTGCTATGTCAAAGTGACAGGACTTGGAAACAGAGTGCAATGATTGGATCCTGTTAGGCCAACAATAAGTGTCTTCTTAACAAGTACTCCAGTCCAGGGAACGCTACCGTAGCAGGCTCTGCCCAACAGACCGCATCAAGATGGCATCAAAACACCTAATCTAAGCAGAGATACACCAATTGCAAACTCTTCCACAAACTATTGATAAACAGTAAAATTGATGATACAGTATTTTTATTAAGAAGACACTCGCACCCTAGGTGAAGCCTGCTTTGGCCGTGTTCTCCGGACTGGTGACGTCCGTAATAAGAAAAAAAAAGGATTAAGTTTGGCCACAATGCCTCACCTTTATGTAGCACCTTTATCTCCACAGGCAGGACTA
This sequence comes from Eublepharis macularius, assembly GCF_028583425.1. NCBI lineage: Eukaryota > Metazoa > Chordata > Lepidosauria > Squamata > Eublepharidae > Eublepharis > Eublepharis macularius. The sequence goes on along the minus strand of NC_072796.1, from coordinate 118,557,323 downwards.
ATTTGCAATACACATTGTATTACTGTTCACTGATTTTTCTGCCATATCATGAATGTATTGTATGGACATTGGTGAATGTTGATTTCAGGTACTGTATTCTGCAATGAATTGATCATGTACTGCACTTTATGCACTGTTGCACTTTTCATGTTCTTACAATGAGCTTATTTATTACCACTGATTACGGATTTAATTGTTTTATCCATGTTTTATATATCTTGGGAAGGAGTTTCCTCTCTTATTGTTGGCTATTTATTCCCAAGGAAGCCTCTCTCTCGGCAGTCAAGGACTCAAGTGGAACAGGAAGGCTTCATGCTTGGTCAACACAATGGAGATAATGTCAGTGGATACAGGGAAAGGTTTGGGGGGCATGAGTTCTGTCTTGGATAGACTGGGTTTCTATTGAATGCCTGGAGTCTAATTTGAAGGTGTGGATTTTGTGTTTATTATGCAAGGTTGCTCTGTTTCTTACCCAAGCTGTTAACTCTGTTGCCTGAACTGAAGGAAAAGAGAAGAGGGCAGTTTTCTGGACCAGAATGATAGGACAAAAGCTGGCAGCTATGACTGGCTGGACTTAGTGCACCATTTGGTTTCACTTGGTAAAATGAAGAAGCACAGAAGGAGAGGATGAAAAGTCAGATAACCAGCTGTTACATGGGGTGGCCTTGGAGCTCACAGCTCCTAAGATTAATCTTCAAGTACTGGAGGGGTCACAGCTCAGTGCTACACTGCATGTTTTGCATGGGAAATGTTCCTAGTTAATCGCTGGCATCCCCCATTTGGAAAGTAGTAAATGATCTTAGATATTAGAGAGCTATGGTCATCTGAAGCAGATTGTACTGACAGAGATGAATCAATTAGCTGACTCACCACAAGGCAGCTTAATCCACCCAAATTAAAAGTCATTCAGTTGTTGTTCCTGGAAGGAGAATCCATACTTCTCTTGTGTGGGCATCAATGATATGGGTTCATAGGCAGTTGTTGTGCTCACTTGCTATTAAGAAATATTTTTTATCAGAAGTCAAAGAGTTTTCTTTGGAACCACAGGGAATGGCCTCTGCTAAACAATGATGGGGACACAACAGCTGAGCAGTTTGGTCAGTGTAAATACAGGAACAGGGTGTAATCTATTTGAATTGTAGGGGGAGCAGCAATAAATGTTTTCCACTGCTTAGAGTTCATGGAACTCTTCTCTTGTTTCTCACTGCCTGCTGTTGCACTCAGCCAGTAAGCCAATGGCACAAATCCTATTGGAAAGTATACTGTTATTACTTTTTTTCAATCCTGCTGTTGCAATAAATCTGATAGAATGCAATTCTGGAGGTATGGGACTGTTTAATTTAGGGCTATTTAGGTTGGGAAATTCCTAGAGATTTTGGAGTGGTGCCTGGGGAGAGGGTATCATGCCATAGATCCTAACTTCCAAAGCAACCACTTTTCCCAGTGAAACTGATCTCTGTAGTCTGCAGATCAGTTGTAATTCCAGGAGATCTCCAGGCTCCACCTGAAAAGTTACTGACATGGGCCGATTCCAGACGGCCCTCCCCATCGCGAAACGTCGTGCATCGTCGCGCAGAAAATGCGATATTTTGCGTTTTCTGCGCGACGACATGCGGCGTTTCGCAATGGGGAGGGCCATCTGGAATCGCCATGGTTTTATTTTCCAAGCTCTGTTATCACCAAATCAAGTAGAGACTTGTAGGAGAAATAGCCTCAAACACCCCAGTCCACGTATACAACAATGCAGATGTGTTCACCAAGGAGGTTTGAATGACTAATTTTTTTAAAGTTTCTTAATACTTTGGAAATTTTTGAAACATTTCATCACTCAACAGTAGCATGATCTTCGTTCCTTTTTGATTTAACTGCTATTGTGCAATGCCCCTCGAGCATTCCATTGAATTGCAGCTAATTTTCTCAATTGTTCATTGAAATATCATTAGCATTTATCAAAATCTTTAATTATAAAGTGATTTGAAGCTCCATATGGAGAGTTATCTCTTCTGCAATTATTAGAGATGTGTAACTATTTAGACTTGTGGACAATGGAAGCTTTTCATAATGGAATCCGTATGCATTCAGCATTTTTGTCCTCCTTTGTACTCTTTGAGCTGGGTTAGGTGGGAAAATCTGCTCGCTACCACCACATTCTTTCCAATAGGCCTCATTGCATTATGTCCAATTCCTTTAACAGTTTTCCCAGACCAGAAAACTGATGTTGTTTTAATGGAAGATGCCAGGGATGAAACTTGCAAATAATGTATTTGGCAGCTCTGGAAATACCTGTCCAAATACCCCACCTACCAGTTTGGCCTTCAGGAGTTAAACAGAGACAGACTTCACAAAAGGGTTATACTTAAAGCAACGAAGAGATGGGTAAAGACATGGCAATCAAACTGATCGACAAGGCATCCAGGTAAGGGTCAGCACTCAGCAGGTATGGCACAATTGCTTGAAGTTTTGAAGGATCTGGGGCAAAATTCCTTCTAGTAATGCATCATAAGTAATACATCACTGCTGCCATCTCAGCCTCCTTAGGCCTTATTACCTCCCTTCCCATTCAGATATAGGCAGAAAGCAATTAATGGTAGAGAATATCAACGGCTGCTGTGAAAGCAACTTTCTGCTCCTAGCTGTCCTCATTTGGTTAAGCTTGGAAAGGGCTAATTCTTTGTATTTCTAAACAGAGTAAGAGCTGCTGTTGTGCTAAGGTGGGTCATGGGTTGGAGATGGGCCCTCTCAAAGCTCTTGGGCTTATACTATTTCTGAACAGTTTTAAACTTCTGATCAAGGAAACCAGGTCTTAGGTGGGAGACCTCACGCCTGCTGCCTGCACTGCCTGTCATCTCTCAGCTGGTCATTGGGGGGAAACTTTGGGTAGGGAATAGGGAGTGATTGACATTGCCAGCAATGCCACATTATCACTTCTGACATGACTTGGAAGTGATATCACTGCATCAGACAATGCTCTAACAGTCACTCAGTACTCGATAGTTAAATCATAGAGTTTTTAATGAGTATTGTTGACAAAATGATGATTTCAATTTCAGGTCCTGTCAGCAATGCCATGATGTCACTTCTGGCATGACCTAGAAGTGACATCACTGCAATAGGCAACATTCTAGCATTCACCCAACACTCTATAGAGTTTTGGATGAATGCTAAAGCATTGCTGGCAATGTGATGATGTCACTTAGGCTGGCAATGCTACCTCCAATCCTAGCCCTGAGATATTGATATGGCCTGATTCATTCTCTTTTCCTTACCATAGGGCTTATAAATGCCATTGAAAGGTATTCCACCATACACAGCAACAAGAGCAAAAGAAGGACTATGGGCCAAGCTACACATGGCGAATGACACTTGAACGGCAATTGGATTGAGTGGAGGGCAAGTGAACAGGGAGAAATACACTTGCCATTCAAGTGTCATTCGTCATGTGTAGCTTGGCCCTCAGTCTCAATGTCAGGGCATCTGCTCAGAATGCATATCGTTCCAGGTTCAATCCCTGACAGCATCTCCAGTTAAAAAGATCAAGCAGTCGGTGATGTGAAAGACCTCTCCACTGAGATCCTGGAGAGCTGCTGCCAGTAAGTGTAGAGAATATTGACCTTGATAGACCAAAGACCTGACTCAGTATAAGGCAACTTCAAGTGCTCCGTCATGGCACAGGCTGGGTCATTTCTCTGTTTCTGTTGTATCAGCTTTTAAAATCTGTCTTCAAGAAAGCCGTTTACTCATTTTACCACTTAAGAAATCTACCCTGGAATACAAATGCACTTTGAGAAAAGCTAAAAGATTTTCTGCCAGACAGACAAATAAGAGACAATAAGAGGCCCAGAGCCCCTGGGATGGGCGGTATATAAATTGAATAAATAAATAAATAAAATAAACAATTTAAGGATAGTGATTGATGCTATTGAATATTATGATAAGCGTTGTGATAAAGAGGTTGGTTTCTTCTTTGTTGACGCTGAAAAGGCATTTGACAACTTAAACTGGGACTTTATGTTTGCCACTATGGAAAAGCTACAATTAGGAGAAAGATTCATCAGAGCAATTAAGGAAATTTATAGAGACCAGACTGCAGCAATTGTGGTAAATGATGAATTGACCAAGAAATTGACTATAAGCAAAGGAACAAGACAAGGTTGCCCGTTGTCTCCACTGTTGTTCATTTTGGTATTGGAGATTCTGATGATACAAATACGACAAGACGAGGAAATTCGAGGAATAAAAATAAAGGACTATTCATACAAGGTCAGAGCATTCGCGGATGACATAATGTTAATTGTAGAGGACCCACTGGAGAACATGCCAAAAGTGATAGATAAGATCAAGGAGTTTGGAGATTTGGCAGGTTTCTTCATTAACAAAAAGAAGTCAAAGATACTATGCAAAAACATGACTAAGCAGAAACAACAATTGTTAATGGAAACAACGGATTGTGAAGTAACAAGTAAGGTGAAATATTTGGGAATTGAACTGACTGCAAAGAATATAGATTTGTTCAAGAATAATTACGAAAAATTGTGGATTCAGATTGAGAGAGACTTGATTAAATGGAATAGGCTCAATCTGTCATGGTTGGGTAGGATTGCAGCGGTTAAGATGAATGTGTTACCAAGAGTGATGTTTTTGCTACAGACAATACCAATCATCAGAGACTCTAAACAATTTGAAAAATGGCAGAGGAAAATATCAGATTTTGTATGGGCAGGCAAGAAGCCTCGAGTGAAAATGAAAGTTCTACAAGATGCAAAAGAAAGAGGCGGAATGCAACTGCCCAATCTGAGACTTTATCATGATGCAATCTGCCTAGTTTGGCTGAAAGAGTGGATGACATTAAAGAACAAGAAACTATTAGCCCTAGAGGGATATAAAAAAATATTTGGATGGCATGCATACCTATGGCATGACAAAGTAAAGGTCAACTCGATGTTCCTGCACCATTTTGTACGGAGAAGTCTATACACAATCTGGAAGAAGTACAGAATTTACCTACAAGAAGGAACTCCTTGGTGGGTGGTTCCATATGAGGTGATAGACCCGAGAGCTGTTGACAATGAACGACAATGTTTGACATACAAAGAAATAACTAAAATAGAAGCATCTAAACTTAGAATAAAGACGCAAGAGGAACTATCACCGAACTACGATTGGTTCCAGTATAGACAGATTAGAGATTTGTATAACTCGGACTCTGTAAAGGGAGGTATACGAACAGAGAATTCGGAACTAGAGCAGACCCTTTTTAAAGAGGACAAGAAAAGAATATCCAAGGTATACCAAGTACTGTTGAAATGGTATACTGAGGATGAGACAGTTAAAACACAAATGGTGAAATGGGCTATAAATTTTAATAAAGAGATAACAATGGAGGCATGGGAATACTTGTGGAAGACTACAATGAAGACAACGACATGTACAAATATTAAAGAGAATATTTACAAAATGATCTATCGTTGGTACATGACACCAAAGAAGATTGTGCTAGGGAACTTGAACACTTCTAATAAATGCTGGAAATGTAGGAAGCATGAGGGCTCCCTCTATCATATGTGGTGGTCGTGTGATGTAGCTAGGCAGTACTGGGGGGAAATAATAAGAGAAATGAGTGAAATTTTACAATTTCAAATAAATAAGAACCCAGAACTCCTGCTACTAAACTTGGGAATGGAGGGAATTCCAGCCCATCATAGGACGTTGATATTTTATATGACAGCAGCAGCCAGACTTTTGTATGCGCAAAAATGGAAAGTACAAGAAGTGCCAACTATTGAAGATTGGATCTACAAATTGCTGTATATGGCAGAAATGGACAAGATGACAAGAAAACTGAGAAATCTGGACTCAGGGCAGTTTAACACAGATTGGGAGAAGCTGAAACAATATCTGGAGAAGAAATGGGAGGTGGGAGGAAAACTGTGGCAGTTTGAGAACTACTGAAGTATAATAGAATGTAGAGGGGGGTGACTTTACCGGGGGGGGGGGAAGAGATAAATGTGAATTTATAAGCAGTTAGATTAACAGATTGATATATATATAGATATACATAGGTTAATAGATAGAATATTGATGGAAAATAATTAATGATAAGGTTTAAATATAAGTATTGAGTAACCAACAATATTTTCTTTCTTTGATAAGATTTGTATAATGCACCAAACTGAATGTACAGAAGAGTTAAATTGATTGACTATGTGATGAGTTATATAGAATTACCATAAAAAGATACAATGAGTAATATATAGAGAATAAGTCAAATTGTTTGATTTAAATGTAAGATTTTTATGGTTTATGATATATAGGTTTATGATATATAGAAATATTTAAAACTGGAAATGGGATAAATTGTTTATCCAAGATGGAAACAAAGACTTACAGTTTGGGTATATGACAAGAAAAGTAGTTAAGGATGTACTGCTTAGTATAATAGAGAATGTATATTTGTTTTAGATAGAGGAATTTAACAGAAGTAAGGGAAAAGGGACAAAGGGTGGGAAAGCTGTTGGAAGTCAACAAAAGGGGGGGGAAAGGGAGGGGGTTAGAAGTGAAAAATTGGGGAAAATTGAATGTAATGTAAAAAATAACGGATTCTAACCCAATAAAATTTTTTTAAATAAAGAGAAAAGCTAAAAGATGTATTTAAAAAAGGAGTCTTGTACCATTCTAGTCTGTGATCTGAAGCAGGGAGCCTCAACTCTCGGAAGCTCATACCCTGAAAATCTTTTTGGGACCCTAAAGAGCCACTGGACTCAAATCCTGCTGTTCTTATCCACTGTAGACCAACACAGCTACCTATCTGAATCTAGTCGGTGAATGGTTCTCATATAATACATCTTTAGAGGCTGAGACTTCTTTGGCTCTTCTCTGATGCTGCATCCTCACAGGGCAAGCAGATGAGCAGCAAAGCACGGGCAAGGAGGAGGAGGTTATTTGATGGAGGTGGCTGCAAATGTTAGAACTGATCCCCATTAGAGGTCTGCATAACGGGGAAAATGAGCCGAAAATACAGGCAAAAATCGCCAGTTCAGCTTGTTACAGCTGCTTCTGGAATGGCAGAACAAAATCTGTAACCCACGCTTTAATGACTTGCCCCCACAGAAAAGTATGTGTTTTGTTTACGTTTGGTTCTTGCTGTGCAGCATGCAGGCAGGCAGTCTCAGTGTAGCGGGAAGTGTAGAGGCTGGGAATGTGGTGTGCAATCGCATTTGCAAGTGAAAATTTTTCCCAGACAGTCTTCCCTGCCCCCCTCATCTGTTCAATTGAGCTCCATTGGAGGGGAGAGGGGAAGGTGAGGCTTTCTTTCCCTGTCACTTCCTGGGTAACTCCATTTGCTCTCTACCAGCAGCCAATTGGAAAGGCTAAGACAGCAGATTTCTTATAAATGTTGTGCTGCACCGTTTGGTTCGTTTTGAAAGGGAGTCAGGAATGAGGGGCTGGTGTACCATAGATGCAAGGAAAGCTAGAAAACATGCCCCCCCCAATGGCTTTCAGGAGTCCTCCACAGGCAGAAAAAAGCAAAAGAACACTTGACAGAAACAGAAAACTTGACAGAAAACTCAGTGGGTAGATACTTTGAGGAGGAAGACTGTATTCTGTGCAATTTTGGCGCCATAATATATGACAACTGTTGTCTCAGCCAGAGCCTCATTTCTCATTCTCCCCTCCTCCCCACCAACAAGAACCGTAAGCCTCTGTCTGCACATGCATGGCTTCACTCGGGGAATGGGGAAACCCAAATGGATTGCATCTGAGTTGACGCCCACTCTCCTGGGACATAACAATAACATTACTGATTTTATTCAGGAGCCCCAAATCTGATTTAAAAATGACACACCCCTAATCACCACTACAGTTACCAACATGCTTATTGCCATATGTCTGGGTAAATAGTTTGGGTAACATTGGATGTTACCTCCTTTCATAGTGATTTTCTGGACACTTCTGAGAGCAAGATCAGCCCTACTCTTGTTACCTTAATGGGGGTCTCCTTGCAAGTTGGAATTAGTGTGCAAGGAGAGGCAGTGAGGGGAGGGTAACTAGCGGAATCTTACACCTATGTATACTGGGATTGTCCCTCTAAAGAACTCTTTCAATAAACAGCCAGATGTTCAACAAAAGGAGCTTTTATTTATAAAACAATAAAAATCAATTGCACACAAAACACACAGCACGCACAGAGAACTAACTTTAAGGAAAATTGGAGAGAGAATTGTAGGGTCGGGTGATAGTTACCAGTCAGACAAGAAGGGGGCATCCATGAGAAAGTAGCATTGAGCAACCAGCGCTTTGTGGCAGGAGAATGAGAAGCTCAGATGGGAGTCTGAGAGTGGGTACTGGATCCAATCTGATTATCTTTTGTCTGATCAGAATCACCAGACAACACGTCAAGTAGCAAGGTTCTGTGCCCAGGTCTACAAGCAACGTAAATCTCATAAGGCAGACTGAATGTATTTTAACCTTTTAAACAACTAATTTATGATGATGTTATTTTTTACTCTTATATTTATTCATTGTTCTTCCCCTGTATCCAGTCTCAACTGTTTTTAAATTGATTTGCAAATGGTTTTATATGTACTGGTCGCAGACTGTAATAATAAACTTGACTACTGGATCCAAGTGTATGCACACAACTATGGTGGAGGGGTAGTCCAATTATACTGTGGAACATACCCTGTTATTGCCCCCAAACAATAACTGAAATGGCTGTCTCCACAGTGAGACAATGAACTGGGAATCTGTTTCCAGAGTGAGACAATAAAACTGAGAAGGTTTGATTAAACCTTCCTGGGCCAAACTAATGTTATCAATGATGGCTGATGATCTGCAATGGCTGGATGGGTGAGGCTATCAGAGCCCTAAATAGTCTGAATGGGGGAGTGGATAAGGAAAAAATCAGCAGAGTGTGTTAAGGTGATTAGTTCAGGAATTCCCAGAAGACCCTATTGTCTCAGGATCTCTGCACAGTGCACATCTCTGGGGCCAAAAGCTAGTCTTGCCTGGTGACTCACATGCCAGTAATTTTCCAGATCCCAACCAGGATCTGGCAGCCATTTCCTGCCCTGCTAGGCAGTGTTTTTGTGTTTAAAACACATACACAGAGGGGCTGATGATACGGTCAAATTCACAAGCCATATTAGCATGAGGACAGGTCTAACTGCTCTCTGACTGGCTTAAGCACAGATCTTTTCCATCACTTGTTACATGATTTTCTTAACTAGAGATGCTAGGGACTGAGCCTGGAGCCTTCTTCCAAGCAGATGCTTTACTACTCAGCAATACTCACTAAGATACTTGGATTCATATTATGAAACCACAACAGCAGTTTTTTGCATTTCTATGCAACTCTTATTTCCATCAGACCATTATTCTATTTGCCTTGACCTGGATAGCCCAGGCAAGCCCAATCTCAGAAACTAAGCAAGGTTGGCCTTGGTTAGTAATTGGATAGGAGACCTCCAGTGAAGATCAAAGTTGTAGAGGCAAACAATGGCAAACCACCTCTGTTAGTTTCTTGCCATGAAAATCCCATCAGTGTTTGCCATGAGTCAGCTATGACACTCTCCACCACCACCACCATCAATCTACTTAAATCGCATTACCATGTGACTTTTACATGGGCAGCACTGCCAAACAATTTGGATATATTAACAGCCTGATCCTATGCATGGAAGTAAGTCCCACTGTATTCAGTGGTGCTTTCTCAGTGCATCAGGATTACAGCTCCAACGATGTTATCACAAGTTGAGAGACATCATGAATCAAAATGAAATTTTAATTCAGTTATTTTGTCTTCTGAAGCTTATTTATGCAAATTGGTAGTGATTGATGATGTTTCAAACATTGCAAAGCTCGTTACTTGATTGAAGCAGTAAAGCTTTTAAATGTCCTGAGTTGTGCTGAGCTGAATCGGTACAGGCATCTCCGGAGGTCTTTTTTTTTACTAGCTCTGCTTACTGTGGATAAGGGCACCATTTTATGAACTTGGTGAAATAAATAGTCCATAAACAATTATACTTTTAGCAACACACTATTGACAAGAATAAGAAACATCCATCTAGATACATTAAATTTCTCAGAACAACATTCACTGCATAATATAAGGAAACAGGACAGGAGAATCACAGTATCTTAATGGAGCTGACATTTGGCCAGAGGTTTCCTTTTTTGAGGAAACTAAATACTGGATCCTGACTAAACAGCCAATTTTCATTGATTCCCCCTTCCTTCTGTACCCCCCCCCATGACATTCTTCAGAATCCCCTATCCCCTGGAAGCAGCATTTCATGGAAAGCAGTGGGATGCAGTGGGAGAAAAGAGTGGGTAGAGAGGAAATTTCCTTCTCAGTAATGGAAAACTTATTCTGGATTCATCCTAATACAGTAACAAAAGTTTACAATCTCAGGCCATGCTCCACCATATGCGCTTATGCTCCAGTTGCTTCCCTCTATATACATTGGGGAGTCTTCAGGTATATGGAAAAAATGACTTTATGAAAAGGAAAGAAAGGGGCGGGGACATCCCAAAATGTCGTGCTGAGGCCTAAATACTCATCAGAAAGGACAATTGAGAACATCCAATTAAGAGCCAATGTGGCAAAGTGGTTTTCACTGAACTAGGTCAGTGATATGTGGTAGTTAAGAAGCCACATGTGGTTCTTTGACTTACCACCTGTGGCTCTTCTAGACACCATTCCTCAATCCACCCCAAGTTTTAGGAAAATGGGTAAGGCCACCAACACTGCAACAAAGATTGGAGGATAGGTAAGCTGTGATCTGCAGCCTTCATGCCAGAGACAGAAGCAAAGGGCCCCTCCTCTCCACCCCCATCCCCAGCCTCGACATTGTCATCCCAGTTCTGAGGCAGCTGTCAGGAGAGAAGAGCAAGCTGGCTGCCGACAGAGGGAGAGTACAGCCACCAGCACAACCATAACACCCACTCAGGAAAAGTGCAAATAGGCCACAGTAAAGTAGTGGTAGTTAGGAGTGTGCACCAAGAAAATTTCCATTTCCATTTCAGTTCCGTGGGATTCTGGAATAATTCTGTTCTATTACTGTTTGTTCCGGGAGGGCTGTTGCCAGCTTGGATCGGATTTGATTTTTTTTTTTCATTTTCATGAGTTTTAGCCCATTGTGTGTGTTGGCTGCGCATGTACAGATTTATGTCCTTCTTTTAAAGGGAGGTGGGGAAACGAGGCTCTGAAGCAGCTGTTTTTGCATGCAATGACACCAAAATCTCACAGACCATCCATCTAAACCATTGACCCTCTTATTTTGGCAGCATGAAACAACAAGGTTCCATGTTGGTGGACCTGAGCAATGCTTGGTGAAGACATGCGTCAAGGCGAGCGCTGGGCGGTTGCACAGTGCGCACGCACTATTCTTTTCAAGGGGGAGAGTGGGAGAAATGAGGTTCTATTTGCCTTAACCTAAAGCCGTATTGTCCATCAATCGAATGAGTTTCTCCTCAAGCATGTGAAAACTCATGCAATGGACCCCAAAGAAGGCAAGTGTTGACGGGCAGACACAATGGCAGAAAACTTACTGGCAAAGCAGCACTGGCATGACTCGCCAGCACAGCATACAAGCAGGAGAGTGCTCCATTGCCAACCAGTACACTGCAGTGAAATTTTAAAAGAATTACTTCTTTATGATCGTGCTAAAGCCAATATATTATAACCTTTGAGTCTCTCTGTGTTTCTCTGTGCCTTGTAGGTTTCATTTCCCCAATGAAGGGCGAATTCTCCTCACTCTAATCTGCCTGTTTAATCCCACCGGCTGCTGCTGTGTCCTTGCACTGCGTGTAAAAGCGTACAGAAAAGGAGGACTAGATGTTGATTTGTTTGCTTTTTTCTTCACAGGAAGGAAAATAGAGAGTAGACGGCCCTCTTCCCCCCTATTTTTACTAGTAAAAGTGGGAGACTGGACAGGTTGCTGGTTTCAAGTCTCGCTTTAGGACTAAAATTGTTAACCCAGAGTTGAAGGAAAATGAAAAGGAGAAAGAAAGAAAAGGAGAAATGAAAGACAGAAAAAAAAACTAACCAGATCAGTCCTTTCATGTTGAATACTTACAGAAATGCTGACCAAACCTGCCCCCCCCCCCGCCCAGACTTAACGGGGAGGATCAGTTGCAGGCCACATGGGAAGAGAGCAGGATGCTGGACAGCGTCAGTGGGGGGAGCCTGTGTAGCCCAGATTCAAATGCCAGCCACTCAGAGCAGGCTGTCCCAGGCAGCGAGGGGTGGGAAGAGAGCTGAGGGCCTGGTAGGAACACTCTCCGCTCAGGAACACTGCCCCTTCTTGAAGAGGGGGCACCCTCATCCCTCAACACTTGGCTCATGGCTGGTATCCCACCCAGCCCTCCCTTTTGTTACAACTTTGGAGAGAGCAGGTAGTGTGGACATTGGGAACCAATCCGTTTGGGAGTAAACAGGGCCCAGAGCTCAGTTTCCTTATTATAGGGATCCCCTTAAGGGGTCTGAGGAGTGTGGCATGGCAGGTGCATGCCCAGCTCAGGGGCTGTCAGGTCCGCCTCACTCCCAAGTAGCAGGGGATTCACACAAGGGTACACACCCACATGGCATCACGCTAACGGTCATCCCTTGGTTCCTCCCCACTCAGCAGGGGTCTGAGGGGTGTGTGGCAGTCATCAACTGGCAGGTGGGTCAGCTGATGTTTGGATCATTGCTCTATGCAGTGCCAATGCTCTGCGAGTTGTAAATCAATAAAGTTGTGGCCTCTTTTAACTCCATAATGGTTGTCTGGTATATTTTGTCACCTTGCCCCCTAGGTCTCCTACCCCTCTCAGCGCTGGCCTGAAAATCAAACCTTCCTGTAGGTGGAATCCAAGCCTCTGTGTGCTTCCTTGTCAGTGGCAGCCAATGATCTGTAGAAATGCACAAGACAAAGATATCAGGGCAGGGAACATGTTGTACTCCATGCAGCGGGAAAAGGAAGAATGCAGCTGCTGTCTCTTGTAGTCTTCCCTGTATGTCCTGCAATGTGAAGTTCTGTTTGGAGTAGCTTGTCTAGTGAGTTCATTGCAGAGGCAATTTTTGAAATGGGACAATCCAGCTCACATATTTAGATCTCCACAGGTGCCACCTTTTTCTTTAAAGAAAGGTAAACTGTCTTCATAGTGAAAGCCCTTTCACAAAACTACAGTACTGCACAGATCTTAAGCATCTCAGAGCAATCTTTAAACCAGCTATAATAACATCCAAGTTAACAATACAGTTAAGTCATGCTACAAATATTCCAAGTGACTTGCTGTGACAATTCAGTTGATTCAAAGGCATTGCAATATAGTACATTTGTGCTGGGGTTAGATATTTTTTGAATTGGGGTTAGAAGTCACCACTTTAGAGCCTTTTTACTGTCAATATATAAAATAGATACATATCTAAAATTAAAAGAAAAATAGACTTGGCTCTTAGGAAGGGAGAAAGGGATATTGGTTCTCAGTGAGTACTAGTGCCTGCTGAAAGGAATTGTTGTGTTGTTGATTACTTGATAATGAATGAGCTGTGCTAGAATATTGGAGCTTAGATTACAGCATCCATGATTCTCCTTTTGGCATCACAAAGAGTTTGCTTACTGATGGAATGATACGCAGGCAGAATTCTGATCTCTTCATTATCAATGGAGGGCACACACATTTTGTTTGCCATTATCTCCAAGAAGCCAAAAAAGAGCTGTCAAATGCAAATGCCCACCTTTTTAGAAGGTATCTTTACAAACCCAAATAAAGAAATCCCTTGTGACTGTAGTGGGGTTGCAATGAAGTCCTTTGGCCTTGCATGGACTTGAGTTCATTGGAAGGGCAACTGTGAGAAGGAAACAAGCTTCAGCCGTTATAAAAATGCTGTTGTCTGTATCTTGTGAGTTGCTGGAATATAAGAATATGTGAAGTTTTTTGCTTTTATAACCTGATATAGTGCAATTGCAGAAGAACTCCTGAGGAAGGTTAGGGAATGGTATTGTCTAGTGGTCCAATTCTGGCTTCAAGGATATTAGCATTAAATACCTATAACCCTAAGTAGGTGCAGGATTACCTCCTTCTTGTGACCTTGTAAGGAAGTGTTAAAAGAGCTACCAGAGTGCCAGGTGAAGATAGTAGCACCAGGCCGGCTTGATCTAACAGACTGCCAGGTGTTGCTGGTCCTAGAAGCTGTGCCTAGTAAGCAGACACCCAGTATATAACACCAAGATGAAGAGACTGAGAGCCAAGCTACAAGTGATGAATTACACTTGCCTGGCAAGTGAACAGGCTCACATGTATTCCTCCTAACCTTCGGCCAGTCACTCTCTCGCATACAAGATGGTTGTGGTGAGGATAAGAGGAAAAATGCAATGATGTTGATAATCACAACAGTATGCTTACATACCATCCTTCTGGACAGATTAGTGCCCCACTCAGAGCGGTGAACAAAGTCAGTGTTTTTAATATTCCCACAATACAGCTGGGGAGTTGGGGCTGAAAGGTGAGGCTAACCCAAGGTCACCAGTGAAGTTCATGGCAGTCGTGGGATTCGAACCAGCAGAGCACTGATTTGCAGCCCAACCACTTAACCACTATGAAATTATATGCTCTTTTGGGTTTGCATTGGTGAAAAAAGCAGTGTACAGCTATCTAAATAAATAAAATCCTCTCTGCCATCTCCGTTGATCAAACTAGACCCTGCTTCAGTTACCATCCATCTGTCCAATATCATCCTGTGCAGCTAGAAGTAGCGCTGTACCTGTAGCTGGACCTCCCTTCAAAGCTGAAGGAGTGCTATATTTATTTAAAGGATTTTTATACCTCACCATTCTCCTGACATGATGAAGACCCAAAGACGAGAACAATAGCAAGTAGAATACAAAAATAGTCATCTACTAAAATTGTTAGAACACATCACTAAAACAGATAAGCCATGATCAATAATTGTCAAGCACTCTTATCAACTCATTGAAAAGTCTCAAAGGTAAGCGCTTGCATCACCCCTTCTGGGAAACGTGGCAGTAATTGAAGAGTCCCATGTAGTAGTGGATCATATTCTCAAGAATGAGGGGATGGCTAGGAGACCTCGTTATTACAGCACAATGGCTTCAGGGGTGCATACCTCTCCAACATAGCACATCCAATTAATGCCCTCAGTTCTTGATCTTATATCTGTGCGTGGGTCTTCTTCTTATTCTACTATTCTAATGTTCCTGAGATCCCTGAGTCCTTTTCCACCCATTCTGTGGTTGCCTTTTCCTCCTTGTTGATAGATTTAAAGTCCCCTGAAATCACTAGGAAAACACACAAACAAAATGGCACACCTGGCGGCATGTGAAACATGCTTAGGCTGGGTGCCACTTTTTGCCTCAATGCACGGAGGAAGAGGCAGCTTTAAATTCCTGGGCATACAGGCTTTAGGAGGTGGGTAGGGGTGTGCAATTCGGTAATCAGATTACCGGAAAAAAACCAAAACATACCTGTTTCGGTTTGTTTCGGTATTACTGAAACGTTTGATGATTACCAAAACGTTTCGGTAATACCGAAACAGTGATTACCGAAACGTTTAGGTATGTTTCGGTAATCGTTTCGGTATTTTGGCTTGTTTCGGTAATGCATTTCAATGGGAAAAAGCCTCCCCAGGCTTCCCTGAAGCCTGGGGGAGGCATTTTCCCACTGAATCAAGCCAAACTTGGTGAGGTCCTTCCTCTAACTCCTCTCTAACAACTCCCCAAGATTCAGACAGATTGGACTTTGGGGGACCATGTTATGGCCCCCCAAACCAGGTCCCCTATCTTCGCCTAAAAAGGGAAAGGTTTTCGCTTGCTGCTGCTAATTTCTTATTTTGTGCTTGCTGCTGCTTATTATCATTATTATTTCCTAAGGGGAAAAAATGAAGATGCAGCCATGCAGGCTTGTCTTGCTAGGGGTGGCATTGTAAATGCAAAATGCCCCCAATCCTCAGGGGCCCTTCTCCTACCTTTCCTCCCACCCCCCACCAAGGCTCAGCCTGCTCCCACTTGGGGGGGCCATTTCATGGCCTCCCAAAATAGGTGCTCCCCCCCTTTCTCCACTATTTCCAGCTGGGAAATAACAGAGGCTTGTCTTGCCAGGGGTGGCATTTTGCATGCAAAATGCCCCCAAACCTCAGGGGCCCTTCTCCCACCTTTTCTCCCACCCCCCACCAAGGCTCAGCCTGCTCCCACTTGGGGGGCCTCCCAAAGTAGGTGCTCTCCCCCTCTTTCTCCACTATTTCCAGCTGGGAAATAACAGAGGCTTGTCTTGCCAGGGGTGGTATTTTGCATGCAAAATGCCCCCAACCCTCAGGGGCCCTTCTCCCACCTTTCCTCCCACCCCCCACCAAGGCTCAGCCAGCTCCCACTTGGGGGGGGCATTTCATGGCCTCCCAAGGTAGGTGCTCTAAGCCCCCAAAGTCCACCCCCTACAGCCCCACACATACCCAATCCCCCCCAGCTGCCACACACAGACCCAAATCCCCACATTAGCCCCTCACAGACCCAAATCCATCCCCTGTAGCCCCACACCCATAACCCCAGGAATAGGCTGGCCAGCCCTCCCCCTTTGTTCCCTATGCTGGGAACTTCTAAACTGTCTTTCCCAGGGCAATTCTGCACAGCCCAGGGGTGCCACAATGGTGGGCACACTTCTGAGTGCCAGCTTGTCCCTGTGAAAGAGCACCTGAACCACAGACACCCTCCCTCAAATTCCCCCACCACCTACAGAGAAGGCTGGCCAGCCAGCCCCATTGTTCCCTATGATGGGAACCAACTGCACAACAAAGAATAAAACACAAACAACAAAGAATAAAGTTTTTTTTAAATTATTTTCTCACTTTCAAAGTAGGCAAAGCATTATGACATTACACCAGCAGTCCCCCACACAGAATAATAACAGAACTCACTTAACATCAGAGAATCACAAAAACACAGCAGGGGGCACACCAAAGGGCATTCCAGCATTCCACCTCACAAAAATAACACAACTCACTTCACATCAGAGAATCACCCAAACACAATTGCTGTCAAAAACGGTGAAGTGGGTTGTATTATTTTGTGTAGTACACTGCTTTCATGCCCTGTTGTGCCCTCCTACTGTGTAACCTGAAGCAGTTAAAGAAATAAAGCATTTTTGAAAGCAATTGTGTTTTGGTGTGATTCTTTAATGTGAAGTGAGTTGTGTTATTTTTGTGTAAGATACTGCTGGCATACCCTTTGGTGTGCCCCCCTGCTGTGTAACCTAAAGCTGTTCAAGAAATAAAGTGTTTTTGACAGGAATTGTGCTTTTGTGATTCTCTGATGTTAAGTGAGTTGTGTTATTTTTCTGCGTGGGGGACTGCTGGTGTAATGTGTCATAATACTTTGCCTACTTGTACTTTGAGCCTTGGCTGAGCCTTGCTGGGGGGTGGGAGGAAAGGTGGGAGAAGGGCCCCTGAGGTTTGGGGGCATTTTGCATGCAAAATGCCACCTCTGGCAAGACGAGCTTGCCTCTTCATTTTTTCCCCTTAGGAAATAATAAAGATCAGCAGCAGCAAGCACAAAATAAGACATTAGCAGCAGCCAGCGAAAACCTTTCCCTTTTTAGGCGAGGATAGGGGGACCTGGTTTGGGGGGCCATAACATGTCTGAATCTTGGGGAGTTGTTAGAGAGGAGTTAGAGGAAGGACCCCACCAAGTTTGGCTTTATTGAAATGCATTACCAAAACAAGCCGAAATACCGAAACGATTACCGAAACATACCGAAACGTTTTGGTAATCGCTGTTTCAGTATTACCGAAACGTTTCTGTAATCATGAAACGTATGTTTCGGGTTTTTTTCAGTAATCTGATTACCGAATTGCACACCCGTACCCATGACTCTTTTCATTAGCTATTGAATTGTTTGGTGGTTGATAATTGTAATGAAGTTCTAGGGTTGGGTCCAACCAGCTGTTTCACTCAATCTCAATGAATTTCCTTCCTTAGCTCCCATCTCACATTTCTTCTGTCCACTCAGGTCACAGCATAGTATTTTAAACGGCCAAAGGGAACCCACTTTCCTTTTTCCCCTGGAGAAAGCTGGTTAGCTACAACCCATAATCTGGCTCTTGCAGAACATTTTGTATATTGTCTCCTTTCCACTATTCCTCACTACACACACACATTTCTGCAAAAATTAAGCTTACTTGACCATGTTATTACTTTTGAAGGTGGGGAAAGAATAACTAATTCTTTTTAAAAAACAACCCTTCCCAGTATTAAGTTTCAGCAGTTTAGGCGTCATAATGATGACAGCTATGGTGCGATCCACATTCAGGTGATTAATAGAACTACAGGGTGTTAAATTATATAAATGAGCAGAGATGAAGTGTTTCTACAATGTAAAAACATCAGTAACATACATAAAATATGTTTCCAATTATAGAACCCAATTAATTATTCTGACTGAAAATTGTACAATTGTACCTCAACTGTAGCATTTATCAAAACTCATTCTTATACGTGCTCATTGAGTACTAGTGAAATAGTCTTCATATGGAAATACAGTTTTATAGACTTTCTACCTATTCAAGACAATAAAATCTTGTTTGATATCACCCTTGTTAATATGTTAGTATAAATTGCCATGTAAATCATTTAACCATGTTAAATCATCCCAAAGATTATAATTTTGAATATATTTGGGCATTTCTTTTAAATCCATAGTATTATTAAAAAACAGAAACAAATCTACGTTTTGGTAGGATTTAGGGGGGATTGAAATGTTAAAGCACTCCCAGAGCTGATTGCCATCAGGGCCAGGAGCTCTCTAACTCCCCTTGATCCTTCTGGGAGGACAATTTAAATGTTAAAGCACTCCTGGCACCACTTGCCAGTGGGCGGGGAGGCTTTAATGGACAATGGACCAACAGACCCACGAATAGTCCATGAGATCTGTGGAAAATGAGTATCTCATTATCCACCAATTTGTGAACGCTGAACCAGCCTGGTCCATGTTAAATTTTGGCCCATTTTCTGGTCTGTGCCCACCTCTACTTTTTAACAATGTGACTTTTGAGTTGAAGGAAGAGGCACTGCCAGACATGGTGCAGAGAGGAAGGAAGGAATTTATCAAGCTAAAAGGACTACTTGTATTCTAGACTGACACTGGTATTCTTGAACAAACTGAAAATTTTAATCTGACAGTCTCATAAGAATTCTTGCACCAAAAGTATGTCATAAATATGCACAATGTGATAGATGCCAGAGCCTGGCAGCAGCCCTGGAACTTGAAGGGGTAGATCCCTACCGCACCACTCCCAGAAACCTGACCTGAGCAGGCAGCAGTAAAGGTACCAATAATAAATAATAGCTTGGCCCCAGAGCCTGGCAGCAGCCCTGGAAGAAAATTCAAGCTCCAATGCATTCTTTCAATCAAAATGCCAACAGCAACTCTCTCCCTCTCCACTGTCTGCAAACTAAGCCACAGCTGGGAGCCCCCTTCCCACCTCGTCTTTGCTCCCTTGTTGTAACAAATTTGGAGCTCCACACTTGAAAGGAAGACCTGCATATTAAACTAAATTGGGCTTAGATTGGGGTTTCCAGGGCAACAGCAGGAGTTCAGATGGAGTTCAGACAACCCCTGCCTAAGCTGCCAAGGGAATTGATTGCAAGTACCAGACTGTCTGGCTTGACGAACAGCAAGACGAACAGCAACGAACGAGGCTTGCAATGACCACCTGTTCATTTAGAATGGGGTGTCACCAACAGCTTGTTCACGAACAGCAGATTGGGATGTTTGTGGCCTTTTTTGTTCATATTGCTGTTCGTGCCCATCTCTACTCATAATTAGGTAGCATCCGAGTTTATCTGCCTCTTTCCACAGATTCTGAATTTTCTCCACACCTTTCTTCCTCCATTCACCATTCTATTGGCCTTCTGTATTCATTTATAAACATTGTTCTTTTGCAAGCCTATTGGTTCCCTCTACCTGATGCTTTCTGAGCCTCACAATCATCTAAGCCTAACACAGCCTCATCTGGTCTCTTTTAGTCCTTCAACCTGGAATCTTCCCCCTTCAGACTTCTCTGACATAACAGCAGCACGACTAGGGCTTATGGATAGCTCACAAACTAACAAACTGGCAAAACTAGCAAACTAGCAAACTGGCAAAAGGTTGTTTCTGACCGGGCTAAATCCAGGGATGCCATTGTGTTCACCTCTTTGTTTCAAATAAGACAGGGGGGACTGCTGGAATATCTATCTTGGCAGTTGTGCAGTTAGTTATAATTAAGCCTCTGGACTTAATATTGCCCGTCCACCCACCCTACCCCTTGGTGTATTATCCGTCCAGTAGGTGACTAAATTTCTACATGCTGACTTGGAAGTAAGTCTTATTGAACTTATGCAAATCTGCATAGGATAGAATGGATTGAATCTGGAAATTATGAACATTAGAAAATTCAAGAGGAAAATCAGAGTGATATCTTGAGAAATATAGTTATTTTCTGCTTGTGAATATAAACTAAGGTACTCTTTAGAGAATAGGCGAAGTGTATATTTAGGATGCATATACTACAGAATTAAATTTCCAAGTGTTTTCTCACTACTATTGTTATTATTTAGGCAGGCTTTGTGGTTTTGCTGGATGTAGAAATGTGAACACGTATTTCCCAGACAACTTCCTTTGTTTACTCTCTTTCAGTTGCCATTATAGTACAATCTTATGCACATCTACTCAAAGGTTCTATTTTCTTCAATATGGCTCACTCCCAGATAAATGTGTGTAGGATAAACTACAAATCACAATATCAGACAGATAGAACAAGACAAGTCCAAAATATACCGATCCAGCAACAACATCAATATACTCTGGACCAGGCTACGTCTAAACTGGCTCATAGACTGAATTGGAACTGGATAAAGAATACACTGGAACACAGATCTGGGGAAAAAAAATCAACCTGAGTGGCTATGTATAAAATTTCTTCCTCAGCTCTACTTCAGAGATTTCAGCTCTCGAATAAGTGTAAAACACATCCTTAATGATATCTCAAGAAAAACATTACTGAACACAATCAGGTTCTCATTGGTAGATTTCTATTCCCCAATGGAGTAGATTAACTGTAGATCAAGAGAGGGATATAATCCCCTCCCAAACTCCCAACATCAACAGATTTTTCTGGTTTTCTCCTCACATTCTTGCAAATAGCTCCTCCCAAACATCAACTACTGCCCAGTGTCCATTTCTGTTATTTCTCTAGAATCTTCATTCTAGAAGATGATTTTTTTCGCTTTTGTAACCACAGAACATTTTAAATTCAGATCATAAAAGTGATATGGAAAATGTAATGCCTTGTGTTCTCTGCATTTAATAATATCTATTTGACCTCTGAGGATGAAAAATAACCTTGTCATTATTACATGGAGATTAACCTACTGGAAAAAATAATAAAAAGGAATAGAAGCAGGACAAGCTATTCAATCTCTTGAATATTTAGCCTTTGTCTTAGCAGATCAGTACATTATGGATGTTCTAAAAATACAGAAGGTAATAGATTGATAATAATATTCCATCACATTAATGAGCAGCCAACATAAAGCTCTATCCATTGCATTTTTTTAACCTTGATTGCCAGCCATTTACAGCAGTAAACTGGTTTCTGCATCCTTGCAGTATTACTGCAACACAGAAAGGATAAAAGTTCTAAGAGCATTTAAACCAATTCTACTTTCTCTTACTAACAAAGAGCAGGAGGATGGCAGAGAAAATCTTAAGATTTGTCTTGACCATCGGTAGGGCTGGCTTCAAGTTTTTGCAAGCCCTGGGTGATAAAGTTTAAGTGGGACATCCTTGCCCATGGGGACTGCCCCTTCCTCCTTTAACCACTCCACCACATTGCCCCTCCCCTTTGATTTCACCTTTCTTTCTCCAATTACTCCTTTCATACTTAAGGAGGATGGAACAGACTGGAAGGAGACAGCAACCTGCTTATCTCTGCACCATCCTCAATGGAACAGGGAAGATGGAGCAGGGTGAATGCAGGATCCCACCTCCTACAACCTGCTCCATTCTTGTTGTGGCTGCTGCTCCACTGAAGACAGGGAGGGGAGAGCAGAACATGATTACCCTCCAGCCTGTTTCATCTTCTTGCAGCCACTACTCTGCTGTAAACAGGGAAGGAAACCAGGATTGTTCCTCCTGTCAGAAATGATGGTGCCCATTGTCGGTGTCAGAAGCAATATCATTTGGTGTGCTGAGCAATCCTAACTAAGATTTTCGTCCAGCATATTGACTGTGAGATAAGCAAAATACACATTTTATGTGGCCTTTCTATTGGGCTCCGCTGGGGGCAGGGAATCCCATGCCCTCAACCTGCTCTTTCCACCACCACTCAGCTGGCTGACAGGGGAAAAAAGAGTGGGAAACTGGGCAGAGACTGGGCAGCATGCTGATGCATTGACATTAGAGTTGGGCACGAACAGCAATACGAACAAAAAAAAGCCATGAACAGCCCAACCTGCTGTTCGTGAACAAGCTGTTTGTGAGGCCCTATTCCTGGCAAACGTGTTCATTCCAAGCCTTCTTCGTGGTGTTCGTCAGCCGTTCATAAAGCCAGACAGTCTGGCATCTTTCAATCAATTCCCCTGGCAACATAGGCATGGGTTGTCTGAACTCTGCCTGAACTCCTTCTGGCTTTCCTTCTGGCTTGTAACTCCTCAAAGTAGCTTCCAGCAGACAGTCCAGTTTTTTCCACTGTGAAAAGAAAATGACAGGAAAGGGAGGGACCCATGGATCATCGCTTTCCCGGGATGCAATCTCTCTGAAACTTGGGGGGTCTTCAGAGGACAGTGAGGACTATGTCCCCTGCAAATTTGGTGGGTATTGGACGTTGGGAAGGTCAGTTTGTAACCCCTCAAAATAGCTTCCAGCAGACATTCCAATTTTTGCCACTGTGAAGAGAAAATGACAGGAAAGGGGAGGACCCATGGACTCTCCTTTCCCAGGCTCAAGTTCAGCTAAGTCCCAAGGGGGCTGTTCTGGTTCCCGTGAACCTCCAACAACAAACATGTTCATGAACATGTCATGTTCGTCGATGTTCGTGAATCCCTGTTCATGGATGGCAACGAACATCGTGTTTGTTTTTTTCCTGTTTGTGCCTATCTCTAATTGACATCACTCCCTGTGTACCCAGAACGGATGCCATCACAGTTGAAGCCCTGGTATTTGGGCAAAATCTATAGTTTTTTCCAAATACCAGTGTGATTCCTCTCACCCTCGCAACATGATGCTGTCATTTCTAGGAGCAATATTAATGTTTCGGTGGGGACACAATGACATTGCCGATGAGCACCCCAGACACCTGTTAAGCCCCTGCCATTTATTTGGTGGGACCTGGAAACTCTACTGTCTACACATAATTCACTCATGTAATGTTCCCAGTTTTACAAAGGAAATGGCCCTGCAGCATATCTCCAACTAGAGTAATCCTAGGATGCCCTGCTGTGCCGTAGCAGTAAAGTAGCTGGACTGCGAATCAGCCCTCTGCTGGTTCGACTCCCACTACTACCATGAGCTCAGCAGGTGGCCTCATGTAAGCCACTCCTCTCAGCCCCTCTCAGCCCTAGTTCTCCAGCTGTATTCTGGGGATAATAATAACACTGACTTTGTTCATTGCTCTGAGTGTGGCACTAAACCCACCCTGAGCCCGCTTGCAGGGAGGGTGGGATATTGTTGTTGTTGTTGTTATTCATCATCATCATCATCATCATCATCATCATCATCATCATCATCATCATCATCATCATCATCATCTGTCCGGAAGGGCAGTATGTAAGCACACCATTGTTATTATCATCTCTCTTCACAGTCCCACGATAGATTTTTTTTGGGGGGGGGGGGGTAGTGAGAATTCTTCTGCAGCAAACCAGAATATATGAAATTTGTCTTTTAGTCAGCACAAAGTCTTCATGTATTTTTATGTATTACTTATAATGCTTAAACTGTCTATATCCCTTGTTTCATGTATTCTCCAGAATACATACTTTATATGTATTGCTTTCTTGCAGTCTGAGCTTGATTAGTTGGATCACTGTGAATCGCTGTGGTCACAGCCTTAAAAAAAAATAATGCTAATGTTCTTAATTGTTCTGGGTGAGCCCCTGAATGGACAATTCACCTGCAAGGATGAGATATCAGTGTTTGTGAGGCAGATTCTTGTCTATTTTCAGCTTTAAACAGGAAGAGACAAAATAATGGGGAGGGGTGAATGAAGGAGACAGTTCTTGGAGCATGTCTTGGCCCACCATGAAGATTTTAAGTCAGCTGTGAAATGTCAGCTCCTCAGCATACATAGGCCTGATTCAGAAAGGGAGGACCATGGAACCATTTTCCATGCCATTTTCTTGACCTAAAATGGTGGGGGGTGCCATTTGCCCCATTGCAGAAACCTGTGTATCCCATCAGTGTATGTGGTAGGGTTACCAGGCCAAGCCTGTGACACTATTGGGAGGGATGGGAGGGCAGGGCATGGGTGTGTGTGTGTGTGCCATCACCGATATCAGCACATCAATTCCAGGTACAAACTAGAAGTGACAATGGGTAGCTCTAGAATTTGCTGGAAACTCTATGGTAAAACCATAGTTTCCAGCAATTTCCAGAGTTACCTACTGTCACTTCCAGTTTGTTCCTAAAAGCCATATACTGGCACAGAGGCAGGCGGTGTTTTTATATTCCCCCTGCTGTTGCTCAGAGCAACAACAGCACTTGGCAGGAAGTTTTTAAAAAAGGAATTCTTGTTTAAAAATATATATGTTACATTATAAGCCTAATTGAGTACCAATATTGGCAGAAAGGTGGGGATATAAATGGGATACAAATACATAATAAACAAACAATATAAACAAATAATATAAACATCTTCTCTATCTTGATCATTACTTTTTGAAATCTTAGGCTTCTGATACTGTCCAACAGCTTTTCTCTTCACTTCTCTACCCCTCCTTCTTTATGTTTATTTTGCTTAATATTCAGTTTCACAAACAGTTCCAGTAAACTGGAAAGCTTGCCTATTATGTTTGAATGTTTACATTAATCATAATACAGGTATTTATCTACTGCTTCATGAGGACTTTTTCTAAGGGCTATCGGGACAACCAGCTTTTTCTAAACTCACAGAATATTTTATGTAGAAATATGAAGCTAAATAAATAACACCTAGAGATGGTGCAATGCAATATAATGAAATCACGGATCATCAGGAATCTGAAGTCTACTCTATGCCAAGGGTGGCAGGATTTGATTCAAGTGTCACCTTAGAGACCATCAAGATTTTCAGAGTATAAGCTTTTGAAAGATCTAAAGAAAGGAGCTTTGACACTCAAAAGCTTATACCCTGAAAATATAGTTGGTCTCTAAGGTGTCTATGACAAACTGCCCTTTTTAAAAGCCTGGAGGTACTGTACAAACAGCGGAAGGACTGTTAAGGGTTAATCCCTCACAGACAGAGAGAACTTTGAATGACAGGCTACACCAAGGAATCTAATTGGGTAACATGAGATGGAAAGAGGAGGGACCTTAAGTTTCAGTTAACAAAAGAACTCAAGGAAAGCAATTGTGTTGGAAGAGAAGGGGGTTGGGGTACTAGAAAGTGGGTACCAACATTCCTAACCCCAGGAGAGACAATACTAAAAGAAAGTATACTAGAGTGTTTGAGGAAAACACGGGAACAAAAGCCCCTAAACATAAGAATTTAAGTATCTGTGAAGAGCATAAGAATGAAAGTCTGTGCATGTACTGATTTTACCTCAGAGATTTCTATGTTGATTTACGTCAGATATTTTCAACCATTAATTTCACTTGACCTTTCTTCTCTCAAATAAATAAAATTTTTATTGATTTATTTTACACCAAACTGAGAGCCAGTTTGGTGTAGAGTTTAAGAGCGGCGGGACTCCAATCTGGAGAACTGGGTTTGATTACCCACTCCTCCACTTGAAGCCAGCTGGGTGACCTTGGGTCAGTCACAGCTCTTCTGCGCTCTCTCAGCCCCACCCACCTCACAGGGTGTTTGTAGTGGAGATAATAATAGCATACTTTGTAAACTGCTCTGAGTGAGTGTTAAATTGTCCTGAAGGGTGGTATATAAATCGAATGTTACTATTAATAAATAAAATAAAATAATTATTTTTAAAATGCCTCTGATGCCATTTCTGCAGTTTAAGGACAAAGAAGAGGGAAAGAACAGGATGGAACATCATATGAGCCAAGCTACAAGTGATGAATGACACTTGAACGGCAAGTGAACAGACTCACTTGTATTCCTCCCTGTTCACTTGCACTCCACTTGTGCTCCACTTGATCACTGGAATCAATTCCTGCTGTTCTACTGGAGACCAACATGTTTACCTACCTGACTCTATGCCAAGGGTGTATCAGAATTTGATCAACTGACTTCTGCTAGCACTAATTATTCAAAGCTTTTTTAAAATGAACTTTCAAAGTCAGTTCCACTTCAATATGGCTTCATTTTCAAAATGATGGTACTGATTTCTGTTATGTTTAATAGTAATATTAAAAATTATTACTTAATTTGTGCCTAAAATCACAAAGAAACAATTACTAGCCCACCTGATTTGTAAGGCAAATGGTATAAAACATACAGAAAGGATGCAAAATAGAAGAAAACATGAACAATATATACTAAAAATGAAGTACGTTTCTGCCCCTGTGCATTGATAAATCGGCACCCCCGGGGCGCGCTTGCGCGCTTACCCGGGTGCCGGGCTTTGCCCTTCCACTTGGATGAAGGGCAGCATTTTCCCGGGCATCCGGGCCTTCAAAGGGGGCGTGGCTGGCCATTCTTAGGCCGGCCCCGCTCCCTCAGTGGCGCAGTTGCCATTGCGCGCTCGTCCTGGGAGGACCTCTCTTCCTCCCCTTGCAGAGTGCGCTAGGGCCTTCACTCGTCGGCCGCGTCTTCTTCTTCGGCGGCGGCGGCAGAGGCAGCGGCCTTCATCCTTGGAGGAAGCAGTGCAGCGGGGGGCCCAGGATCGGTGGCGCAGTGAGGCATGGAGCGGAGCGGCTCGGCACGGAGCGGCGCAGCGCAGCGTTTGTTGGCGGCTGCAGCGCTCGCACGGGTCTGGTCTGTGCGCGGGGCCCGCAGTTGTGGAGACATCCGCCTGCGGCTGGCTGCGCTACGCAGCCAGCCCATCTAACTGCATTCTTAGGGCTTCGTGCGCTCTCTATCTCAGGGGGCGGGTGTTAGGCGTGGCCTCCTTGGGGGGGGGTAGTGGGTTCCTACCCTACCCCTGGGGTGTGACACCGAGGTGGGGAACCTTAGCCAGGGCCATTTTTGGCCGGTTCGGGGGTGCCTGGGTCTGCAGTCCAAACAACATTGCACAATCTGAGAGCTACCCCCTCCTTCTCTGCCCACAGGTCGAGTCTTGTTGGCTGGGTCGAGGGTGTTACCTGGCTTTGGGTGTGAGTGGCAGTTACCTGGGGGTACTTCGAGCCCCTTCCCACCCGGTGTTTGCTAGCTAGTATTGTATTGGTGGGGCGAGGCAATACCAGGGATTCCTGTAATATTAGTGCAGACGGGTTAGATAGGAATTGTCCTTGCCATGCCTCCTAAGAAGGGCGCAGGGGTTAGTAAAGGAAAGCAGCCAGCCAAGCGACCTCCACCGAACCAGGCCTTGCCCCTTTCGTCTTCTGACGATGAGGAGGATGCTATTTCACGGCAGGAAATCCTTGCCAAGCTGGCAGCACTGGAGAGGCGCAGGGGCCTGGCCTCCGGGCAGGTGGCAGGTGCTCGGGGACAAAGGGCGTCCAAAAAGGTCTCAGCAGCTACTTTCCAGAGGGAGGTTCTAATGCGCCTTTCTGCTCTGGAAGGTTCCCCGAGTGCAGCTGGTGCAGCAGCAGACCCACCTGGGAGCCTCGAATCTGGTAGGCTGGCGGAGCAGGATGCGCCTGAGTCTCAGGAGGCAGCGGAGGAGCCACCTGTTGCCGTGGTCGTTGATCAGCCTGAAGCAGATGGTAAGCAGTCTTCACCACACACTGCTGGCACCTGGCCCTGGGGGCCGATTGGAGGACCTAGTCTTGCAAACTGGGGCTCACCTTCTCAGGGCAGCGGGTCTCAGGCGCCCCCCCTGGGGGGATCTCTGCCCTGGCAGGGTTACCCATACCAGGGGACTCAGGGCTGTGCCGGCCCCTGGCAGTTTTGGGGCACCCAGCCTCCGCCACTTCAGCCTGGAGGGCTGTCAGCACAGGGGGTAGTTCAGGCTAGTGCGCCTGGTTCTTCCACTAGAAGTCTCATACAAGGACAGCCCCAGTGGGGGTGGCCATCATTCCTAAGTAATCCTTATTATCAGGCGTTAGGCGTCATGCCCTATCGGGTCATGCCATTTGGCAATACTGCTTTACCTTTAGGGGACCACTTGATGCCCACAACTAGGGATAAGATTCTGCGCGGTGAGTTTGTAGATGTCTTTACCCTCCTTTTTCGAGAATTGGAAAAGAAGGATAAGGAAGATATGGACGACCGTGATAAGGAGCGCCTTAAGCGGCGCAAGATTGATCACACCTGGGCTAATTGGTTGCCTGGCATGCTCATCTATGCAGGGGTTTTAGCCCGGGCACAGCCTCAAAGGGCTGCACCTTTGTTCCAGTACATTGACATAGTCTATAGGGCACATACGGAGTTCGTCGGTGCTGCTTGGATGCAGTATGACGAGGAATTTCGTATGCATGCGGCAGTGGACCCCACGTTGCCCTGGGATCGTATCCATCAGCAGTTGTGGCTACAGCTCATGGCACCGGCCAAACCAAACCTAGGTGATAGGTCTGATAGCGGGAATTTGTTGCAGCGTCTTGCTACCCCTCCTGGTTCCCGCGCCCCCCGCGGGGCAGTCGGTTCAGCCCCGGCTGCTTTGCTGGGAATTTGCTTATCAGGGTGTGTGTGCCAGGAGGGGTTGCGGGTTCAGACATGAGTGCCCTCGGTGTAAGGGACCCCATGGATTCTCGGCTTGTCCTCACCCCCGGCCACGCAGAGGCGGTCCCCACCCGGGAGGTGGTCAAAACAGGCCCTTTGCTGACAAGGGACCCAACACCCATAAAGCTGAGGGTGCTCTATGAACTGCTCCTGTCCTACCCAGACGTCGATTCCGCCACATTTTTATTTGAGGGGTTTAGTTTTGGCTTCCGAATACCCTTTCAGGGGCCTCGGGCCTCCTTTATGTCATCCAACCTTCATTCGGTGGTTGGCATGGAGGAGGTGGTAAGGCAAAAGATTGAAAAAGAATGCCAGGAGGGGCGCGTTCTAGGCCCCTTTCCTGCCCCGCCAGTTCCCAATTTGAGGGTCTCCCCACTGGGAGTTGTTCCTAAGAAAGCGGCAGGTGAGTACCGCTTGATTCACCACTTGTCCTTCCCCAAGGGTGGATCGGTTAATGATGCCATACCAGAGCACTTGTGTACCGTGCGGTACACGTCCTTTGACGAGGCAGTGGTTATGATAAAGCGCAACGGCTTTGGGGCTGAAATGGCAAAATGCGACATCAAGTCGGCCTTTCGCCTTTTACCCGTACATCCTTTGGACTTCGAGCTGCTGGGTTTCTCTTTCGACGGCCAGTTTTACATGGACAGGGCGCTTCCTATGGGATGTTCTGTGTCATGTGCCGCTTTTGAGAAGTTCAGCACCTTTCTAGAGTGGGCTTTGCATCAACGGATGGGATGCCGTGACTCCGCCCACTACCTCGATGACTTTATTTTTTGTGGGCCCATGGGGTCGGGACAGTGTGCCAGGTTATTAGGGGGATTTATTGGTCTAGCTGAGGAGCTGGGGGTTCCCCTCGCACATGAGAAGACTGAGGGGTCTGCTCAAGTCTTGGTGTATTTGGGTATCGAACTTGATACCATCCAGCAGACTTTCCGTATTCCTGAGGTCAAGGTGAGAGACCTTCAGGCACGCCTGGTGGCTCTCCGGGTCAAGAGGAAGGCTTCCTTGCTCGAACTTCAGCAGCTGGTGGGTCACCTCAATTTTGCTTGCAAGGCTGTGGTGCCTGGGCACCCTTTCTTGCGGCGCCTTTGTGAAGTGATGGCAGGACTGCGGCTTCCGCATCACAGGGTTCGGCTGTCACAGGGGGTCAGGGAGGACCTGCGCGTTTGGGAAGATTTTCTTTTTTCCTATAATGGGGTTACATTCTGGAGGGAGGAGCTCTTGCTCGAGGCAGAGTTGCGAGTGGCTTCCGACACCTCTGGATCAGTGGGGTTTGGAGTTTACTTTTGGGGACACTGGTGCGCTGAGCCCTGGCCGGCTGCATGGCACAACGACGACATTATTAAAGATTTGACATTTTTGGAATTTTTTCCAATTTTGGTAGCCGTTTGGCTTTGGGGTGACGAACTGGCCAACCATGCTGTCCACTTCTGGTGTGATAACATGGCGGTCATTCAGGTTATTAACTCCTTGTCATCCCGGTCACCTAGGGTCATGCGGTTGGTCCGGCCACTTACGCTCAGGTGTCTCCGGCTGAACGTTTTGTTCAGGGCGATGCACGTTCCAGGTCTGGACAATGGGGTGGCGGACGCTTTGTCTCGCCAGCAGATGGAACGTTTTCGTCAATTGGCACCAGACGCCGACGCTCTGCCTGTCCAGATGCCGTTGGAACTGTGGAACCTTGGAGGGCTGAAGCATCCAGGGCTATCCGTTTAGCCATCGCTCCTAGCACCAGAAGGTCGTATGATCGCGCGGTGCGTCAGTTTGTGGGCTTCCGGTTGGAAGCCAGATTGGAGCAAAGCTGGCCCATTCCTGCAGAGCACCTCATGCAGTTCTGCGTAGATAGGAAAGGGGCCGGCTTGTCGGTGAAATCCATACGGGGGCTTTTGGCTGCCTTGGCCTTCGCCAGTAAGGCCCGGGGTTTCACGGAGGTAACAGGGGACTTTAGGGTCCGAAAAATGTTGGAAGGGTGGTCTAGGGAGGCCGGTTCTCGGCCCGATGCTAGACAACCCATTTCCCCATCCATTTTGACAGGCTTATGTGCAGTATGGGGCACTTTATGCTCATCTGGGTATGAAGCCCTCCTGTTTCACGCAGCGTCTCTTGTGGCTTTTTTCGGGGCTTTCAGGATAGGCGAGCTTGTGGCTCAGTCGTGGGAGGATGGGTCTGACAGACCCCTTCAGGCGCGTGACGTGAAGTTTGAGGGGGATGGTGTTTCCATCTGTCTTAGGCGATCTAAGACTGACCAGACCCGGAAGGGGGTTGTTGTCCAGCTGGGTCTGTGTGCTGACAAGGACCTCTGCCCGGTGCGTGCGCTTCGGGCTTATATTGAGACAAGGGGCTCCGAGGGAGGAGTTCTTTTTCGCCACAGCGACGGGACCCCTCTTATGAGGTATCAGTTCTGGTCCGTTACGAAGAAAGCCTTGGAAAAGCTGGGCCTCCAGGGGTTCAAATTCTGTTCTCATTCTTTTCGAATAGGAGCCGCCTCAACAGCAGCGGCCATGGGGTACCCAGAAACAGCCATCTGCGGTGTTGGGCAGTGGCATTCGGCGGCTTACCGGGGATATGTTCGGCCTCTGCCAAACCCATTGTAAGCTCTGGTTAATTGTTGCTTTCCTCTATAGGTGCTGTGGTTCGCCATGGGAGGTGTCGGATCCTCATATGCGGACACAGTATGATATTTTGGGCTGCTCATCAGGCCAAGAGGACTCCGTGGGGGTCCCAGCTTGGCCTTAGCCGGTGGGCTCAGATTGAGTGGCAGGGCCGTCGGGGCCTGCGGTGGCTGGGCCTGTTGCCACTCTTGTTTGAGGGACGGTGTTCCCCTCCTCCTAATTTCTTAGTGATCCACTTAGGTCGAAATTATTTGGGATGGGTTAAGGGTAAGGCCCTTACTTTACAGGCTCAGGCTGATTTAAAGTTCATTTCTGAGAAGTGGCCTGGCGTCCTCATTATATGGTCTTCCATCCTTCCATGTCGGGTTTGGAGGGAGGCTTTGGATCATGACGCGGTTGAGTGTGCCAGGTGCAAGGCTAACAAGGCTATGTTCAAGGCATTGGTGGCAGGGCTGGGGATTTATTTGCCCCATCCACGTATTCGTGATTCCTATGCTGACCTCTACAGGGGCGATGGGATTCACCCTTCTGTCAAGGGCAATGGAATATTCCTGACCGATTAGTGGCAAGGGTTCTTGCTGTCCCTACAGGAGATGTGGGGCGTCAGGGCCTAAGCAGAGGCTTGGCCCTGTCGGTGGCAGGTTAGTTGGGGTAGGCAGAGCGGGCCGGTGAGCACCCGGTGGCACAGCCCCATTGGTGGGGATTGGGGGCCTGTCTCGGATCGGCTGGCGGGCTTTACGGCTGCCAGCTGAGAGGGCAGGCTGCCCTGGGACCCCCTGGAAAAGACCTTCCCTCGGGCCTTACGGCTGGGGTGTATGGTGCTTTAAAGGGGGGAACCATTCACCTGGCCGGCCGGGTTACAGCCATGCAATGGATGGCTCGCACCCAGGGCAGGGGTGCTCACCCATGCTAGTCGAGGAGCAGGTCTGTGTGACCCCTCGCTCGAACAGTACCACTAGTTTCACCCTTGCCGTTATTAACTTAGTAGGTTAATTAATTATAAATAAATCGGTCATTTAATGGCCCTGTTTCACCCAAGCCTTGTGTCTGTCTCTTTATTCCAAATGGGAGGGCAAAACACCCCACAAAAAGAATCTTGACATGATCATAAATATAATCGCAACCAAGTGATTATAATGGGGTGGTAGCTGAGAAAACATGAATGAACTGAAAGAAGTAAAGCTATGGCGAAAACTGCACTCTGAACATAGAAACAAAAGCCAGAAAAATAGACAATTGTTAATGGATTGGTTTCTGTTCCAGAACAAGACAACCAGTACAATTTACTACATAGTACTGAACTGCAAGCAACTTGGAATGCCAAAATCCGAGAGAAAAGTCAGATAAGAATTCAGAATTATTCTTCAAACTTGTATTATATGATTCATCAATGATGGGAAAATCTACATGTACTACAATAATGACATTGATGGTACTTCATGCCATCATGTAGAGTAAAAACTGGTGAATCTGTAAGTAATAGGTCTGGAGATATTCATTCTGCCATCTGGAAAAGTTGTATAGGTAGTGCCGTAGGGATCAGTATTAAGCTCATTCTTATTTCATCACCTCTTTAATGATCTGTAAAATTGTTTGAATAGTATTTTAAATAAATTCACAGATGATAGTAAATTGGGAGATGAGGCATGCACCACCAGGGGAAGAGACCAAGCTTGACAGAATTTAGCAAGATTAAAAAATATAAGTGGTATTCAGCCTGAAAACTATCAAGAAACTTCAGCAAACCTCATAAACAATCAAAGCAAGCCGGCATCAAGTTTGAAACGTGCAAAACAGACACTAGTCTTATTGAAACTTATATTGTTTCCGTTGAAATTTCCTAGGTGTTTTGTCTGAGCCGAAAAAAACTAAAGTTAGAGGCAACTGTATCCAAAAGAGAACAAAATTGTATAAATCATCTATAACTATCATCTCAAAAGCATTGAATGTCCATGTCATCAGAACCATAATAGGAATATATGAAAATGCTTTATACTAATGCCATTTCTTATAGTGTTAATCACAGGAGGTGTCTTTCTTAGGTTAATGATCTGATAACATTTCATAGTACAACCCTAAACTGGGCTTATACCCCATTAAGTTCATAGAAGTCGATGGGTTTAGAAAGCTGTAACTCTGGGTAGGATTTTAGTATTAACTAGAGATACCAAGGGTTTAGCATGGACAGCTTGCATGCCTCCACTGAGCTCAGAATTAGCTTTTTGGAAAGCAGTGTCAATTCTCTGCAATAGTTCTGATTCCCGAGTTGAAAAACTTTTAAGATGCTTCCTAATGGGGCTCATCAATGTATTTACCTGGACATTGGCTACTTGGTTACTATTATGTAATGGAACAAATTCTGTTGTGACAGTGGAGCCTGGACATCAACTTTTGTAGATCCAATTGCCTGATATGTATGTTTGCATGTGCTTTACACTTGGGAAATTGCTCACAACTTTTAGCCACACCCTTGAAAGCTGAAAATACATGAATGAAATTTACTTAAAACAGCTGTGTAACTTTTCATCCCTTAATTGTAAAGGCATGTTACTTATGAGCCAGATATGTACTCTACACATGGTAGAAGAGGGATACTCAGGCCCTGTCCTATCACATAGATAATTTTGGATGCTTGGGGCTTAATGATAAATATGAACCAGGAGCCAGAATACATTACTTGCAGGTTTTTTCATAGATTGTTTTTCATTCAAATATACAACATCGGCAACTTTTGTCTGCATATATTATATTTATTGAAAATCCCTGTTGTTCACAGAGGCTATCCTTCATATTGCAATCAAAAGTTCCTTGGAGGACCAGTTACTTTTTCTGCCAACCAAGTAAAAGATAGTTAATCATCTTAAAACAGCATGAACCAGCATGCTCTCAAACTTTTCCAGCTGTCAAATTCTTCTACAGACATATGAAAATGTCACTACCTCAGGATCTCGTTATTTGAATAGAAATTCACTGTTATATCCTCTTTTTAAAAATCAGGGGGGGAAATCACTGGTGTAGATCCGCTTGAAAGCTCAAGGCTTTGTTAAATAGATAAAATCACAACCTGTCAAAAATCATCCACCATCGACTGGGACTGTGGAAGAAAAATATCAAAGTTGCATGCTTCACCTTCAGGTTGCAGTGCTTATTTGTATTTAAAGTTATGCTTTACTTTTTTGAAAAAGTATACAAGCATCTCTGAAATGGGTCCTAGTGACTTGTTATTTGAGCCAATTTCAGTCCATTTTGAATCCCAAACAGGCACCTCGCTCACACACTATTATGTACCTAAGCCGGGCTTTTGTTAATAGCTTGTTTTAACAGCTTGTTGATAACAATGATAATTTATTTTTCTATTATTGTAACATGCCTTGAGCAGGACTCTGCTGTGGTGGTCTAGAAATCCCCTAAACAAACAACCATCTGTATTTACTATTTTATCTATCTATCTATCTATCTATCTATCTATCTATCTATCTATCTATCTATCTATCTATCTATCTATCTATCTATTTATTTATTTATTTATTTAAAGTCCACCTTTCTCACTGAGCCTCCAGGTGAATTACACAGTATAGCTTAGTACAATCAGTACGAAGTACATTTCCATACAGTACATCAAGTACATTTCCAAACAGTGTCAAGGACATTTCCATAAACAATGCCATAGGGTAAATATAAACAAGTTTACAAAGACATACCATTAGCAAGGATCCAATACAGAGTAGAAGAAATGCTGAAACAGAACATAATGAATTCTAGGACTGGCAATAGACAACATGAAGCTGAAATAGAACATAATCAATTCTAGGACTAACATTTGACAACACAAAGCATAGGAATGCATAGGAGTGCTTATTTAAAGCAACAGATAGTATGTAAGGCAACATGGTGAAGTCTATGGTCCCTAACTCATTAGTGAATAGAGATGGGCACGAACCGAAATATGGACCAACGTTTGGCATGAACTGGACCGGTTCGTGGTTCGCGAACTGGCAGTTCATCAGAGCCCATTTCTGATGAACCACCATGAACTTTAGGCTGATTCATTTGGTTCATTTTTTGGTTTGTCACTGCAGACAGCCTGGCGCTGATCAATCAGTTTCCTAGGCAACAAAGGATGGACTTCCTGCAGACCTTCTGCTGACTTGGAAATGGCCTTCTGCTGGCCCAGAAGTGAGGATTTGCTGACCTGGATGTGACAATTTCACAAACCAAATGAACTGGTTTGCGAATCAGGGCAGGTTCGTGAAAGTTCGTGGTTCATGGTTCGTGAAATGCAATGAACCACGAACCACACAGTTTGTTTTTAACTGGTTCATGCCCATTTCTATTAGTGAAGCATCTGAGACTTCACCCCTACAATACAGCCCTCCTATCTGAGTAAAAAGCCTTTTTGAATAATTCTATTTTGCATCACTTGCGGAAAGCCAGGAAAGTGGGGGCTCTTCTGACTTCTTCAGGTAGGCCATTCCACAGAGTAGGGGTCAACACAGAGAAAGCCCATGTACAGGCTGCTGTTGATTTTGCCTGTGTGCAGCCTGGCACCTGCAGGAGAATCTGTTCAGATGAGTGAAGCTGCCATGGAGGAACATGGGGAGGGAGGCAGCCCCATAGGTATGCTGGACCAAAGCCATGAAGAGCTTTGTATGTAATAACCAATACCTTGAACTGAGCACAGTAACTGATAGGTAGCCAATGGAGTGACTGTAGGATGGGAGTGATTTTCATGCTTCTGCTCACTCGTGATAACAGTTGAGCTGCAGCATTTTGGACTAATTGTAGCCTCCTAGTTAACTTATATAGGAGACCTATATATAGTGCATAACAATAATCAAGCCTTGATATTACCATAGCATGGATCCAGGTGGCCAGGTCGGCCATGTCAAGATAAGAAGCCATCTTCCAGGCTACAGTGAGGTTGTAGAAAGCATTTTTTGCCGCTGCTTTAACTTTTTTCCCCTGTAGTAGCACTGGATACAGTATAACTCCTAAGCTATTAACTGAGTCTGTAAAGATCAGACAAAGTCCCCCTCATTGGCAGATTTCAAGAAGAGGCTGGATGAATACTTGTCAGAGATGCTTTAGGCTTATCCTGCACTGGGCAGGGGGTTGGACTAGATGGTCTGTATGACCCCTTCCAGCTCTATGATTCTATGATCCTAAGTCCATCAAAAGTGAGGAGTACGATATCCTTCAAGATCTCTGCCTTCCCAACAAGCATCACTTCAGTCTTGATTACACAAGAGTGATCATTGGTCTTCCAGGTCCATCTCCATATATCCTGCCTGCTCATGGAAAGAAGGATTTCTTTTCATGGAAAGATGTAGGGAAAGAGTTTTTTAAAAAATAAATAAATACATGCCTCTGTGCCTCTTCATAAGCCCCCCATCCATCATTAAAAATAAATCTTTTAATTAGGGTGTTTGTTTGTTTTTTGAGAATTTATCACTTTCTATTTGGGTGTGAGGTTTTTGATGCCACAACCGGTCTAAGAATTTTGATAATGGTAATCCTTCAGCCAATCACTGGTGAACAGATACTGAAAGAGCCAACCAATTCACTTTGCATTGTGGATGGCAACTTTGTACATAAAAGAAACACCTTTAGCATGACATCAAGAATCTTTTTTTTTCTTCCTTTTGCTGATGTAGTTGCAAAATATCAACTCAGCAGAATCCTAACAGGGGCCACAGTGTGTCCTGGAATGAAAAGGAGACCTACTGAATGAAATCCACAATGCAATGAATCAGCCAGCAGTCAAATGTGTTTTTTTTAAACAGTCCTAACTAATACCTTGACCAGTAAATTCAAAATTAACATGGTCGGAAGGCACCTGTCCAAGTAGCAGATTATAAGGGGGGAACAGAGCAGGTCATGGGACAGACAGCTCGTAGCCCTCTTTAGTGGTATATTACAAAATATAGTTCATAAGCACCAAAAAAGGGTAGTTATGGTGTGTGACGCTGATGCTGATGACCACATCCTTGTTTGGAAAACCAGAGAGTATTACAGCAGTATGTAAGAAAATAAACTGATGCAACAACTGGAAAACTGTGGCAGGAGGGAAGACATGCAAAACATCCGTGTTTGATGCGATGATGATTCTGGCAGACAGACAGCAGAGAAAAGTCAGGACAAAAATAAGAAACGTGGAAAAGCCCAAAATGGATTGATTTGATGATAGCCTTCAGATTGACAAGTTAATGCTTTTCAGAACCCTTCTAGATTCTGGGATGGCAAAGACCTTTTACAATGAACACCTAACCCTTTCCTGCCACTCCATCTATCCCACTCCCCTCAAAAATATTTGCTCCTCCTTCTTTCTTCTTGATGCATCATAGGATAGAGAGACTAACAGTGCTATCTTCAGATCACTTTCCTGGGAGCAAGCCTCATTGAATATTATTTTTAAAACATATTTATGATGCTTTTCCATACAACTTAGGGTACCCAAGGCAGTGAATGTTTAAAAACATCAAACCTGTATACATCTCAACGATCATATATTTATAACAATTAAACAAAGCATAAAAGGGGGAAGAGGATCAGTGGGGGGATGTCAAAAACAGAAATTCCTCATCTGCTGGCAGAAAACAATGGCAGAGAGGGACAGATGAATATTCCTGGGTAGGGAATTTCATAGTCTTGTGCTGATAGAACGATGAAGGATTCTGAGTAGAACTGCTTTGGAGTGCTCACTAAATCTTTTCATTTCTATTCTTCTGTACAGAAATTTCTGGAACATTACTTCTCCTATACATTCTACTATTAAAAGCACAGTGAAGCCTCGGAGCGTCAATCCTTCCCAATCCTGTGCCTTGGAAGAGTTCCTGTGGGCTTCATAAGAACCAGGAAATGTTCTATGATGTACCAGCCTTTGATCCCTTAATGGAACAAACCTTTCGACATCCTTGGAAGAAAAAAGTCTTAATATCCATAATAGCCATAGTTCTCACTCTTGGACTCAGAATGAGATTGATTCAACCTCACATAAAACCATCTTATATAAGTGCTGAAACTTCAATAATAGTGGCCATTTCCCCCACATAATCTATCACATCTTTCCATCTACCACTAACTTTGTCCTTCTACCAAGGAGTTCTAGACAGAGTACAGGGTGTATCCTCCTCCAGCTTATATATTTCAGGCATTTTTGTACAACATTCTTGGTTTAAAAAACTTCCCCATGGCACTTGACAACAATAAAAGTCCCACCCTATTAAGATCTAATAGTATACAGTTGTTGTTCCAGCTGCTGCTCAATGAAAGGGGAACAGTTCTCTGTCCATGTTGTACAGAAAAGCATCCAAGACAGAAGAGCAGGTGACAGCCAAGCAGTCTGATGGAAGAAGCCTTGTTTTCTCTCCTTCATCCTCAAATTGACCCCTTGAGTTGGTTGGAGCAAGAGTGAATAACTGGCTGAAAATCATCCAGTGAGCTTCATGGCTGAGTGAGGGTCCAACAGTGCATTCCTAAATGAAGCCTCATCCTTCTAACCCCATTGACTTCGATCAAATTAGAAAGGTGTAGCTACATAGCCTTGCAGTGCAACGGCCTCCCCATTAAACTACTCTGCTCTACAATGGTCCAACACGCTTGGCTCTATATATTTGGAACGATCTCTTTATTCCTTCAAACAGACCTAGAAAGTATGCCATTATTGTTATCCTTGCAATACAGATGGGGAAAGGAGCTGGCTCTGGCATGGTGGCTCGCCTACAGCCTGTAACTGAATCCATATAACACAGGCAAGATTTGAACCCAGGTCTTTCTGACTCACAGTTCAAATATCACTTCACAACAACTGTTTTTCCCCCTTTATACAAAATAGCTCAGGCACTAATGAGACTAATTTACAGCTGCTTTAGGTTTTGTACTTCCTATTTATTTTGTGAGACTGGATGTCTTTAATAATAACATACTTCTAACTTATATCTGAAATAAACAAGGAAGTACTTCATAGGCTGCATTATTATTGTTAGAAATGTGATGTAATCTGAGAATCAGCAAGGATGCTGATGAGGCAGAGATGACCTCTCACTCTCCTCGTAAAGGACATCTGTCAAGGTAGCAAGCAACCAATACCCAGGAGAAGCATTAAGACAGGGAGGGAAATATGCAATTGCATTAAAAATGTGTTTGTTACTAAACTTTTTCCCCTTTACTCTTGATGTGTATCTGTATGATAATCATCAATAATAACTTCTGGCACAACTAGAAAAATGTACATGTTTTACTACTTTGGAGGTGGTGGAGAAAGCTGTCAAGACATATCTGACTTACAGCGACGGCTGCTGGGGCTTTCAAAGCAAGAGACTAACAAAGGTGGTTTAGCATTGCCTGTCTCAGCACGAGACATGGGCATGAACAGAAAAAAAAAATGAACATGGTGTTCGTTGTTTTTTGCTACCCTCAAGAACGAACAACAAACATTGATGAACATGACCTGTTCATGAACATGTCCATTGTTCATTATTCGTTGTTCGTGGGAGCCATCAGGCTCCAGCCATCAAAATCCCAACCACGCCACTCCCAGAAACCCTACCTGAGCAGGCATCAGGAAATGTACCAATAATAAATAATAGCTTGGCCCCAGAGCCTGGCAGCAGCCCTGGAACTTGAAGGGGTAGATCCCTATCCCACCACACACAAAGAAAATTCAAGCACCAATGCACTGTCTCTATCAAAATGCCAACAGCAACTGTCTCTCCACTGTTTGCAAAGTCAGAGCTGGGAGCCCCCTTCCCCCTGGTCTTTGCTTCCTTATTGTAACAAATTTAGAGCTCCACACTTGAAAGGAAGACCTGTTTATCAAGCTAAGTTGGGCTTAGATTGGGGTTTCCAGGGCAACAGCAGGAGTTCAGACAGAGTTCAGACAATCCCTGCCTAAGTTGCCAAGGGAATTGATTGCAGGTGCCAGACTGTCTGGCTTGACGAACAGCAATGAACGAGGCTTGCAATGACCACCTGTTCATTTAGAATGGGGCCTCACAAACAGCTTGTTCGCGAACAGCAGATTGGGCTGTTCGTGGATTTTTTTTAGTTCATATTGCTGTCCATGCCCATCTCTACTCAGCATGTCTGGGCTTTATTGGAGGACTTCCATCCAATTACTAACCAAGGTCAATCCTGCTTTGAGATCTGATGAGATCAGGGTTGCCTGGGCTATCCAGGTCAGGGCTCTGCTCTTTTTTATACATGTTTATATATTTTGAGCAGCCAATTATCAGTGTTGGTTTTACAGATTCATTTCTATTGCATAGAGATATGGTTTTATACATCATTTTGAAAATACTTCTACAATGTATGTGATTGTTGATATAAAATATATACATACTTGATAATGCTGTTTTATTGTTGTACAAATACCATTGAACATGTATGTGAATGTGTGTGTGTGTGTGTGTATACATATATATGGTTTCAAGAAAACAGAAAATGGTACAAAAATAAGGAATCACAAGTTCAATTAGCACACTACAGAGAAGCAAAATCGAAATGGGGAGATTCAAATTGAAACAGCAGGTATGAGAAATTTGAAATCATTCCTAGTAAAAGATAACAGTTTCCTATACACTTTGAGTATGCAAACCAAACCTCCTCTTCCTCAGAGCTCCAGAGTTTAACTAGAATAGACAACAAACAAAGAAAAACACACACAATGAAAATCAGAGCTGCTGCTTTACAACTGGGACATTCGATGGGTGTGATTTTCCAATGACTTTGCTCTTAAAACCATAGTTGTCCCATCTAAACTGAAGAAAAGTTAGAGAATAATGCAGAAGAAAGCCTATTTCATATGCACACACACACACACACTCCTTACTAGATAGTTCCTTAATAGCCATTTCCACAGTACTCACCTTCATCCGGAACGCTGCGCAATGTCTCGAAAAAACCACGGAAGATAGCGTCTTCTCGCGTGAGTTTTGTGCGACATCACGCAAAACTCATGCAAGAAGGCGCTATCTTTCGCAATGTTTTTTTCGCAATGTTGCACAGCATTCTGGATAAAGGTGAGTAGTGTGGAAACAGCCATGGGTGGGTAAAGGGACAGAATGGGACCTGCATGGGAGGAGCGCTGTATTAAGTAGGAGAATTAGGTGAGGTTAAGTGAAAAAGCTTGCTGGTCACCCAACCCACCCACAATGTTCATCCTTCCGCACACTTTGGAGAAACCACTTGATGACTCTTTATTTATTACAACATTTATATCCCTCCTTTCTTCCCAGTCAGCCCACCAAGGTGGCCCTATGAACAAGATCTAGCTGGGCTGATAAGCATTGCTTTTGAAGCGGTTGATGAACACTCTATCGAAAATCAATCTGCAATGCTTTATTTATACTACTGGTCGCTGCAGTCATGTGTGATCTGGACTTTTGCCTGTAATGGACAGAGTTCTTCTTAGATACTAAAAAGCCGAGTAAAATATTTTTCATTTTTTAAAAAAGGGCCACCTCTGAGTTTGTTTTAACACAATAATGGAAGCACAAGATATATGTCCGGACAAAATTAGGTATTAATTAGTCCCTACAAGGACAGGTATGACACTGATGATAATTGCCTGCACTGCATACCCCCTTATGTGGGGTCAATGGGGCTCACATTCATTCTGCTGCACTTTGTGGTTGGGGAGCAACATGAGTTTCATTGCAGTTTAAGGGGAGTAGGAGTGCTGAATTCCAATTCTTTTTTTTCTTTTTTTTTAGTATAGGCAGCCTTAATTATCTTCCTTAAAATTTTTATATTTTAATTTTTTCCAATAGACCCCTTGTAGAAAAGACATATGAAGTTGCCTTATAACACCAGATCCTTCTATCTGTCAAAGTCAATGTGATGGATTCTGACTGGCTGCAGCTCTTCAGGGTCTCAGGTGGAGCTCTTTCATGCCTCCTGCTACCTGATCCTTTTAAATTGACTGTGTTCAATCCTGGGATCCTCTGCAGCCAAAACAGATGTTTTACCACGGCTCCTCTACTCAGACCATGAAGACCAAGTCTGGAAACCTTCTTCCCTTCTCTTGTTCCCCTTTTATTTTGTTTCAGAGTTCAGTGATTTAACACAGATTCATTATCCCTCTTCTATTTTCTTTTATGGTGTGAGTTCCTTTCCCTTTAGAAACGTTGTCCTTGTTGACAGTAAGGTTTTCCTCTCTAGCTTGTCCCTTCACTGTAGAGTACAACCTTTTACTCTTCTACTTTCAGAAAAGCATTTTTTTCACTTCTCAGCCTTTTGGCTAAGATCAAGTGTAAAAAAGCATTTTGGGTTGTTGGGAGATCAATAGAGCAAATACCTGGTTTCAACTCACCACAACAGTACCCATCCCCTTTGTGAAAGGTACTCTTGCTATGGATGCTTGCTGATTCTATAGTCATCCTTTTCCTGTGTTCTTTCATGACTAATCCATATTGTAGAAGACATTAAGTCACAGACAGAAATACATCTTTAATTAGACAGCCTGGGTGGAGAAGCAGCATGCTTCGTCAAAATACTAGAAGTCCAGCAGCTACAAAGTCAAACACAAGGTCAGCCTATACATTTAGCATTGTTTGACTCTGCAAGCATTAATCGTGTGAAGCCCTGTGAAATACCTGCCAGAGAACACTGTCTGATTTTTGTTCTTCTCTTTCTAATTTCAACCATAACAATGCACCAGTTTGAAAATAATGGGTGAGGGATGAAAGTTTTAGTTTTTACATTGTAAACAAATATTTTGTCTGCTCATGTTGAGTTTAGACCTTGAGACCAATTGCCACCATTTCAAATCCACTTCCTCTTCCTCTCTCCAGCCTCCTCATACTAAATTTGTTTTGCTCCATGAGATAATTAGTGTTGCCAGTTGTCTGGACAGGAAAAGGTCCTGTCCCATTAATAGAGGTTTAATAGCATGCCAGGTGATGTGATTAACCTCCATGCCATGAAAAGCTTCACCTGCCCATTTCTACACATTAATCCTCTATGAATGGGACAGGACATTTTTCCTCCTAGGTCTACTGGTAAACCTAGATATAATTGTGAAAGGAGAGGAAGGAGGAGTTTGGGCTACAGCAAATTAGTCTCACAACAGCAGTTGGTTCCGCAGGCGGAGGTACATGAGTAGACATGGGCATGAACCGCATTACGAACAAAAAAACCCCATGAACCGCCTGATCTTCTGTTCGTGAACAGGCAGTTCGTGAGCGTCCATGGCCAATGAACCAGCGTTCATTGGAAGCCCGGTTCATTGCATTTGCCCACGGTTCGTGAAGCCAGACAGTCAGGCACCATCAATCAATTCCCTTGGAAACAGAGCTGGGGGAATGCCTGAACTTTGTCTGCACTCCTTCTGTCACCCTGGAAACCCAAATCAAAGCCCAGCTTGCCTTGATCGGCAGGTCTTCCTTCCAACCATGGAGCTGCAAATTGGTTACAATTGGTTACATGGGAGAAGACACCCGGGGGGAGGGAGGGGGATGTTCTGTAGCCATGGGCTCTCCAATGTCATCCCTGCAAACCCTGATAGGCAGTTCTAACAGCCAACCCCTTGTACACTGGGCCAACATCAACTGGTGGCTGTAATTGTATCGAATGGGAGTTTCCTAGGGGCCTCAGATTGGAGAGGGTGTAAATCCAAGATTCCTATTGCAATCTTGACCAAACTTGGATGCTGGCTGGAGGAGAGCCTGCTAAACACTCCCTGGGAATATGGGCTCTCTAAGTCCAATGGGGGCCGTTCTGATGCCCACGAACCACAAACCTCAAACCGGTTCATCAGCGGGAAATGTTCGGTTTGGTTCATTAGTTCGGGTTCGTCAGTGGCACCGAACCACGAACTGCTGGTTCATTAAATTTTTTTGGTTCGTGCCCATGTCTATACATGAGTGCAGCATATGCCCCACCCCCATACTGCGTACTGTTGGAGCTGCCAATCTGTAGCCCTTTACTCCTGATCACATCATGCTACCCCTTCCTTTCCTACGACTCATTTGTTACAGGGAAGGAGATTTAAGAGGGCAATGCCTGACCTTAGCATAGCCATTTTGAAGGCAGTACTGAGTTCCACCCCTTCCACAGATTGGACGGGGCAGAGCTGTCACACAAAGACTCAGCCTGTCACAGATGCACTGTTTTTGCCTTTCAGT
Organism: Eublepharis macularius; assembly: GCF_028583425.1. Lineage (NCBI taxonomy): Eukaryota > Metazoa > Chordata > Lepidosauria > Squamata > Eublepharidae > Eublepharis > Eublepharis macularius. The sequence goes on along the minus strand of NC_072796.1, from coordinate 118,512,636 downwards.
AAGAGCCAAGGAGGGTTGTCATTGCTCAACCCAAAAAAGAAAACCTCCAGGAGACGAAAAAGCCATGCTTGGAAGAACACAACATTGTTTGAAAGCTCTCCAATAAAGTGTGGATATGCTGTATTCCACTCAGGAACTAGCTCAGTTGACTACTTAAGAGCAATCCTAAGTAGGTTTGTTCTGAAGCAAGTACCATTTTATTCAAGGGGAGTTATTCCCAGAAGGTGCTTTTAGGATTACAGCCTTATATGGCAGGATTTGAGTCCAGTGGCACTTACAAGATTTTCAAAATAGTAAAGAGTCCAGTAGCACCTTTAAGACTAACCAACCTTACTGTAGCATAAGCTTTTGAGAGCCACAGTTCTCTTCGTCAGATGCATGGAGGGTATGAAGAAACTGGCCAGATATATATAGGTGGTGAGGGGAGGGGGGAGTAGATGCAAATCAGTTTGCTTCTGATAATGAAATCAGTTACTTCTGACAATGAGCTAACCATTCATAGTGTCTATTCAATCCAAGTCTGACTCAGTCAAATTTACACATGAATTCCAATTCAGCAGCTTACACTTTCAGAGTGTGAACTTTCAAGCGACAAAGCACCCTTCTTCTAAAAATCTTTTGGTCTCTAAAGTGCCACTGGACTCATCCTGCTGTTTTACTCCAGACCAGCATGGCTACTTCCCTGAAATTAAACTTCTATAGTCAGAACTAATAACTATTTTGTGATCCATCCCATGGAGGACAATATGAATGTTTCAGAATTTCTCGTTTCTGCTGCATCAACTTGAACATTCATATAGCAACCTTACTTCTTCCTTCTGACACTTTTTTCCTGTATTTTTTCAGCATCATTTGTGCATCAGTAAATCAGCATGATGTGAGGGCTAAAGTGTTGGACTAGGATCCCAGGTTTGAATTCCTACACTACCATGGAAGTTTGCTGGTGACCTTGAGCCAGTCACATACTCTCAGCCTAATCTATTCTATGTGTCGTTTTTGACCTTTAAAGCCCTACATGGCTGGGGACTGTGGAATCTGAGGGACCATCTTCTTCCATACTTTTCTGCCCAAAAACTGAGATCACAGGGAGAGGCCCTCCTGAGTCTCATCAGCTAAAGAAGTTCACCTATTGGGTACATGAAAGAGGAACATTTGGGTGGTAGCCCCATGATGACTATGGAACAGCATCCCCTGGGAGGTGCACCAGCCCTCCTCACTGCCAATTTTCAGGAAGCAACTGAAGACATTTTTATTTGGGGCTGCTTTAAAATAACTTTGTTTTTGTGTTTATTGGCAATCCTAAACCATGTTTTTAAACTTTGTTTTAATCATTTTAAATCAGGATGTCAGCTCCCTGCTCACCTGACTGGTGGGGGGGGGGAGGAGGGGGGAGGCATGCCTCGAGCCACAGAGCATGGCAAAATGGCAAGTGTTCATGCTCCAGAGCCCCAGTGATGCACTTCTAGTTGAAAACTAGAAATGATGGGGTCTCAGTAGGGCTAAATCACCCCCAAACATTCAATGTCTTGAAAAACCACTCGAGGTAAGCAAGTTCAACTTGTTGAATCCCACCAAGTGATAGATCCAGAGGAGTTAGCTGTGTTAGTCTGTAGTAGCAAAATAAGAAAGAGTCCAGTAGCACCTTTAAGGCTAACCAACTTTACTGTAGTGTAAGTGTTCGAGAACCACCGTTCTCTTCATGATAGAGTCTTTTGTCACAATCTTTTCAGTTATGAAGCCACTGGAACCCAGTCTTCTGTCTTCTTCTTGGGGAATTAAAACTCTGCAAGAATACAATCCTAGTAATAACAACAACCAAACACAATACCCATATACCACTTTTAGTTATTATTATCCTCACAAAAATCACCCTGTGTGGTGGGTGGGGCTGAGAGAGCTCTGAGAGAGCTGTGACTGACCCAAGGTCACCCAGCTGGCTTCAAGCGGAGGACTGGGGAATCAAACCTGGCTCTCCAGATTAGAGTCCTGCCGCTCTTAGTCACTGCATCATACTGAAAAGGAAAGCAGCTTTGGTGTAGAAAGAAAGAACCAATAGCATGCGCCATTCCTTTCCAGAGTATGTGAAATCAAAGGAGCAGGGAGACAGATGGATAGGAAAGGGTCCTGGTGATTTCCCTTCCTGGGCAAAGGGGCATGCCTCTTTTCCCTCTGTATGGAAAAGAAAGAGGAGAGAAGCTTCTTCAAAGGGAAAGTAGCTTTTAAGGAAAGAATCTGAAAATGATTACAACAGCACTGATAGAGCTACTTTAAATCACTTGGAGAGTGACTGGTCCTTCTCTAGGGACCTTTCACCCATCCCTGTTCCAAACTCTTGCTCAGGACGTCTATATTGCAAAGTATAGGGTCCGTGAGTCTTCTTCCAGACCGGGAACACAGTCTGCTTTACTGCAGATAGAATTATCATTTCCCAGGGCATGCATGAGCTGCGCTCTTGACATTTGCTACCTGGATTCAGTGCCCGAAAGCCAAGCTACTAGTGACGAATTACACTTGCCTGGCAAGTAAACAGACTCACGTGTATTCCTCCCTGTTCACTTGCCATTCACTTGCTCTCACTATTTGAGCTTGGGAACATCGTACAATTTCAGTGGGATGCATCCACTCCCAATTTTCCCCGCTTGCCTGACAAAGTCCCTCCAAATGCTCATTCTGTGCTCTAACTGTTCTTGCTCAAAAGCAAGTGCTCTGCTAATATAATCATTCAGTATTTGCAGTACTTTAATTTACCGCTTATTGTTGGATATTGCTATGTGCCTTTTCTCATATTAGCAAAATTTAAATCAGGACTGCTGCAAGGCGTTCAACAATCGGTGAAAAATGGACTGGGCCATTTGGTAGCAGCAGCAAGGTACGCTTATTTAAAAGGCAATACAATATTTTGTTCTTGCTTACCATTTATCATACATTAATCTCATTTGAGTTCAGCCATTTTGCCCCACACATTTTGATTTGCAAGTTTCAGGTTGACCTCTTGTATCAAACTGCCTGCCAATTTTGTGTGCCCAGTGTAATGATTTGCCTCAATATTTCCAGATAGTTATTTTAAAATAGTTTTTTGGGGGTGTCTAATTCTTATTAATTTATGCTGTTGTGGTTTGGTCCATGATTTATAACAAACATTAATAACAGCAAGCTGAAAATAAATTTATTTGGAGCCATGACCCCTATTTAACAAATGACAGTTTCTGTCATTTCAGAGTTTTTACAGAAAAAAAATGATAAGTAAAATTGTGGGAAATTATAAATAATTCCAATAAGAACAGGTAATGCATTTCTGTACCTGTCATCCTGATAACCATTCTCTTTTTGGAATGGAAAAAAATCATACTTTGTATTTTATATAAGTAAAGTACCCCAGCATGTACACTTGGTAACCTCTGAGCACAGTTCGAATCCTTCTGCAGCTGAAGTACTTTTCTTTCTTAAGTGGCTGTTCCTCCAGTGGAAGAACCACTTAAGTTGGAAGAATGTTTTTTAAGCTGATGGCAGTATACATGCCACCATATTTCTCATGCATGATAGAGTAATATGGTGCATTTCTGCATCCTATAGAAATATCCAGGGCTTTTTTTTTTCAGGCGGAACACAGTTCCACTGTGTTCCGGCACTTCTAGAAAATGGTCACGTGACAATTTAATTTAAAAAAAACCCTTGCTCCAGCTGACTGCCGACAGTCACCAGCACTGAACTGGTGCTAAGGGCGATTTAAACTACCCCTGCACTGGTGCTGAGGGTGTTTTAAACTTTAAAATCCCCTCTTGCTCCAACTGACTGCTGACAGTCAGCTGGAGCAAGGAAGGGAGTTTAGATCGCCCTCTGTGCTGGTGCTGAGGGCAATTTAAATTTTAAGTTTTAAATCCCCCCTCTTGCTCCAGCTGGCTTGCTTCTGCTGCCTCACCAGGCAGCAGAAGCCAGGGTTTAAATGCGGCATGGAAAGGGGCATTTAAACCCAGCTGACTGCCTGGCAGGGAAGTCCCCACCAGGAAGCTGAAAAGCTGAAGTTTAAATGCCCCTTTTCATGTCATTGAACTTCCTGGAAGTGACATCATCACATAGTCCCATGAGCGCATGAGCACTTTGTGCATGTGCATTTGGTACCAGTGAGTTCCACCACCTCTTTTCCAAGAAAAAAAGCCCTAGAAATATCCAAATCTCTTCTGAAGAACTAAGGCCATGAAGGACTTTGTATGTGATAGCCCAAACCTTGCATTGTGCCCAGTAACTGATGGGTTGTCAATAGAGTGATTGCAGAATGGCAGCGATATGCACACTGCACCCAACTCCTGTTAATAATTGAGCTGCAGTGTTCAGCACCAACTGGAATCTCCAGGTTATCTTTGAGGGGAGACCACGTGGATCCTAGATTGGCCATGTCAAGGTAGAGTGCTGTTTTCTGAGCTAGACTAAGGCCCAAGCAACAAGTGATGAATGACACTTGAATGGCAAGTGTATTTCTCCCTGTTCACTTGCCCTCCTCTTGCGCTCCACTCAATCCACTTGCCGTTCAAGTGTCATTCGTCATTTGTAGCTTGGCCCTAAGGCATTTTCTGCAGTTGCATTTACTTGCTTCTCTAGCAGCAGTGCTAGATCCTGTATCACCAAGGCTCTATTAACCCATTGATAATTTGGAATTGAATTTTGTTATGCAGACAAGCAACTAAGTAGTTGATTAAGGAAAATAATTTTTTCAGTTTGCTTTAATTAGATTTTTCATAATTATATTTTAAAACTCTTTAGAACAATTGAATTATTATATGCACGTAAGTTCCACCAAGTAGTGTTGCATGATCAACGCAACAGTAATTTTCATTGCATTTTTCTCATCACTACCCTACTGAGTGACAGTGGCAATTAGGGATGTGCGTTTAGGCTTTCTGAATGCCGAAAGAAAGCCGAAACAAAAGTGTTTCGGCTTCTTTCGGGTTAGCCGAAACGTTTCAGAGAAAGCCGAAACGTTTCGGCTTATCCAAAAGAAAAAAAGCCGAAACGTTTCGGCTTCTTTAGGCTTTCTTTCGGCTTTTTCAATGGGAAAATGCCTCCATCTTCCCGGATGCCTGGGGGAGGCATTTTCCCACCGAATCAGCCCAAAATTGGTGGGGACCTTCCACTAACCCCTCTCTAACAACCCCCCAAGTTTCAGACCGATTGGACTTTGGGGGGGCCATGTTATGGCCCCCCCAAAGCAGGGGGTGGACTTTGGGGGCTGAGAGCACCTACTTGGGGAGGCCATGAAATGCCCCCCCAAGTGGGAGCAGGCTGAGCCTTGGTGGGGGTGGGAGTAAGGGTGGGAGAAGGGCCCCTGAGGGTAGGGGTGGCATTTTGCATGCAAAATGCCACCCCTGGCAAGACAAGCCTCCCCCAGCTGTCAGTGGTAGAGAACAGAGCGCCTACTTGGGGAGGCCATGAAATGCCCCCCCCAAGTGGGAGCAGGCTGAGCCTTGGTGGGGGGTGGGAGGAAGGGTGGGAGAAGGGCCCCAGAGGGCTGGGGGGCATTTTGCATGCAAAATGCCACCCCTGGCAAAGGAAGCCTGCCTCTTCATTTTTCCCCCATAGGAAATAATGAAGAAAGATGAGCAGCAGCATGCTAACAATATGCTCACCCTTCGCTTTCTTATGGGAGGATAGGGGGACTTGGTTTGGGGGGCCATAACATGGCCCCCCAAAGTCCAATTTTTCTGAAAATTGGGGGGTGTTAGAGAGGGGTTAGAAGAAGGTCCCCACCAATTTTGGGCTGATTCGGTGGGAAAATGCCTCCCCCAGGCGTCCGGGAAGACGGAGGCATTTTCCCATTGAAAAAAGCCGAAACAAAGCCGAAACAAAGCCGAAACAAAGCTGAAAGCCGAAAGCCGAAACGGCTAGCTGTTTCGGCTTTCGGCTTTATCTGAAAGAGATTCTTGTTTCGGCTAAAGCCGAAACAAGAATGCCAAAAAATTTTTCCTTGCACACCCCTAGTGGCAATTGGGAGCTACCTGCGGAGATCTCTTGATCTTACGGGAGACTTGAAAGTCCTATTTGTATCTGAGGTGTTCTCAGAGGAGAGTGTTTCATTTCAGGTACATAAAAACTTCAACTGCAAATGAAAGTAAAAATTGGTAGCTGCAATGTTTTGAAAGGGAGAGTGCAGCAAAAAAAAATGCCCTGAAAGGCCCTAAACACTTAAAAACTGGCCTCTCGTCTATTTCTGCATTTTTTGGAAAAATTCCATCTGGTAATTGGCCAGAAGGGACAACATCTGGCCATGGGCAGTTTGTATCCCAAGGGCGGGTGCCCAAACTGACAATACTGAACTAGATGAACCAATGAGGCAGCTTTATGTAAAAGAGGAAGCTCTGTGAAACTGGCTACTTGCTAGTAGCCTGTTGGGCCACCTTGTATTTTCCAGCTTCTTCTCTGGACCTGGGGTGACCTGAAAAAGAAAAAGAAAAGAAATAGATTTATTACAAAGACTATCTTTCTTTTACTTACCTCAGACGCAGGGCACAGCATCTACTGACTGCAGGATGAGAATTTTCCCTTACATGTATTGTATATGATTATTGATTGTGAACTGAATCATCTTGGTCATCATTTATGATAATATTATTTATTGATATATTTAACAACTATTTATAAAATTATTTATTTAGTATATTATAGCACCCTGCACTTTTGCCCTTTATAAATTTCATTTATATACTTGTTAGTGTTATTTACTGTATACAACAGGGGCATTCCCTTTGTTGTAGCTTTAAAATATTGGAAACAAGATTTTTAAAGTCGAAGTTTTAATCAGGATTAGGGAACAAAGCAAATATATTTGTTTTGGATACAAGGCAAATGTATTAAAAAATTAGAATATACTGAAACATGAAACTAGGATGATTCTGTTTTCTTTAGAACAATTGAGTAGGAGGCAATGTACAATCCCAAATGCAGTTACACCCTTCTAACCCCATTGACATCAAAGGATTTAGAAGGGTGTAACTCTGTTTAGTATAGCACTGTAAGTCCCACAGACCTTCAAAGACAAATTAGTATGTGAAGCAATTGTAATGCATTTTCAATCTTCAATGCCATTTCAATTAAAACTTCTTAATTAGGATAACAAATAGGCTCTTTTGATTTGGTTATCATTTGTTCTTTTTTATTTCCATCACACATTGGATGATGATTGCTTCTCTCACTTCCTCCTGTTCCCAAAGCATCAGACCTAATATTCAGAAAGCAAATGTCAATTGAATTATTTCAACAGTGTCACAAGGGCAGCATTTTAGTTTTTCCTGTAAGAGTGATTGACGATCATTAACTGGCATTGGAGAAAGAAGAACCCACATAGACACCATGGTGCGGGGGCTAAATCTCTTTTCCTTTGAAAAAAAGGTTTGCCCCTAACTGTAGAGCTCTTTATCTGCAGAGTTCCTTCCAACATAGGTTTCCCAGGTCTCCTTCTGTGGCAGGAGTCATCCCGCCACACACCCATTGTTGCCACTGCCATTCAGTAGGGCAGAAGGGAGGGAAATGTGTGTGTGTGTGGGGGACATCATTCCCCCATCCCTGCCCCCTCCCCCTTTCCATTGATTACAAGGAAATGTCTGGTTCCAACATGAATTCTTCTTTGTCATGGTAGAGTATGATGGAAAATTGGGGATCTGCTTTTTATTTTACTAGCTTTCCTTCCTTTCCCACTACCTCACTTGCTCGCAATGCCTCCTTCATCCCTTGCTTGCATGCCTACCTTTCAGTAGTAGCACCCCCTTCTTCCTTTCCTGCAGCTGTTGCCTATTGATGAGGTGGCTAAGCAATCCCCTAAAATGGTAATGGAGATCTCATAAGTTAAGATCTGGGGGATTTTTTTATATATATACAGTCCCTCACCTTTTTTATTTTTGGATTTTTCTGCAAAGCTGAGGTTTTCCCAGGTTTGTCGAAAGACCTCCCCTCCCATATATAGCTCAATTGTGTGGATTCTTTTGATCTGCATTATGGGGCCGTGTTCAGAATGACACATGTTAATCATTATGATGTCTAACAAAGAAGGAAATGCCTATATATTACAAAGAGCCAGGTGAGTGCAAAGAGTCTCTGTGCTCTTAACTCACTCCCCACTTGCACAGCTATCTTTTGAAGCCAGTTCACTGAATCTAGGAGGCAGATTTTTAAAAAATCCTCGCTTGATAGTAACAACCGCTGAGAAGAGGAGATTGAGGGGGGACATGATTGCTCTCTTTAAATATTTGAAAGGCTGTCATTTGGAGGAGGGCAAGGAGCTGTTCCAGTTGGCAGCAGAGGATAGGACCTGAAGCAATGGGCTTAAATTACATGCAGAAAGGTACCGGCTGGATATTAGGAAAAACTTTTTCACGGTCAGAGTAGTTCAAAGGTGGAATCAGCTGCTTAGGATGGTGGTGAGCTCCCCTTCACTGACAGTTTTCAAGAAGAGGCTGGATGAATATTTGTCAGGGATGCTTTAGGCTGATCCTGCACTGGGCAGGGGGTTCGACTAGAAGGTCTGTATGGCCCCTTCCAACTCTGTGATTCTGTGAACCAAATTGATTGCTTTTAAGTAGGTAACAGTGTTGGTCTGCAGTAGAGCAGCAGGGTCTGAGTCCATTGGGACCTTAGAGACCAATAAGATTTTCAGGGTATAAGCTTTCGAGAATCAAAGCTCTCTTCTTCAGATACCCTCCTTCAGGTTTCTGAAGAAGAGAGCTCGGACTCTCAAAAACTTATATCCTGAAAATCTTGTTGGTCTCTAAGGTTTCACTGATCTCAAATCAAATCAATCCCTATATATCATAATCCACATGATTCAATGTCTTGGTCATGCAAGAGTGCGGCAAAGAGATGGACCCCCGACAGACTTTGATTAGATGTGATTAGATTGTTTAGAAGATCATGCTAATATTTTGATCTGATCATCTTAAATGTTATTCCCTCCACCATGACAAGATGGTTAGTTTGCACAGACAGGATACATTTAGAATTCACTAATAGCTTTTTCCATTATATGATAAAGTGCATGAGAGCGCTCAGCAAATGACTGTCCTCAAAAAGATGAATACAGAATTTCACTGCTGCACTTCACTCTATTTATCTAGCCTCACCTTTGTAGGAAAACAAGGCTTTACTGACCTCTGTACTGTCTAAACAGACATTAATGAATTGAGTGTTTTAATACTGAACATATAATTTATCACGTTAATAAGAAAGCTTAGTGGGGCTTGAAATTGGCAAATGCTAAGTTGCAAATTGTATCCAAGTTGTAAAGAGGGCCTGGTCTAATGATAATGCAGATCAGAACTATATGTTTTCCATCACAAAGCTATCAGCTAGACAGAAACTACATATTTTCACATGGTTTTTCACTCAAAGTACCCAATGTGAAGGGCATTGCAAAACTGTTTTCCTTCAGTTTACTAGCAAACAAGTAAATAATTTGCTTTGTTTATTAAAAGTGAGCGCCGTTTATTCAACATGTCAACTGCCATTGTCTCTTGTAGGACGCTTCTTCAGTTTTCAAATTATAATCAATATATTCATCAGCAAGTTTCATAACTACATGAGCTACAGGCTCCTTTCCTATACAGGGATTGTTTTCTAGATTTGAATAAACGTGCATTTTTGTGTGTGGAAAAAAACACAATGAGATTCACAGCACTTACAAATGCATGTTTATTCAGATGTTAACAATCTGTACAACCCATCCTCTCTGCCACTAGTTCATCTTCATTTTTTTTTCAAAAAATGAGGTTTTATTATTTTAAATATTTCATGGTTTTATTTATTCATCCCCCCCCCATTATTCTTTCCATCCTTCTCTCATTTAGTGACCAGGCTAGGAAAGTTTTGGAGCTGAAGCTGGTGCTATGGTTGGGTATTGTCTGCTGCCAGGGACTTTTTGATCAGTTAATTCATTAATATCCAACTTCATGAAAATGTCACATCCAGGTCAGAAAATCATCACTTCCGGGCCAGCAGAGGTTCACTTCTGGGTCAGCAGAAAGTCTGCAGGAAGTCCATCCCTTGTTGTCTAGGAAACTGATTGATTGGCACCAGGCTGTCTGCAGTGATGAACCAAAAAACGAACCAGCCTAAAAGTTCATGGCAGTTTGTCAGAAATGGGATCTGATGAACTGTGGTTCGCGAACCATGAACCGGCCTGGTTCGTGCTTAATTTTGGTTCGTATTTCAGTTTGTGCCCATCTCTACTCCGGTGTGAGGGATCTACCCAAGGTGCATATGAACAGTCTGAACAAGGCTGGAGGAGGGGAGCATGTTGGGAAACTAACTGTGAGCATACACAGAGTTGCCCCACAGAAGCCAAAAGAGGTGACTCCAGTTTGAGACCCAGGGAATACAGTGCCATATTGGAATTTCATAATCTTTTAATTCTAATGGTTAACATTTCCCTCTATAATTATTTGCATGAGTACAAAGATCCACTTTAGCTCAATTCATATGGCCCTCCCTTCTTCATAGCTGCTTTTTAAGACCAATAACACATCTGGAGTTCCAGTCACAGAACTCTGGCATCACGTGTAGTTTAATACTTACCAAAGTCCAAGTCTGAAGCCATTTTAATATCTTTTGATATCAGTATAAGCACCCACTGACATTTTTCACATATTAGTCAGGAATTTGAAGTGGCTGTATTTATACACCCAAGTTATTGCAGCCATGCTTTCTACGTTTTCACACGTGGAAAATGAAATAATAATCACTCAAAGAAATATGTGGATACATTGATTAACAATGAGATACGTAAACATGGTTCTGAGTCTCTGTGTGAAGATCATCAGTACAGCTTTCCCCAGTTTTTTACTGGGGAAAGAATTCTGCTGCAAAGTACAGAAATTGAACCCTGACGTATTGGGTGACTCTCTGCAACGTAAAGGGGCTAATAATCAGAATTGTGACTTCAGATTAAGATTCCTCTAATCACACCCTTATCAGATATCAGAACCTCAGTTTGGAGACAAGTATTTTAAGGACAAAATGAGCTCCGTCTAGTCCATGAATGTTTATGCTAGAATAAAGAACAACAATAACATTTGACTTTTATACCACCCTTCAAGACAACTTAATGCCCATTCAGAGTGGCTGACAAAGCGTGTTGTTATTATCCTCACAGTAATCACCCTGTGAGGTGGATGGAGCTGAGAGAGCTCCAAGAAGCTGTGAGTGACCCAAAGTCACCCAGCTGGCTTCCAGCAGGGGAGTGGAGAATCAAACCTGATTCTCCAGATTAGAGTCCTGCCATTCTTAACCACTACTCCAAACTGGCTCTTTGTTCATCTTCAGAATGCCCCAAGTCAAAATGCCCCAAGACCCACATAACTATTTGTCTGGAATTATTACCAGTTTGGGGATACTATATAACTAGGAATTCAACAGAGATTGAGAACATAGTATTCAGAAAGTGTACAATTTTGAGTGCTTTTTTACACTTTTGCTGTAAAACCTTACCACCTCCAGAGCTGAGTCTGTGACGGCTCCTTTTCCTTTCAAGCTGTGTCTATGTACTTTCAGCAGGCTTGGGCAATTCACCCAATACCAAAGACATGGAGTCAAACTACACGAGATGCCCAACATGTGTTCTTCATGTATCGGGTCTCACAAGTTTCCCTGGGGGGAGGGTTGACTTACAAAGAACAGCCGCTCGATGAGATTCTCTGCTGGGAATCTTTATGTATCTTTCAAAAAACCACTCTGCGTAGGTTTTCCTTCAGGAGCTGGGGTGGGGATGGGGGCATAACAGGAGGCAGGAAAAAAGCCAAGGCTTTTGGCAAGAGAGAGAGAGAGAGAGAGAGAGAGAGAGAGAGAGAGAGAGAGAGAGAGAGAGAATCCCTCCCATTGCAAATTTCACTCCATTGTGATTGTCTATTCAGCCGCTTCTTCTCTCCTCCTTTCTATCTCCCCTCTCATCCTTTTCCCCTCTTTTTAAAAAAATGTTAAGTCCATCGCAGGATCAACAAATCACTGGTTTGAAAGCACCAAGGGAAAGTTCCCTTTTTATTCTTTTTGTAGAGAACCTGTGCAAGTGAAATTGACTGACGTTCATCAATTTCACCTCTTAGCTAAGAGAAGACCAGTTAATTTCACCCCTAGCTAGGAGGTGAAATTGACAACAATTTCCCTGGGAAAATTCCTTCCCAGGGAACCTTGTAGGACCCAACACGTGCCCGCACATATCGTGTAGTTTCCCTCATGATATCCTCTCACTATAGCACAAGTGCCTGCCCGACCAAAATTAACCTTTCTCTCTCACACACACCTCCACATCTGTTGTTATGGCTACTGGGAAATTTAGTTTATTTGAAAGAAGAGGCAGAGGCATTCAGATCCTGAATCTATGCTATGTAGAAAGTAGTATCTATATGCTGAAAGTAGTTTCTGATTGTGGCTTAGCTTTGATAGGTCATATCAAATATATATATATTTCTCCCCCACTCATCAAAGTTACAGACCATGCAAATGTGAATGGGGAAGGAGGAAGATATTGGCCTATTTTCATTTCTTAATGCATTTGCTCTACCCCCCATTAAGGCAGTTCTGGTGATTTGTATGATCTTTTTAGTGTTTGGTAGCTCTAGAAATCAATGGAAACTCAGTGGTGAAACCATAGTGCTCCTAGCAATTGCTAGAGGTGCTCTACATGAAATCAGTTTTTTAAAATTTGTCTCTTTCTGCCACTCAGACTGGCAGCAGACAATAAGGGCTGCAAGTGGACAGCCTCCCACCTTACCTACCTTACCTTTAAACTTCACTGCATCTGTTTAGAAGAGGCTGTCCCTGGCCATTCAGGGCATAGGACCACTAGGAATTTTACTAGTTAGATTAATGGACAGTCTGGTCATTTGCACAGGTAGCACACCCCCTAGGTGGGCCTAGGTGATAGCCTAGGATGGCAGAGAGTGGGGGAGGACACCAGTAGGATTGCTGGGTTCCCATCAATGGTAGGCAAATACAAGCACTTCCAGGTTGCACTGGAAGTGACATTATCATGGGGTACTATGTGTGAAAACAACAATGGTGAGTACCCCCCCCCACACACACACACACTGGTTGCCAGAAGGTGCCATAAAGTTTCTGCCAATTCCATTGTCACTTTCAGGTTGTATGCACTGGGAACCTGGCAACCCCAGACACCGGAGCACCAACAGTGACTTACAGGCAGAAAGTGACCCATTGCCCCTACCTAGATGTGGCTGGGGGGGATCCAGTGGGCGGGCTGTTGAGGTGTGTATGGCAAGTTGGCTGGCCTAGGGAACCAAATGGCCTTAGGATGACCTGGATCAGTAGGACTGTCATTCCAAGCCTGGAAACCAGCAGAAGGGTTGGGCAGTGCATGGGGGACAGTGAATGGGGAGGCATATGATGTCAGCGATGTTGCTTATGTAGCTACATCATTTCTAGTACAGCCCAGAAGAAACAATTAGTAACTCTAGGAATCACTGGTAACTATGGTAAACTTTATGGTTTTACCATACAGTTTTCACCAATTCCATTTTTACTTTCTGGTTTTACCCAGATGTGACACACAATGGTGCAGAGGCTAGAGATGGTTTTTCCTTTATTTTTCTCCTACCACTGCTCAAAGTGGTGGCAGGCAGTGGGAATAACTGCCAAGAGACTGCCTACCATACGCAGGTACATGGTAAGCCCACTGATCAGGTGAAGTTAGAATGTGACAATCAGAAGCAGAGCTTTAGTGCAGTAGCCCAAAGACTTCAGAATGAGCTGTGTTTAGATATAAAGAAAACTTCTAACACTGCCTGTTGTCAGTACAGGCTGTAAGATTTTTAATTATATTTGGCAGGCATTTGGTAATCTTTATCTTTTTTGTTGTTGTTCAGTTCAATTTTTTTTCTAATTTTGCTCATGACATTGTACTTTGGAAAAGCAGCCAATGCATATTTTAAATAAACAAATACTGAGTTCAGTGATGAGTTTAATGTGGTTTTGCTTGTTTGTTCCCTTTGTTTAGATTTTCTGTCCCATTATATTCCCTGGGCTGAGAGCTAGTTACAACTAGGGATGTGCGTTTCGGCATTCAGAATGCCGAAAGAATGCCGAAACAAAAGTGTTTCGGCTTCTTTCGGGGAATGCCGAAACGTTTCGGGGAATGCCGAAACGTTTCGGGTAGCCGAAAGAAAAAAGCCGAAACGTTTCGGGATTCTTTCGGCTTTCTTTCGGCTTTTCTATGGGAAAATGCCTCCGTCTTCCAGGACGCCTGGAGGAGGCATTTTCCTACCGAATAAGCCCAAAATTGGTGGGGACCTTCCTCTAACCCTTCTCTAACAACCACCCAAGTTTCAGACAGATTGGACTTTGGGGGGCCATGTTATGGCCCCCCAAAGCAGGTCCCCCCATCCTCCCATAAGAAAGCGAAGGAGCAGCATATTGTTAGCATGCTGCTGCTGATCTTTCTTCATTATTTCCTATGGGGAAAAAATGAAGAGGCAGGCTTCCTTTGCCAGGGGTGGCATTTTGCATGCAAAATGCCCCCCAGCCCTCAGGGGCCCTTCTCCCACCCCTCCTCCCACCCCCCACCAAGGCTCAGCCTGCTCCCACTTGGGGGGGCATTTCATGGCCTCCCCAAGTAGGTGCTCTAATCTCTACCACTGACAGCTGGGGGAGGCTTGTGTTGCCAGGGGTGGCATTTTGCATGCAAAATGCCCCCCAACCCTCTGGGGCCCTTCTCCCACCCCTCCTCCCACCCCCCACCAAGGCTCAGCCTGCTCCCACTTGGGGGGGCATTTCATGGCCTCCCCAAGTAGGTGCTCTGCTCTCATCTCTACCACTGACAGCTGGGGGAGGCTTGTGTTGCCAGGGGTGGCATTTTGCATGCAAAATGCCCCCCAGCCCTCTGGGGCCCTTCTCCCACCCTTCCTCCCACCCCCCACCAAGGCTCAGACTGCTCCCACTTGGGGGGGCCATTTCATGGCATCCCCAAGTAGGTCCTCTCAGCCCCTAAAGTCCACCCCTTACAGCCCCACACAAACCCAATTCCCCCCCAGCTGCCACACACAGACCCAAATCCCCACATTAGCCCCTCACAGACCCAAATCCACCCCCACCTGCCCCACACCCATAACCCCAGGAACAGGCTGGCAAAGGCCAGCCCTCTCCCTTTGTTCCCTATGCTGGGAACTTCTAAACTCTCTTTCCCTAGGCAATTCTGCACAGCCCAGGGGTGCCACAATGGTGGGCACACTTCTGAGTGCCAGCTGGTCCCTGTGAAAGAGCACCTGAACCACAGACACCCTCCCTCAAATTCCCCCACCACCTACAGAGATGGCTGGCCAGCCAGCCCCATTGTTCCCTATGATGGGAACCAACTGCACAACAAAGAATAAAACAAGAACAACACAAAATAAAGTTTTAAATTTTTTTTTCTCCCTTCCAAAGTACAAGTAGGCAAAGCAATATGACACATTACACCAGCAGTCCCCCACACAGAAAAATAACACAACTCACTTAACATCAGAGAATCACAAAGCATGATACCTGTCAAAAACACTTTATTTCTTGAACAGCTTTAGGTTACACTGCAGGGGGGAACACCAAAGGGCATGGCAGCACTATCTTACACAAAAATAACACAACTCACTTAACATCAGAGAATCACAAAGCATGATTCCTGTCAAAAACACTTTATTTCTTGAACAGCTTTAGGTTACACAGCAGGGGGGAACACCAAAGGGCATGGCAGCACTATCTTACACAAAAATAACACAACTCACTTAACATCAGAGAATCACAAAAACACAATTCCTGTCAAAAACACTTTATTTCTTGAACAGCTTTAGGTTACACAGCAGGGGGGAACACCAAAGGGCATGGCAGCACTATCTTACACAAAAATAACACAACTCACTTAACATCAGAGAATCACAAAAGCACAATTCCTGTCAAAAACACTTTATTTCTTGAACAGCTTTAGGCTACACAGCAGGGGGGGGGGACACCAAAGGGCATGGAAGCAGTATCTTACACAAAAATAACACAACTCACTTCACATTAAAGAATCACCCCAAAAAATAGCTGTCAAAAGCACTTTATTTCTGTAACTGCTTTAGGTTACACAGTAGGAAGGCACCGCAGAGCAGGAAAGCAGTGTACTACGCAAAAATAACACAACTCACTTCACATCAGAGAATCACACAAACACAATTGCTGTCAAAAACGGTGAAGTGGGTTGTATTATTTTTTGTAGTACATTGCTATCATGCCCTGTTGTGCCCTCCTACTGTGTAACCTAAAGCTGTGTAACCTAAAGCTAACCTAAACCTAAACCTAAACCTAAAGAAGAAAGATCAGCAGCAGCATGCTAACAATATGCTGCTCCTTCGCTTTCTTATGGGAGGATGGGGGGACCTGCTTTGGGGGGCCATAACATGGCCCCCCAAAGTCCAATCTGTCTGAATCTTGGGTGGTTGTTAGAGAAGGGTTAGAGGAAGGTCCCCACCAATTTTGGGCTTATTTGGTGGGAAAATGCCTCCTCCAGGCGTCCTGGAAGACGGAGGCATTTTCCCATAGAAAAAAGCCGAAAGAATGCCGAAATAATGCCGAAAGAATCCCGAAAGTCGAAAGCCGAAAGAGATTCTTGTTTCGGCTTTCGGCTTTAACGATAGAGAATCTTCTTTCGGCTTTCTACTTTCGGCTATAGCCGAAAATTTTTGGCTTGCACACCCCTAGTTACAACAGTTGTTTGGAAAAAAACTTACACAGATTGGATTTGGAGCAAATTCATTACCCCATTCCAAATACCAGCATATCACAGAATACACAAAAATGCATATTTAATAACTTGTGTGAGTTCTATAGAATGTTATCAGGTTATCTTGCTATGAAATAAAAGAAGATCTGGATCTCTATGGAGCACTTCCTGATGCTTCCCTGTATTGCTATAGTCTGTCAAATCCAGACTATTTAACCCAAATATCTCTAGTAGGTTTATATTGTCTGGGGTTAAAACAAACAACAGCAGCAAAAAGAATGACCCTGTTCACACACTGCTCCATTGTCTGGATACAATATTAATACCAATACATTAGCAATTGCAAAAATCAGTTAATTGGTACATGTAAGGTTTTTTTTGTCACCTGGTGCTTTATATTTATGGGAGGGGGGACCTGAGCATTAAATGGTCGTACTTTGGGGACCCTGTTTACTGATATGCAGGTGACAATGTTCTAAAAGGGAAAAAAGTTATATATTTTGCCCCCAAAAGTGCATCTGGGGAGGAAATTCATCCCAGGCAGTGGGTCACTAGGTTAAAGACAGTTAAAGTCAAAGTATATTTGAGCCAGAAAGGTGCACTGGCTAGTGTGTCAGGTTTGACTTGTCTGTGGAAAGTCTAAGTTCAAATCCCCACTCGGCTGTGAAACTCCATAGAGGGTCATGAACAAATAATTTCCTTTCAGCCCAACTCACATTACAGGATTGCTGTCAGGATCATATGAAATAAAGTTGCACTGCAATTTGTAAGGTGCCTGGGCCTTTGGAGAGAAAGTGGGAAATAAAACTCAGTCATCCAGTTAATCAATTGGCTTACCGCGATGTGGCCTAATGGGATCATACCAATTATTTTTCAGTTAGTATGCCTCGTTGCAAAGTAAATCCACATTTCTGTTCTTTAAATAAAGTTGTGGACATTGGGTTGGATCCAGCCAGCTTTTTTTCCACTCACCTCATTCCCCTCCTTACTACAGCCCTCCATGCAGGTCCCCTAATTAGAGAGGTGCACTTTGGTATTTCCAGTTTAACAATATACCCTGCACATATGGGTATTTGCGGATCTAGATTTATATTCAAGATCTCAGATATACTGGTATTCCAGCCCTGATTATTCCTGGGAATATTTGGATATAAACAGCCCACGTTTTAAAGATTAGAGCAGCTTGTTTTTCTTCCTTTCTAAGATTTCTTGGGCAAAGAAAGGGAGGAGGGAGGCAAGTCTCAAAGATGAATGGCGTTGCATGTTGAGGGGGACTTCAATTGTCTGTCCAATCACAGCAATTCGCTCATGCCCACAGAAACTCTGGTCTGGCTGCAGGTAGCTTCAGGGGGAGATTTCTTCTAATGTATGCTTTTGGCTGCTCTAGTCTGTGCCTAACTTCTGTAAGGTGGGTTCTGTTGGGCTTTATTAGTTCTGTTTGTATTGACTTTTGGTCAGTGGTTGCTCTCGTGTGTCTAGCTCAGGCTTCCTTGCCCTGAGAAAGCATTGGATTTTCCTCCATATGTAATGATGGAGAGTAGTTGGGGGCACCTTGTTTAGGTTAACAGCGTCTTCCTGGCGCGATTTTGCGTGAGAAGATGCTATCTTCCGGGTCTTTCGTGTGATGTTCCGCAAGGCAGGTAAGACACGTGGAAACAGCCTTACTTATTCTTCACCTTAAATTTCATACCGCATTAGAAGAAGCAACCTATCCCAATATGGTAAACTCACCTAAAAGTGAACAGGAAAAGTTGATATATGCATATCAAGTAATAGTATGCGCATTTCGAGCACTGCCTGTAGCAACAGTTGCTTAGAGTTCCAGATGCAACATTGATTCAAACTGCATCTCTCTCTAGCAATTTATCAGCACTAAATTATTCTAAACATCATGCTATTTTTAACAAAAGTAAATTAAAAAACATGTTTCTAAGTGGCAATCTGGAACCCTCAAATTTCAGCACCATTTTCTACCACAATCAAAATAAGCATACAGTGTGTGAGAGATTGTAATAAAAATGTAGACCTTAATTTAAATAAATGGATACAATGTAATAAATTAGTGTGGAACTGTTGTATGGACTTTAGCCACATTACAATTGACATTTGGTCACTCTTTTAAAAATGGAAATACTTTAAGACTCGGAGTAAATTAAAACATTTTTGCATCCTTGCCAAGAAAGTATTTGGCAATGATTTAAAGCACATATGTGGGTATAGGAAATAAATAAGTACAAGAGAGCCCAAGCAACTCAGTTTTTCATGAATATTTTTAATAGTGATCAAGAAAGGCTTCCTTTTTCAACAATATCTCAGCACTACTTAGTCCATGCATTTACATCACTCTGATTTACAATTGCCTGAAGTCCCTGGGCTACTTCCACACCAAAGATTCTGTACATTTCAGTCACATTGCAGCTTTTTTCATGTTTGCACAGGACATTATCCACTATTTGTGCACAGTTTCAGGTAGGTAACTGTGTTGGTTTGCAGTAGAACAGCAGGATTTGATTTCAGTGGCACCTCTGAGACCAACAAGATTTTTAGTGTATAAGCTTTTGAGAGTCAAAGGTCTGTTCTTGAGATATCTGGATCTGAAGAAGAGACCTTTGACATTCAAAAGCTCATATGCTAAAAATCTTGGTCTCAGTGCCACTGGACTCAAATCCTTTTTGGGCACAGACCATTAATAGCCCATTCTTGCCACACAAACAAAAAATCAGCATTATTTTATACCTGTTTTAAAATATGTGATGTTTCCTAGTCAGGACACTATCCACATGGTCTGAAGGGGAAATAGCACAGTTACAGTAATTTGGGAAGAACTAGTCAACTACTTATCAATAACTTTTCCTTTGATGATGACCACAAGGAGTAACAGCAAAACAGAAGAGAATTTACTGCCTTTTAGACAGAGGGGAGGGGATCATTAGAGGCTCTGCAAATACAAGGAGGGTTTTTTTTAAGGTTGTTAAAGGTACACGAGGTACCTTTAACACAGGGCTTCCCTTGGGCTTGATCCGGAAACTGCAGCTGGTTCAGAATGCAGCTGCATGGGTGGTTGCCAGAGCACCAATCGTGGCTCATATAACACCTATCCTCCGTCAGCTGCACTGGTTATCGGTTGAGTACCGGGTCCGGTTCAAGGTTTTGGTGTTGACCTATAAAGCCCTATACGGACTGGGCCCAGCATACCTTCGGGACCGCCTCTCCCCATATGTTCCCCGGAGGTCGCTTCGGTCAGCCACTAAGAACTTGCTGATGGTCCCTGGCCCCAGGGAGGTCTGCCTGGCCTCTACCAGAGCCAGGGCCTTCTCACTTCTGGCTCCGACCTGGTGGAACTCTCTGTCTGAGGAAACCAGGGCCCGGCGGGATTTATTATCTTTCCGCCAGGCCTGCAAGATGGAGATGTTCCACCGGGCATTTGGTGGGGGCTAGGCTGTCCTCTCGCTGGCCGTACCACTGAAGACCTTCCACCACACATGCAGGACAATGCTGTATTTTAATATTTTATACCCACCAATTTTAATTGTTTTGATACAATGTTTTAATGTCTTTAAAATGTTTTTACTGTTTTAATCTGTTGTTAAACCGCCCTGAGCCCGTCTGACAGGGAGGGCGGTCTAGAAATGTGATTAAATTAATAAATAAATAATAAATATTCTATACAGTGTTACTCATGATCTGTTGTGGGGGGGGGGGGAGAAGGAGAGTCACCCATAGTTCAGCTTCCTTTTTAGAGAATGAGGAGGGGATCATTGGAGATGTTTGCAAATATGTGGAGGGTTTATTATTTTTTTTAAAAAAGTTATTGCATTATTTCTATGTAGCACTGCATTACTCATGCTCCTCAAAAAAGTTTTTAAAAAATTATGGTGTACGAAAAATTCCAAGGCTCATGTGATCACACTGCAGAGGGGGAACTTAAATATACATCAAGTGTGAAAGGGAAATCACTGTTAAAAATTGAGAGAAAACAAATGGCCCTGGGCAGTCTGTAATCTCGGTTGCAATGGTGATTTTACACAAAAGCAAATCTGGAAGCACTCCATCTCAGCGACATCATCCAAATCTGGCTATACAGCATCAGTCAGCATCCTATGCACAATACAACTCCTGAATGGTTGGCATCACTCCCTTGACTGAATCCAGAAAGGAGAGAGAAGCAGCAGTCAGAGGACAAATGGTTAAATGAAACAGTATCAACAAGAATGAGAAGAAAGTGAATAATGTCTGCACATATTATTAAGGAATGTTGCTAAATTTGCAATTTTCAACCTGGAAACTGAAAGCAGGAAATACTTGGCACAACCCTCCAAGTAAAAACTTCAAATAGTTTTCAGAAAATCCACTCTGAAAATCCTCATCCACTCTGTTTAACTTAAACAGAATTGTAACAAAACAAAACCACTCTATCAAACAGGAAAGCTGTGAAAGAGCTTCTTTCTTTCTCAAACAAAGACCGTACTCCAATAAACAAGTTTGTCTCTAAGGTGCCATAGCAGTTTGATGTTCTTTCAAATCTGCACATCCAGCAAATAATTTAATCGGAATGTATTGGTTAAGTTATACTTTTTAAGTGAAGGCCTCTGTCATCATTTTCTTTGCCCTTTGTTCTAGTTAATATAATTTTAAGGAGCCCCTGCTGTTTTCTCAAATGAAATATATCACATTCCTTAACTCTTGGACTATTCCATTGTCACGTCAACTATCCTTCTGACCAGGGCTTTTTTTCTGGGAAAAGAGGTGGTGGAACTCAGTGGGTTGCCCTCGGAGAAAATGGTCACATGGCTGGTGGCCCTGCCCCCTGATCTCCAGACAGAGGGGAGTTTCGACTGCCCTCCATGCCACTCGGCAGCATGGAGGGCAATCTAAACTCCCCTCTGTCTGGAGATCAGGGGGCAGGGCCACCAGCCATGTGACCATTTTCAAGAGGTTCTGGAACTCCATTCCACCATGTCCCTGCTTCTGGCTATGAAGTTTCTGGATATGAAACTTTACCCAAGTATCTGTGTTAGAATTTTCCATTTTGCCTTGTGAACGTTGGGTTTACATTCTGTAATACTTAGAGGTTAAGCTCAAACTGCCTTTACAGATAGTCTGGTCAAAAGAAAGAGGTAGCCTCCCACACAATTCCTTTCTGAATTGCAAGCTGCAGTTGGGTATAATAAAGATCTTCAAGCCTCAAAGTGACCAAATCCATTCCCTTTATATTCATTCCTTTTCAGCTTTACCTCCATACCAAGTTCTCATAGGTCTCATAATAACCATTTTCTGGCAGGAGTTACAGTGTTGGTGGTATATGGGAAAGCACCAATTCTTAGAAGTACAATCTACAGTATAAGGAAAGTGCCAATTGGAAGAAGCCAAGACTATAAAGTTTTACTTGTATGAGTTGTGCATAAAACTATAATATTAGCCTATTCTTCTAGCACAACCTGATACACTCATTAACCAGATTTATTTTTGGTAAATATAAACACAGATGTCTTTTTTTTTACAGCCTTTAAAAAGTATTCTTTTGCTTGTAGGCATTTGAACAAGTCAATCGCTTTAACCATTGGTCCCTTTTGATGGTTCTCATATTTTTATGAAAATTGGAGAAAGGATTAAGATACAAATCAAAGTTTACTGAAGATGATCAAATTGGAAAGGGACCCAATTCAAAGCATGTTGATCTATGCCTATAAGTACGCTTATTTGGAAAATGGGAATGTTGTGATGAAGTCTTTTGATTATTTTCTTTCTTTGCCAAATTTCTATTATGAAACATTTGCATATTTGAGTGACATGGGTAATGACAGTGAGCAAGATGTTCAAACTAACTTTTCTTTCACTGAATTGTAATGATTGTGGTCTCACTGCAGCAACAGCACAGTTAAAATGTATGACAGTTTAGACAGGTAAAGTAGAGAAAGAGCTCGTTTAATAACTTTGACCTATAGAATCTACCGAGACACCAAATCTGCATTGATATTCTTGGGACGAGAGGAGAAGGATTGTTGAGCATGGCTGTAGCCTTCTGACGACTTACTGAAGAATGGGCTCATTGAAGACTTTGACATTCTTTCATGGTGAGTGGCAGGAACAGTAGACAGAGTAATTGAGGAGAACTTGGGAAGTTTTTTGCCCAAAGTGATTCTTACAGTCACACACAAAAAAAGTTAAAGAAAAACAAAATGTGAAGCTTTCTGTATGTGGAACTGGAAATATAAGTTGATGGTGAACTGCAATTTATGTACGGAAAATAATTTTGTATCTGATGGGGAAAAAAAGGTTGATGCTTTGTACATTTGAGACCCAGTTCCATGTGATAATTGAACAGAGATTCATGAATAGAGATGGGCATGAACAGCAATATGAACAAAAAAAAGCCACGAACAGCCCAATCTGCTGTTCGAGAAGAAGTTGTTTGTGAGGCCCCATTCTAAACGAACAGGTGATCGTTGCAAGCCTCGTTCATTGCTGTTCATCAAGCCAGACAGTCTGGCATCTGCTATCAATTCCCTTGGCAACTTAGGCAGGGATTGTCTGAACTCTGTTTGAACTCCGACTGTTGCCCTGGAAATCCAAATCTAAGCCCAATTTAGCTTGATAGGCAGGTCTTCCTTTCAAGTGTAGAGCTCCAAATTTGTTACAAGGGAGCAAAAACCAGGGGGGAGGGGGGCTCCCAGCTCTGGCTTTGCAGACAGTGGAGAGGGAGAAAGAAAGTTGCTGTTGGCATTTTGCTAGAGAGAGCGCATTGGAGCTTGAATTTTCTTTGTGTGGGGTGGGATAGGGATCTATCCCTTCAGGTTCCAGGGCTGCTGCCAGGCTCTGGGCCAGGCTATTATTTATTATTGGTATCTTTCCTGCTGCCTGCTCAGGTAAGGTTTCTGGGAGTGGTGCGGTAAGGATCTACCCCTTCAATTTCCAGGGCTGCTGCCAGGCTCTGAAACCAAGCTATTATTTATTATTGGTACCTTTCCTGGTGCCTGCTCAGGCCAGGTTTCTGAGAGTGGTGCAGTAGGGATCTTGACCCAACTTGGATGATGGCTGGAGGAGAGCCTGCTGGACCCCATGAACAGTCGACCACAAACATGTTTGTGAACAGGGCCATGTTTGTGGTTGTTCATGAGTCTCTGTTCGTGGATGGCAACAAACAATGAACATCGTATTCATTCGTTTTTCTGTTCGTGCCCATCTCTATTCACGAACCAATAAGAGCAGAGGCATCTTCCTGTTCCCTCTGCAATATTCAGTTGTTCTGAGAATATATTGTGTTTGATCTTGCCAGATTTTCCACTCAATAGTGCCCAACTCCTTTCCTCCCCGCAGCCCCTTTCTCACATGATTTTTGTTCATGCAACAGCCATAATCCCCAGTGTAGCATTTTTGGAGTCAAACAGGACACTTCTTTCCTTTTCCTTTTTTAAAAAGCTGCTAGATTCAACCCATTTTATGGCAGTAATAATTAGGGTTGGAGCCCATAAATCCCCTCTGCTAGTAGCAGAACTTCACTGCACTGAAAGAAGCCTTTTTCCTGCAGAAGAGATGCGTCTCACCTGAGTATGGGTCCTTGTACCGCAGGAAGGCTTTTCTTTACAACAATGGGTTACCAAGCTTGGACTCTTACCATTTATATAGCAGTTGGGAGTGCTAAACCAAACTGTTACCTCCTTTCAGTAGCCCTCTAGCTTGAGATGGAAAATGGGAAACCTAGAATGAGAAATGATGTCTTGCCTAAGGCCAGCTACTGAGATCATGCTGGAGGTGAACTTTGAGTTGGGAACTTCCTGTTCATGGCAGTCTCTTAGCTTAGTGTTTCCTAACCTGTGGGTTGGGATTCAGAAGTGGGCACTGAAGCCTCTGAAAGTGGGTCACAGGCCAGGCCTCCCTAAGGATTGCCCCTGCCCTTTGCATTGCTCTCCCTCCTCTTTCTCCATGCCAGCTTCTCATAGTCTTGCTTCCCCTACTCTTCACAACAATGAGGGGGGGAAAGCCATCTGGCAACTAGTAACTTTACAGGTATACATATTTTCCTATGTAAAATAATATTCCTGTAGGAAAATAATCATGTGTGAAGTGGCTGCTGCAAGAACTAACTCTGGGGCTTAATTTAAGGCAAGAATTTAGCCTATGTTTTGGAAACTAAGACCTGCCCCTGGAAACTGTCTTCCCTGCCATACATTTGTATTTTTTTTCTCTGTATATGCATGTTGATTAATTTAAAAAATCAAGTAAAAGTGTCCTGATGGTTACTACAGACTTTTATGAGGATTAGAGGAAGTAATGGAAAAGGGTGGTCAAAAGCCGGAGTGTAGCCCTTATATGCAAAGCCTGTTACTTTGGAATGCCACTTGCCTGGGGTTGATAGTAGGATATGATGCTTGTTGCTTTCTCAAAAACATTTGGTTGGCTACTGTAGATAATGAAATGCTGGACTAGATGGGTACCAAGGTCATACATTGCCTTGGACCCCATAAAGCCTTGGACTGACTGTGGATGGGTTACTGTACCAAGTAAATTTGGACTTGTGGATCACCATATCCAAAAGATTGGGAGCCACTGTCTTAGCCAGTATTCCTCACTAGATGTTTATTTTTTCATCATCCTAAAAATTTTACTCAAGATCAAAATAATGAACAATGGCTGATCTAAGATGTACTTTATTATAGGGAATGAGGTTTGATGGTTCCCTGGTCATTTCTTCAGAAGACAGATTCTACTTAGCACTTGCCATTAAACTTTCTCTCAACTACAGAAATGTGAAAAAATAGGCCAAGCTTAAATGTACTTGTCATGGCAACGTGTGGATCAGATTAAAATGTAGGTATCACCTAATGAATCTCCAAATTCTAGATTGCATATCTTGAGAAATTTTGGCTTCCTCCATGCACACCTGGAATATGTAATTTGGAATACTTGTCACTTGAGATGGATTCAATTTTCCAATTGCCAGCACCGAAAACTTCAAGGGCAGGGGGAGCCTTAATTGACTGACAACAAATATTGAACTGTTTAGTTGTTGAAGTGTCTCAATACTCCAGTGAATAAACGTTGAAGTGCCAAACTCAATACTTCTACTTTGAGAGCACTGAGAAAACAAACTTCCAAAAATCAGAAGACGTACTGCTTTGAATCTGAAATGGCAAATCTTTTTTAAACTTACCAAATACTATTTAAAACATCCCTGTATACTAGATCATTGCTGATCCCCTCTCCCAAAATTATCATCACAGTATGTTTGGCAGCCATAATTATTCTCATATTCACAATTCATATAACTGAATATAATATAATACGTAACAGTTACAATCATATTTTCTATGACCACTTGCATTATTATCATTAGCAGCTCAGTCCTATGAACTGCATTGCTTAAGATAACAATACATGGAAGGTAGCATGAGGGTGTGGAGCTCTGGCGACTTCCTTCTACTTTCCAGAGTGTCAAAGCCTCTGATCGGGAGAGAGAAGGGGGGCTGGCAGCATCCGTCCTCTTCCTCCTCTCCTTCCGTTCTCCTCCCTGCTTTCAGGAGCAGTAACCACTTCTCCCTTAGCCATAGAAGGCCCCTTTATAAGACTAGCACTGGATCAGCACAAGCCCCATGGATATCTTTGACCCATCACAGGGAAGAGCTCCTTCACAGGAGTTTGAGGGTCTTGTGGCCTGTTAAGAAGGGATGCCTCACCCCCTTACAGTTTGCAACCAAGTAGCTCCACTGCCCCCAAAACCCTGACAGGGAGGTTGGATGCGGCAAAGGATGGGGAGGGAGCTGAACCCACCTGCTACCCTGCTGAGGCATCAGCTACCCTCACTATGAGGAATACAGACAGAGCAGGACTCCATCTTGCCACGGTATCATCCCCTCAACCCAGTGCAGACCTGAAGCATCCCAGAGCCAAGCTACAAGTGATGCCTGACACAGGTTGGACACTTGTCAGCTTCCCTCAAGTTTTGATGGGAAATGTAGGCATCCTGGTCTTGCAGCTGTAATGGAGAGCCAAGCTGTAAAACCAGGATGCCTACATTTCCCATCAAAACTTGAGGTAAGCTGACAAGTGTCCAACCTGTGTAAGGCATCACTTGTAGCTTGGCTCCCAGTAAGCAGGTGGCTGACATGCACATACTCACCTCGGGGAGCTGGTAAATCTGTGGTCAGCACATTTGGACCCAGACAGGTTTGAAGCAGAAAACATGTCTGTGGACGTGGCCCCATCTCTCACATATGTGCCACTGATCTTGACTTTGGTATTATGTAAAGTAAAGTTTTTTTCAATGGAGGAAACTGCAAAGTCACCATATGCCAGGACAAGTCCTTGGTCTATCAAGGCCACTGTTTCCTATTCTGACTGGTAGTGGCTCTTCAGGGTCTCTTCAATTCCCATCTCTCCTTTCAGCTGGAGATGGGAACTGAACCTTCTGCATAAAAAGGACATCCTCCACCACTCTACTCTTCCACTGAACCTTAGCTACTTCTTGAAAAAGTCAGGCAGAGAAGATGCTGGGTCTCATTGCACCTTCTTGCAAATGGTCTACAAAAAATCATGGAATGTCTAAAAAGCCTCCATGCAGAGTTTGTCAATGTACCCCACTATTTGCCTGAGCCAAAAAGACAGCTGTGACTGTACAAATTCTAAGAGCAAATTCCAGTCCAGTAGCACCTTAAAGACCAACGAGATTTCCAGGGTACTAGCTTTCAAGAGTCAAGCTCCCTTCGTCAGATATCTGACGAAAGGAGATCGATTCTTGAAAGCTTATACTACTGCAGATCAGCACAGCTGCCCACAAATTATAGTGGCCAAGTGCATTCCCATACAGAGAGAGAAATATGTTCCTATCTGAAACATGCCAGATTTTGCTAGCAGCCTCCTACGCTTCTGCAGGTTATCATGTGTGGGCTGCCAAACATCCAGGCCAAAGATGCCAATTAGGAATATTATGGTTAACAACAGAATCTCAGGGATTCCTTTGTGAGTTTAATATTACTGTATTTTTTTCCTGGAAAGTAAGAAAATAGGCTTTGTTCCTCTTTGGTGAAGCACCACTGAATCCAGGATGGTGAAAGAAAGCTGACATTAATTAGTCACTGGGTAAACTCTGGGTTATATACATAATTCCAGCTAGCAATGCAAAAAAGGAGGTTGTCTTTAAGAACGGGAAGAATCAGTGCTGCATTATGATCTGTCTCTGTTGACAAATGGAAGCAGCCTCAGTAAAGACATTGCTCCAACTTCATTAAAATAGAAACCCATAGGAAAAAAAGAGCCCACACATAAAACCAGCTGGAATCATCCAAAGCTGAGAAATATAGACGGCCATAAATGTAACCCAAGTGGTGAAGCAGTAAAACTGTCTCCATCTACACTACAGTTAAATAGTGCTGACAGCAAATCCAGCCGAGCTGTACAGACAAGAATCTCCATCATAAAGAGATGGATCAGGGATTTAGAGGGCAAGGAACCTGCTTGGAGCAGAAGGGTCACGTATCAGACACTGCCAGTGCTGAGTCTGCAGAAAATACAGTGAGGGTGGGCAGCCGAGGCAAATGGCAAGGAACGGGAGAAGAAAAAATGAGATGGGAGGACAGACAGTCTAATGGAAGTCTCTGCCTGGTGTTGCTGATATTCTCCAATAAATGAAGGTGAAAAGATGGTGCATTCTTCTAAATGCAAGAAAAATGTGATGACTGTATAAGCCAGATGCCCCAAATCCAGTGTGTCAGATTGTGCAGAATCAGCTTTTGTACATGGAGCCCTTTGCTGTAGTGTGGATGCAGCACTCGTTTTCGTCTGCATTGTGATGTAGATGAAAATGCACTTTGAAGCACATTGTCACAGGGTGTCTGCCCATTGGTGCTCACTGACTAACTTGGATCAGTGAAGATAAGTATTCTTCAATAAGGGGAAGGAAGCACATGTTTACCTAGCAAGTGCAAGATACATTTCAAGATATTTTCAAAGTGGTGGAGTATTCTCATCATGTTTTAGGGTTTCCTTATACACAGTGCTTGAGCTCTCCCTATTTAGGCTCTCAGTAAATATTACTAGAGAAAAATTGAAAGCTGTGCGCTGTTTCTTGGAACAGCTGGACCAGGCAACTTGTTCTAAGGAACAGAAAATCCCAAATGCCCTTTAAAGACAGAAACCTACAGGAAGAGAAGCTACAGCTTACAGATCCCCAAGAAAAAGAGGAATTCAACTGAATTTTGGAATTTCAAATAAGTCAGTGTGAAACTTTCATCCAAATGGAAGAGGATAAGAGTCTCTCTAAAGGTTATTTCTTTCACGAGTTCACCACGGAGCCAACCCATGCTCCATGCAGTCACTCAGCACTAGGGGTGTGCAAGGAAAAAACTTTCGGCTTTCTTGTTTCGGCATTACCCGAAACAAGATTCTCTACCGTTAAAGCCGAAAGCCGAAACAAGAATCTCTTTCGGCTTTCGGCTTTCGGCATTCTTTCGGCATTCTTTCGGCTTTTTTCTATGGGAAAATGCCTCCGTCTTCCAGGACGCCTGGAGGAGGCATTTTCCTACCGAATAAGCCCAAAATTGGTGGGGACCTTCCTCTAACCCTTCTCTAACAACCACCCAAGTTTCAGACAGATTGGACTTTGGGGGGCCATGTTATGGCCCCCCAAAGCAGGTCCCCCCCATCCTCCCATAAGAAAGAGAAGGAGCGGCATATTGTTAGCATGCTGCTGCTAATCTTTCTTCATTATTTCCTATGGGGAAAAAATGAAGAGGCAGGCTTCCTTTGCCAGGGGTGGCATTTTGCATGCAAAATGCCCCCTTACCCTCAGGAGCCCTTCTCCCACCCCTCCTCCCACCCCCCACCAAGGCTCAGCCTGCTCCCACTTGGGGGGGCCATTTCATGGCCTCCCCAAGTAGGTCCCCTCAGCCCCCAAAGTCCACCCCTCACAGCCCCACACAAACCCAATTCCCCCCCAGCTGCCACACACAGACCCACACACAGACCCAAATCCCCCCAGTAGCCCCTCACAGACCCAAATCAACCCCCACCTGCCCCACACCCACCATAACCCCAGGAACAGGCTGGCCTGCCCTCCCCTTTTGGGAACCCCTAAACTCTCTTTCCCAGGGCAATTCCGCACAGACAAGGGGTGCCACAATGGTGGCAGTGCCAAATCGTCCCTGGGAAAGAGCACCTGCCCTGGCACACAGACAACCACCCCCCTGACCCCCCCACCACCTGCAGAGAAGGCTGGCCAGCCTGCCCCATTGTTCCCTATGCTGGGAACCAACCTCCCATCAAAGAAGGGAACACAGACACACAATGATTAAGTTTAAAAAACCTTTATTTTATCATTTTCAAATTACAAGTGGTCAACAAATCACAACATATTACACTTATTGTCCCTCACAGCACAACACAACGCAATTAACTACACATCAGAGAATCTTAAAAACAATTTTTCTTTTGAAATGGACAATCTGTAAAGTTTTGAACATTTCTCCCACCCTTCCTCCCACCCCCCCACCAAGGCTCAGCCTGCTCCCACTTGGGGGGCATTTCATGGCCTCCCCAAGTAGGTGCTCTGCTCTCATCTCTACCACTGACAGCTGGGGGAGGCTTGTCTTGCCAGGGGTGGCATTTTGCATGCCAAATGCCACCCTTACCCTCAGGGGCCCTTCTCCCACCCTTCCTACCACCCCCCACCACATGCATTCCTTGACAATCAAGAAATCTGGAGTTAAATATAATGTGCATGTAAGTCCCTCAAAGACAGAAGCAATATGGAGGTAATGACCCATTTCATTTCCACAACCTCAGACACAATTAGGGATCCGTTTCCCCTTGGTGGGGGATCCCCCACTCTCACCTATCACCCCCTGTCACTGCTTACCTGGCTGGAAGGGGGAAAGTCAGGGAATGAGCCTTCAAGGTACGCTCCTGGGGCTGCTGCCGTGATGTCACTGATGTTATCTGGCTGCCCTGAGAGTATTCCTGTGCTTTGCAGTGGGCTGATTTGGGCCCTACAGGCCAAAGCAGGATCACTTGTGGCCCAAATCTGCCTGCTGTGAATTGTGCGTGCTCCCCAGCCTTGTGTGATGATCACATCACTTCCTAGAACAGACATCATCATGCCAGAGCATTGCCATGAAATGATCATGCGTGTGTGAACAGACCCTAAGTATCCTGTAGGCTTCAGTGATGGTATAGTCTGTCAGTAATGTTTTCACACACATTATAGAGAGAGAGAGAGACAGAGAAGGGGGGGAGGCACTGAACCTAGATTATTTCTTCTATTTTACTGTCCCCTTCCAAAGCCAGGGTGGCATTGGCAGAATGCCCCCCTCCCCCCAGCCAGAGCCTTAGTAACAGTATGCATTGACAGGCCCATGCATCATAGTCCTTTTTGAGACCCAGCCAAGTTGTGTGCCTTTTGGAGAAAAATGTTCAAGTTGCTGGTGGGGGTATGAACAATTTTTAGATATCCACTGTAGTGCAATGGCTAGAGAGTTGGTCTAGAATCTGGCAGACTCTGATTCTGTGCCTTGTAGGCTTGATGGATGTTCTTGGCTCAGCCTAAGTAAACAATTGTGTTGTGTTTTCCAGAGGCAGTCTAGGTGATTTTGGGGCCCTAGACAAATGTTCTGGACGGGGCCCCAGAACCAGTGCCGCCCCACCACTGGCTCCTTGCCAAGGCCAAGCAATTTGGTCACCTAGGCCCCAGATAGAGTGGGCAGGAGTGCGTTGTTTCCTTCCTCCCCCCCCTCCACCCCCTCCAACAACTAAGAAGGCCATCAGTGGATGTAGTCACTCCAATGTGAGGCATGGAGCAGCTGTCTATTGTTAGCCTGGTTGTGATGAGGGTGAAACAAATCAAGGGAGAACAGCAATGTGTAAACCACTATAGGTTCCCATGGGGGAGAAAACCGGGGCATAAGATAAACCTTTAATTTGGTGGGGAGGGGGTATATACATTTTATGTGTATGTGTCTGTATGTTTTATGCATTCAAATCACTTATGGTGTGCTTTAGAATTATTGAGCTCCAAAATATCCCAAAAGCCTTGTCCATGTATTGCAAACCGAAGTCAATCTACCACATCTAGGGTATTCTTCTTTTCCCTACTGCCTTCAATTTTTCCCAGCATTATTGTCTTTTCTAGTGAACCTTGTCTTCTCATGATGTGACATTAATCAGTAAGCACTATCATCAACTGATATCTTCAAGGGAGAAAGCAGGCCTGATTTGGTCTGGATGCCACTTACGTGTCTTTTTCGGAGTCCATGGTACATGTAAATTAAAACTTTCTTCCCACTTGACAGTATGAATGCGTTTTCTTCCTATGAGCTTTGTCTAAATTTTACTGTACTGATACTGCTCATTTGGCCAAAAGGCCTGCCCTTGAGCAATGCCACATTAAATACTTCATAATAAAAATATGTTTTTAAAACCATTTAAAAGTGTCTTTAAGTGCCATACGCTGATTTTAAAAAACATAAGCTAAATGTTTGGGAACACAACCAGATATGTGAATGACTGAAATGCAGCCCAATCCCACTGCTACTTAAAATCCATTTTTGATGGAGGTCTGGATTGTCTTACATTGGTGTAATTGGGCTTGGAATCAGGAACCTGGAAGTGTTCCATGGGGGCTACAACTTTCATGCCAAGGCTAAGAGGGTGGGAACGGGATCTCTCTGGGGTGGCAAACTCTGGCCTTGGAAGTTACTGGCAATTTGGGGTGGGACTTGTGGAAAGGGAAATCTGAGTAGGGATCTCCCCCAGAATCCATGGTCCACATTTTCCCTCTAAAGAGATTGCCCTTGGAAGCAGCCAGTTTCTCTGTAGGGAACAACTCTCTCTAACCTGAACTCAAGCCCAACCAGGAGTTTGGCAGCCCTAGGAAAATTTCTGAAAAAGATGGCAAAGGAGGGCCAGCAACTGATAGAGGCATGGAAGCCCACACCAGGACAGTAGCAGGGGCCTACTTGGGCACAAAGGACGACCAGTGCTCTCATCCCCCATAGTCCACTCCTTACAGCCCCACACAAACCCAGTTCCCCCACCCCAGCTGCCACACACAGACCCAAATCCTCCACTCAGCCCCTCTCAGAACCAAAACCACCCTCAGCTGCCCCACACCCAGTACCCCAGGAACAGGCTGGCCAGCCTGCCCCATTGTTCCCTATGCTGGGAACCAACCTCCCATCAAAGAAGGGAACACAGACACACAATCATTAAGTTTTAAAAAAAACTTTATTTTATCATTTTCAAATTACAAGTGGTCAACAAATCACACAACATATTACACTTATTGTCCCTCACAGCACAACACAACACAATTAACTACACATCAGAGAATCTTAACAACAATTTTTCTTTTGAAATGGACAAACTGTAAAGTTTTGAACATTTCCACAGGTTACATAGTGAGCGGGCACAACAGGGCATGGAAACAGAAGATGATCATAACTACCAGCCTAATACAACTCTCCCTCCATAAAACGACTTAATGGGGGGGAACCACTGCAACAGGGTCCAGCAGAACCTATGTCATTTCCTGTGGCTGTGCTTTAAGTTCAGACACAAAAAGCTGAACTGGGCACTTCCAAGGCACTGGACAATGGTATTTCTGGAGCAGTTCTGCAGAGGTCTCCCCCCACCCCCACACCAGCCTCAGAATTTACCTGGGAACATCTGCAAGAGATCATCATTGGCCGGTGCCCATCCACCACTCTTCCCGTATCCCCCAACCATGCAAACCCAACATTAACATCAACAATTTTTTTTTGGTTTTTTTTTTTTAAACATTAACATTCAATCAACTTTTAAAAAATATAATCACAACATTTTTGGGTTTTTTTTTTCTTTTTTTTACATGAACAGAACATCAACTTTCAAAAAACAGTACAACAATTCTTCAATTTTTTTTTTACAAGGATTTCATCTGATAAAAACACCTAAGCAATCCCTATCTAACCTGTTTCTCCCTCCAGTAGCAATCCATGTTTCTGGGGCATTATTTTTCATAATAAATTTGGTCCCACAGGGTCTGTCTCAGTGATGGAAGATGTTTTGAATACCCTGGGGGGGGGGCTTTCAAATTGCTGGGTGTTTTCCCTTTGCCACTGGTTCCTAACCACCCTCCCTCTACTGGCCGGTTTTAACTGTATATACAGGGTTTTATACAGGGGAGAGCGCGATTCCAAAGGATTGGACTCACAGAGGATGCAGGCCACAAGTTGGGCTCACCTCAGTCACTCTGGAAGTCCAGTCCTGAGAAATCGAAGAGGCGAGAGTTGACCTTCAGGAAGGTCAACTGCTCGACTCTCCATGGGAGAAGGCGAGTGCGATGTGGGCCGACAATGTCGCCCGCATGTGAAAAGACGCACTCGCTCTCCACGCTCGTCGGAGGGCATGAGAGCAGCCGCTGCGCCTCGAGGGAGAGGTCCGGCCAGACCGACTCCTTCCTGGCCCAGTAGCTGAGCGGATCGGTGGAGAGCGACTCGCAGGGCTCCGTGAGGTAGTCCCTGACCATCGCCTCCGCCGGATCCTCTCTCACGGTCCTCACGACCCCAGAGGGGACGAGGGCCCACCGGAGCATCTCCATCTCCATCGGCACTCCGGTGGTGGCCTGGGGGGGGGCCTGCGCAGAGGGGGCGTCAGAGGGACCCGCACGGCAGGGCCCCTCTTGCGTCCCCCCTGTCGACAGGTGTCCCCTCTTGGCCTGCCTGCGCCTCACCCAAGAGCAGAGCCCATCTCTGGCTTGGGTGAGGTTCCCGTCCCGCTCGGCGAAAGTGCCCTTTATGCGCGGGTCACACACGGTCGCCAACATGTATGACTCTTCCTTAGTGAGAGGAGTTAGCCTGGCAGCTATGCCCTGCTGCAGCCTTCTCACTAATGCGCGCACCGCTGGAACAAGGTCAGCACGGGGCGCGACCCGGTCTGCAAGGGTGGCCAGATTCCTCTGGAGCGTGTGCACCAGGGGAATGACCAGACCGAGGGTCCCCGTGTCTGATGAGACCGCCACAGTGAAGTCCTTGAAGGGCTTCAGGACCTCCACTGTCTGGGTGATGGTGAGCCAATCCTCCCGGCTGAACTCACCCACCTGACTCGCACCGCGGTTCTCGGAGAGCCACAAGTGGAGTGCGGCCTTCTGCTCCACCAAGCGCTCAAGCATGGCGCAGGTGGAGTTCCAGCGAGTGCTGACGTCAGTGATCAGAGCGTGCTCTGGCACACCTGTCCTGACCTGTGTCTGGTGCAGTTCGTGCGTGGCCTTCACGCTGCGCGAGAAGTGACCCGTGAGCCTCCGACATTTCTGGACAAGTAACTGGAGTTCACGGGTCCGGGTATCCACGGGTTCCTTCGAGGAGCCCAACCCCAGCGCATCTCTAGGTGAAGCTTGTGAGCGGCACAGTAGACGCTCTCTCGGCTCACTAGATGCGCCGCTGCCCTCATGTTCTTGCCACCGTCCGTCACCATGCATCCCACGGTGGCGGGTCCCTGGCCTATCCACTCGTCCAATTGTCTCCTTAAGGTGGCAGCGATGTTCTCCGCCATGTGGGACACGTCGAGCACCTCGGCGTGAAGCAAGGCCTTGCAGTAGCCGGCCTGGCGGTCTTCCATCCTTCCCTGTCTAGCTGTGCTAGGCACCTCCCCCCGGCCCCCACCCAAAACCGACTCGGGTTCCCACCAGTGAGCAGTAAGCGAGAGGTACGCTTGCTGCACACTTGGGCAGGTCCAGATGTCCGATGTGAAGTGCACAGTTCTCCCGGCAACCCGGGACAGCTGTGCCTTCACATGATCCCTGGCAGCCCTGTAAAACGAGGGCACCACCGATCTGCTCAACGACGTGCGAGCAGGGACGGCATACCAGGGAAAGCAATCTCGGAGCAGCCCTGAGAAGCCGAAGTCTTCAACTACGGAATACGGTTGCCCATCCACTGCTATCATGTTGACGATGTGGCGCGTGATGCGCCTGCTCGCCCTCCGGATCCCCTCTCTGGGCACACTAGCGCCCTGCATACCAAGCATCTCCGGGAGAGAGGCTTGGTGTCCCTTTCCTGCAGGTACCCTTAGGGGGAGAGCACCAGAGGAGCCTGCCTCCTTCTGGCTAGCTGGCGGCCGTGCGGCGCCACTCGAACCCTCCTCCCGAAGAAGCACCGCCTGGTGGTGCCTGTTCATATGGTACCTCATCCCAGACGTGGAGAGATGCCACACATCTTTGCCACGGCTGACGCACTGCCTACAATGCAGGCACAGGGCTGCTCAGGGATCCTCCGCTGTCTGGAAGTGCTTCCAGATTTCGGAGGAAAAGGGCATCCCACGCTTCCCAGGAGAAGCGCTTTCCGGATCACCCTGAGGCACCTCCTGTGAGGTGCTCTGGCCGGACACACTGTGTCCCACTCTCGGCCGGGCAGGTGGGGATGGACGAGGCTGAAGGGGCAGAGATGTGGGCTCTTCCACCACAGTCTCTGCCTCTTCCTCCTGCATCCTCTCCTCCTGCACAGCCGCGAGAGGCCTGCTGCTGGCCTCAGAGGAAACTGGGGTGGACCGCCCCAGGGGGGGTCTCACGGGCAGTTCCTCCAACATCCTCTGGGTTCCTGGGGTGAGCGGGAGCGCAGGGAAAGTCATGTGCTCCGCGCCCATCCCAGGAGACACCACATGCTGCCCCTCCTCCAGCAGCTGGCTCGCAACCACTGGAGGAGGAGGAGCCTCAGCAGCAGGCCCCCGCCCAGTGCCAGCCCCTGCCTCACGCACCCGGGTTGGGGGTTGCCCTCCAGCAGCTGCCTCAGGAAAGAGAGTCTTGCGAACCCTCTTCCTGTCACCAGAAGCCAGGCTGGTGAACGGCAGCAGCGCAGGGGAGGGCCTCCTCCGCTCAGATGGGGGGGCTGCCGCAGCAGTTCCCCTCCCCCTCCCCTCCTCCCCTCTAGATTTCTCCCTAGCCTTTCCCCCGGGGCCCCTCTCTGCTTTCCTCTCTGACATACTTTCCCCTCCCAAAATCTACCCTAACTAATCAGAAAAAATTTGGAAAACAAAGGTCAACTTTGTTTTCAAGACCTAACTAACCTGCTCTAAATCTGTGCTTCTAGTGGCTCTGTGACTTGGAGATGAACAATCAAGTGCCTTTTTAAGCAACCCTATTTATGTCAGGGAACCTGAGCCTGCCAATCAGCTGAATTCCTCTGGAATTGAGCTGGCCCTAAACCCCAATAACAGAGGTGACTAAGCCTTAAACACTCACACACTAGTATGCCCGGGCCGGCCTGGCACCACCACGGGTGCCAGAGATGGGCAGTGGAACCCTAGTTATGGGGGCACTAATGGGAAGCCTATTGACAGCTATTACAAATTTATATATATATATATATAGAATTCAAACCTAACACTCACTCACTAATGCTTTCCCTGCTGAGTCCCTATTTAGTTTTTTAAAAAAAACTAGGCTTGGTTTCCCTAATAATTATGTTGAGGGCAATTATCCACTGATCACCTACCAACTGGCCTACCTACCTAAGAGACACTATTTAGCGGGACCAATGTATCTGTGGTATGTCGGTGTGGGGTGTGGATGTGGTGTTTTGAAGATGAGCCTCCCCCCTCCCAAGCCAGCAAGAACCCACCCCCAAGCCCACCCAAATGTGAACCCGGACTCGCTCACACTAACACCAGTCCTGCAGTCCAGTGATGTTCAGGCGGTCTTGCAGCTGGTCCTCCTCTCCTCCGCGATGCTGTCAAGAAAATTGGAAATGTTAACAGTCAACACCACACGCCGCACACGCAACCCCCAAAATTCAAGGCCCCGTTGCACAAGCCAAGTCAGCCCCCCCCCTGAAAGGCTAGGGCCAACCAGCAGCAAAACAAAACACATCCACCCAGCAGAGCTTCTGGCCTTTGCAGGCCAAAAGCTGGCACACTCATTTTTTAGTCCTGTGAAACAGTAGTTCAAGCCCACCCCACACTCAAACTTGACAAATGAAACATGAAAGAAAGCAGGCACTGCAATCAATGCTGGCCCCCCTAACCCCCAAACAATGTCCTCTTGCCCAACCAGAAAATGCCCCCCCCTAGCCCAAGCCATAAAGACCGAGCCAAAGCATATGCTCGCAGGTAGGCACAGCAACAGAAATAAGCTCAAAAAACAAATTTTACAACAACCCTACCAGTCCACCACTGCAGATGTCCAGCAATGTTGATCCTCCATGCAGAGATCTGCAGGCCGATGTCCACCAAGTGCAGTCCAGTCCAGAAGAGGTCCACCAACGATAAACAACCTGAATGTGAAGCAAAACAGTGAGTGCCAGGCCAGCAAACGGGAAGGGTTACCAAAGCCGGAGCAGCAGGCCTGTGTGTGGGCCGCAGGCTGGCACAGTTGTTCAGGATGGAGCCTGTTGGAAAGCCTTGCAAGCAGGGGGCCAGACACAGGAAAAAAAGCCCACACCATTCCAGTTTGTGAAGCACAACTGTGAGTGCCAGGCCAGCAACCAAAAAGGGTTACCAAAGCCGGAGCAGCAGACCTGTGTGTGGGCCACAGGCTGGCACAGTTGTTCAGGAGCCTGTTGGGAAGCCTTGCAAGCAGGAGACCAGACACAGGAAAAAAGCCCACACCATTCCAGTTTGTGAAGCACAACTGTGAGTGCCAGGCCAGCAACCAAAAAGGGTTACCAAAGCCGGAGCAGCAGACCTGTGTGTGGGCCGCAGGCTGGCACAGTTGTTCAGGAGCCTGTTGGGAATCCTTGCAAGCAGGGGACCAAACACAGAAAAAAAGCCCACACCATTCCAGTTTGTGAAGCACAACTGTGAGTGCCAGGCCAGCAACCAAAAAGGGTTACCAAAGCCGGAGCAGCAGACCTGTGTGTGGGCCGCAGGCTGGCACAGTTGTTCAGGACGGAGCCTGTTGGGAATCCTTGCAAGCAGGGGACCAGACACAGGAAAAAAGCCCACACCATTCCAGTTTGTGAAGCACAACTGTGAGTGCCAGGCCAGCAACCAAAAAGGGTTACCAAAGCCAAAGCAGCATACCTGTGTGTGGGCCACAGGCTGGCACAGTTGATCAGGACGGAGCCTGTTGGGAATCCTTGCAAGCAGGGGACCAGACACAGAAAAACAAGCCACACCATTCCAGATTGTGAAGCATAACTGTGAGAGCCAGCCAGAAGAAAGGCACCAAAGACACCCAGCAGAGCTTCTGGCCTGTGTAGGCCCAAAGCTGGCACACTCTTGTTTTAATCTTAAAACAGTAGATCAAGCTTAAAGAAGGCAAGCACAACAACCAATGCTGAACCCCCCCCCCCACCATCAAACATTGTCTGCCCAACCTGTCCCCCAGGCCATGCCAAGAATAAACTGCAACACCTTTTTGCAGAGGCAGGCCACAGCAGCACATTGCCCAGCATCAAAAAAATATTCAAAAATTTTAAAAAGGCCTACCAGGTGTCCTCTCAGGATGTCCAGCAGCACAGTTGATCCTCCAGGCAGATGTCCTCCAGGCTCCAGGTGCAGTGCAGTCTCTCTTCTTCTCCTCTCTCGGTCAGCAGCAGCAGCAACAGAGGTGCTCCAGACAGTCTAGCTCCAAATTTAAACCCCCTGCTGCAGCCTCAGCCAAAGATTTAAATCTATTGGCTGGCATGAAAATACAGCAGAGGGATTGGTGACTCCTAAAGTCCCCCCTCCCCTGCCTTTCCCCACCCACACTCCAAGAGCCACCCTCCTCCTGCTCCCCCTCCCCTACCTGTTAGTTTTGGTGGGAATCTCTGCTGCTTTGCAAATGCAAAGTGCAATGCAATGCTTGCACCTTGCATTTGCAAGGCAAAGCAGGATTCCCTATCCTCCTTTGCAAGAGGGGTGGGGGGTGACAGAAGGAGTGAGTGATTCACTCCTTCTCCCCCCCTCCCCTCTTCTAAGAGCCTCCAGGAAGCCTTTGCTTCCAGCAGGATTTTGCTAGCCGCTTGCTAAGGCAAACGGCTAGCAAAAACAAAATGGCGATTCTCGAATGCCGAAAGAATGCCGAAAGAATCCCGAAACGTTTCGGCTTTTTCTTTTGGCTATGCCGAAACGTTTCGGCATTCCCCGAAACGTTTCGGGTTACCCGAAAGAAGCCGAAACACTTTTGTTTCGGCATTCTTTCGGCATTCTGAATGCCGAAACGCACATCCCTACTCAGCACCTCTGGGGAATGGCTTCTATTAAAAAAGGGGAGTGTAAATGAGCTCAGAAAGCTGCCACCAGAGGAGGGAAAACACCTGCATTTCTCCCAAGCTTTTTCTCCAAGCAAAAACAGCGAGGAACATTTCTGCTGCTCCACAAGGAGGTACTCTGTGGCAGCAGGAACAGGAAAACTTCCCCCCACCACACACACTGTTTTTTCCCATTGTAGGAGAAAGGCTGGCATTCTCCTTTCCCTAGTGGCAGCTTTCCAAGCCCATTTGGGCTCTCTTTTTTAAATAAAAGCCATTCCCCAGAGCTGCTGCATGGCTATGCGGAGCAGTTTGGCTCCGAGGTGAACTCATGAAAGAAGTAACGTTTAGAATGACCCTAAGAGAGCAATCCTCTGTAGGGCCGTTTCCAGATGGCTTACCTGCCTCTGGAAGGTCGCGCCATCTTGCGGGGAAAACGCAAAATATCGTGTTTTCTCGCGTGAGTTTTGCGCAATGTCGTGCAAAACTCGCATGAGAAAAACGCGATATTTCACGTTTTCCCCGCAAGATGGTGCACGTTCCAGAGGCAGGTAAGCCATCTGGAAACGGCCTAGGTCTACTCAGAATCTTGCTCTGGTCTATTTGTTGGGGATTACTCCCAGGTAAGGGTTCTTTAGATTTCACTGTAAGGCTGTAAGGACACTTTCCTGAGAGCAAGCCTCAGTGAATAAAACAGTCTTACCTCTGAGTAGACCTGTTTAGAATTTATTTATTATTTAACCGAGGACTCCTAAGAAGAGTTACATCTTTCTGAGTCCATTGAAGTCAATAGCTTAGAAGAGTTTAACTCTGTTTAGGATCATATTGTAATAAAACTAATTTATTAAGATCATCCACAATTTTGAGCCAATGCATTGGTGAGTTTTCCAAAGATTTTGGATGAGATAAATGAGATGAATGTATTAAATCTGTTGCTGGGTTAGAGAAGGTCATAGATGTTACTGACCCTTCTTCTGCATACTGTAAGGCTGTAAGAACGCTTTCCTGAGAGTAAGCCTCAGTGAATAAAACAGATAAACTGCTAACCTAACACCAATAATTGTGACATGTGAAGGAGGAAGGCTACTGACCTCCATGACTTCCACAGTGGTAGCAACTAAGTACATTGAAAAGGAAGTTTTAAACTCCCACTGAAGTGTTAGAGAATGTAGTCATGATTAGAGAGAGGCACAAACTAAAATATGAAGCGAAGTTCATCATGAACTGAGCCATTTTTGATTTGCGAACCAGTGGTTCTTCGGAGAGCATTTCTGACAACCCGTGACGAACTGCTATGATTTTTAGCCCAGTTCGTTTAGTTCATTTTTTTGGTTCATCACTGCAGACAACCTGCAACATAAGATGTCTCCGATTGTATCATAGCAGCTGCTCCAACTATCATACAGCAAGCACAGTAGAAATATCTGGATACTCAACCTGTACCATGGCATTTATTCAGGGAGTTGAGTCATTCCCACTATCACTTCTTATAATTCCCAGTATGTTGAGATGTCCCCTTCACTTCCAGAAAGCTGCAAATTGGACAGATTATCTATATCCTGGCAAGCAGAACAGACTGCAGACCTTGGACAAAATATGGATCCATCAACCTGAGGATTTGTTCTGTCTGAGGTCTGATCTGAAATGAAGCAAAAGAGAGGTAAAGCGCATGCCTAAAATCAGAACTCTGACACCCCTTCTCCAATTCAGAATTCTCTAAACTCTTGTAAATGGATTTGTTGCACCAAAGAACTATTGTTCCAATATCAAGTAACTATTACATTGCTTTTTGAGAGCCATTTTTAGTTCCCCTGATTCCTCCATCCAGGCTACCAGTCATGGAACTCAGCTAGCAGAGTAATCACAGCACAACTAAAAATAGCCATGGGTGTCACTTCCTGACAAAGCATCCAAAATAATTCCTAGAGCTCAATTCTCACTGCCTGACAGTTTGTGGAGTCATTTACACCTGTGCAAAGTGAGTGCAAAATGAGTGTCAGATGCTGACCTGTCTAATTTGCTTCTCCTGATCCTTTATTTTCCTCAGCCTATTCATCCTCAAGCTGCCACATGAGAGGAAAGCTTGTTCCCTTAGAAGTGCCTATATATCTGTCACAGGTTGGTTGCTACTGCAATCAATCCAACTCCCCATTCCAGTAGCTTCGTGTTTAATAATCTATCCCTCCCGAAGTGTGCTCCCTTGCCATTGATAATATGAGGTAATTTGTCTCCTCAATAATGTAACTAGAGCTGGGCAGCATAGATACTCACCCAGAGGGCAGCCATATTGAGGCCACAGGTAAGAAGAAATGCTGCAAAACAGTTGTTAATTTTAACATAATTCTACTGGGCATGTACTGGTCTCTGTTTTTGCTTTCTACTGTACAGAAAACTGACCTTGCTTATTCATGTGCTATAAAATAATCAATAATTCAATCTCCAGAGTTAATATTTCACTTTGATATCTTCTATCCATAGCTCTTTACTCATCAATCTAGAACAGCAAGCACAGGTTCTTTCTGAAGTTTCTAGAAATAAATGCTGTCTCTTGTGCTGTAAGAGTTTGTTCAAACATTACATTTCCCACAGAGGGTTATTTTATTGTGGTAATATTGCTATAAACTCAAGATACTTCTGTGCTTAACAAGTTACTTTTTAATTTTTTAATCATCTACAGAAAAATTTACATTGTGCAAACAAATTACAAAAAAAAAACACTATTACAAATTACAACCCCCCCCCCCAAAACACTATTACAAATTACAAAAAAAAAAATTAACTTGTCCTTATCAGGTCTTGCTCATGAATTCTTTAGATAAAAAATAATGGGCCACTGACTGAGGGCCTGCTCAGACATGTTTTAAAATTGTGTGTGATAGCGGGAAACTTCAGCTGTACTTGAGTTTAACATGTGACCACACTCACCTTCAAAATAGTTTGGGGAAAGGAAAAAGGGGTCCTGTGTGTGTGTGTGTTTGGAGGAAGGAGCAGCTTTGTCTGTACCTGATTTCCACTCAGTGCACTTTTGCGGGAAGTGAGCGCTTTCTCTTTCTCTCTTTTCCTTGTTTTTGCCCAAGAGATGTGTGGAACAGGAGAAAGAGAAAAAAGCCTACCCCTCCCCTCCAATTCCTTCCTATCTGTGGAAGTGGACTAGTGAAAAGCGGGGACAGAAAAGTGCACACACGGGAGCACTTTTTTCCTTCCCCCAAAGCATTTTGAAGGTGAGTAAGGTCACACATTAAACTCAACCAAGGTTGGGATTTCCCCCAATCATGAACAAGTTTGGAGCACATCTGACCAGGCTCTGAGGTATATATCTCTTGTTGAATCACAATGCTGAAAAACCACTGTGAAGTACACTAATGTAAAGTGCAACCAGACAACATTCATGAGAGGGGTTGTTCCTCAGTGATGGAAGGGCTGCTTTGGATGAAGAGGGTCCCAGGTTCAACTACCAGTATTGCTCGTTAATGGATCAGGTAGCAGGTGATGTGAAAGATCTCTGCTTGAGACCCTGGAGACAATCAGAGCTAGCTGGACCAATGGTTTAACTAGGTTTGCTAGGTTCACACATGAAAACCTTGAGAAAGTTTTAAGGGTGGCACATGAGGAAAATGACATCAACTGTGCATCAATGTCACTTCCAGATTCCAGCTGGAAGTGAGATCACCAGTGCTCTAGGATTTTGGTCAACAGGGATAAGGAAGAGTTTTATCATAGAGATCAGCAATATTCCTAGAATGTTGCTGACATCACTTCTAGGTTCTAGCTATAAATGATGTCAAAGCGTGGCTGATGTCTTCCCTCACCATTTCTCCCCCACCGTTCAATTGAGCACTTGCTGAGACAGAGGGAAATCAGTAGGAGGATTCTGCCCTTGACAGAGGGCAAATAGCAATTTTGGGTCTAATTCAATATAAGGCACATTCATATGTAGTCAGTGATCAGCATCCTTGTGATGAATTTTGTATGATAATAATAACAACAACAACATTTGATATGTGTACCACCCTTCAGGACAACATAATGCTCACTCAGAGCGGTTTACAAAGTAAATCGCTCTGAGCCAGCTCCAGGTTGGGATATACTGCAAGGTATATCTCTAGTTACCCTCACCTTTATGCCTCCTTTCTGTTTTCTACCCAGTGATTAACATACTTACTCACGGTCAAGGCTGCTATGCCATGCGTATACAGAGCTTGGGATGCTGTGTATCCCCTCAAGGTATGGAACTGAGGTCTTCAATTGCTATTGGCCTGTTGCTTTATTATGGATTGAGTTTGCATTGCCAGCTCCAGGTTGGGATATTCCTGGAGATTTGGGGTTGGAACCAGCGGAAGGCAGTGTTTGGGGAAGGGAAGGAGCTCAGCAAAGATGTGAGGCCATAGTGTCAGAGAGTATAGTCTGATGATAGGCATTGGTAGAAGAATGAAGCAACCTGGGAATTTGCTTTAGTTTTATATTTGCAAAACGTACAAATGCTCAGATAAATTCTCACTGATCTATCCTTGAAAAGTGATGTTACAATAGTTAGATGAATGCCCCGAATCAAATATTTAAACAACTTAGTCTACAAATTAAACTGTTTTGAGACATATTCTAATGGGAAATGTCTTCTAAAGCTCAGAGGAATGTTCATATTATCAGAACTAATGAACTGGACAGTTTTATATGGTCATCATGAGTGTTTCATGTAAGAAAACATGTATAAAATAGCTCCTGGAATTTCTCAGACTTGGGTTGCATGAGATTAAACTTTCTGAAAGTGCTTTGGTGAGATTCTTTAAATCATATTTTATCTTTTTAGATTTAAAATAGATAGAATAAGGGATGATGACATATCTGTTACTGATATCTATGATATATGGAAGTACATTTTGTATCTTTGTGACTCTTGTCTATTTGATCTTTTCATGATTGATTAGATTGGTTTTAAATAAAAGTCTTAAAAGACAATGTGGAGTGATTGTTTGCTGGGACACATGGTTTTCGCTTGACACCTGGAATAAATTAAACTTCTGACTGTT
The DNA here is from genome assembly GCF_028583425.1 of Eublepharis macularius. Lineage (NCBI taxonomy): Eukaryota > Metazoa > Chordata > Lepidosauria > Squamata > Eublepharidae > Eublepharis > Eublepharis macularius. The sequence continues at coordinate 118,467,754 of NC_072796.1, read as the reverse complement.
AGCCTGTATGACCTAGGCTGCAGGACAGAAAGACCTTTCAATACAACCCAGTGGTTTAGTGATCAAGGTGTTGCTTTGAAACAGACAAAGTGATTCTTGCAGTGCAATCGTAACAACAGTTACTCCAGTCTAATCCCATTGAAGTCAGGTGAGATACACTGTGACAACTGAATCCATCCTCCGAAGCTGCCATTTCAGCTGCCTCAGTGGCTGGTGGGAACTAATCTCTTTAGTCTGGAGATCAGTCGTAATTCCAGGAGAACTCCAGGCCCCACCTGGAGGTTGGCAAATCTAATTGAGCTTCCATATACTCTGTGCATGGTAGAATTGCATTAGAATTACTCCACTGTATCAACTTATATCAGTGATGCTGGAAATGGCACAGTTATGTATATGTGGAGTAATTGCTGTTGCCAAATCCGATTTTTCCTAATAGTGCTATCAAAAATGGTTTGAAATAGAAAAGAGGCATGAAATGCAATTTTACACCCTATCTGTGTTGCAAACTATATTTGACAAGTCTATCCGTTTGTCCAAAGGGAAGTTAAATATGCATTTGGCAGTGCTTCTTCTAAGTCAATAATCAACATTTGGAAAGGATTTGGGTGATGCTGTCACGCAGCAAGGGCCTAGCCTTGAGTGTTTTTATGCATTAGTCTAATCGCTGAATCATGGCATGCCATTTATTTTCAACAGGGCAGTCTCATCAAAACAAAATGAGTAACAGTGGAATTAGAATTACTGACAAATTATTTTAGGGTGACTTTGTCTCCACTTCTCTGCATTTACTGAAGTGATCAAAAGGATCCTTTGCAGTGGATTGCACTATGAATTTGTAAAGCTGCAAGACAATCCAGGCTTACTCAGAAGGAAGTCGATAAGCTTTGCTCCCTAGTAAGTTGACCTAGGATTGCGGCCATGAAGCCCATTCTTATGCATGCTTGGATGAGTTCATCTTTTCCTTACCTGAACGGATATATTGGGGAATTGGAAGATGACATAATAGAACACTGCTTCACAGCCAGAACTCTATGGGAAGCCTGTTTCCATATGCACAAATTGCATATATAAATCAGATCATCAGCATTTCATATCAAGTAAAGGCTTTGGAGGAAAGGACAACAAAGGTTTTTTTTTTTTTACTGACCGTTCTCACGGACAAAAAGAAGGACTTCACACAAGGTGACACCCCCTGCCTCCAAAGGACAACTTATATTTCTTGATAATGAGACAAGTAGCTCTCTCAACCAGCCTTTTTTTTCATTCTAAGACTGAAATCATTTCCAGAGGGTAAAGGACTGCCATACTTCATTCCAGCTGTCTTTGTTTACCAAGGACAAACTCAGTATTATGGTATCGTTCCCTCACTATCTGTTGGCACCACCCAGCTGGGCCTGGCCTGGCAGTGGCTGGTACCACAGAACTCAGCCTGGCCTATTGGCCACAGCCACTGTACATCCGGGCCATAGTTTTCCCAGGGAGATGTTGACAAGGAGAGGGAAGAAGGGACAGCTGAAGGCAGAGGGCAGATAAAGGTAGGTTGGCTGGTGGGTGGGAAGGAGAGAAGAAAGCCGGGGGAAAGGAGAGGCTATGGAGGCTGTTGGGGAAGAGAAAGAGGAAATAGTGGGGGGAAGGACATGGGTGGAAATAAGATGCCTCCAAGTCACCCAGGTTCCCAGCTTGAGTTTCTTTATCCAAATTTCCTGAAGATGTTGTAGAGGTCCCAAACTATTGCCTGGCTGCAATAATTTAATTGTGGCAAACAAATTGAAATGGAATCTTGACAAGGACAAAACAGAGGTAAAGCTGATTGGGAAGGCTGAGGCTTTGAAAAACATTTTTTCCCACATTCAGCTGACCCTTGATGGCTCCATTAAGAGCCTAGAGGGTATATTGAACCCAGTGATATTTCTATAGAAGCAATGGATTTAATGCAGCTGCAAAATATGTTTCCATACATCTTCACTTCGCTCAAATGATGGCTACCTACATTGACTTGGATGTTTTGGCCACATAAATCCTTGCCACATTAACCAAAAGGCTAGACTACTGTACTGCACTCTACATGGGTCTGCCCCTGAGTTCAACGTAGAAACTCTGGTTGGTACAGAATACCACAGCTGGGTTACATTCTCCAGTCGCTCCATTGATTACTGGTCAGTTACTAGATTCATTTCAAGAAACTGGTTCTCACCTACAATTCCCTTCATGGCCTTGGACCCACATATGCCTCTCCTGCTATGCGTCACCATGACAGTTTTGCTCATCGGTAGGTAAAAAGAGGTAAAGGTAGTCCCCTGTGCAAACACCGAGTCATTACTGACCCATGGGGGACGTCATATCATGACATTTTCTTGGCAGACTTTTTACAGGGTGGTTTGCCATTGCCTTCCCCAGTCACTACACTTTACCCCCAGGAAACTGGGTACTCATTTTACCGACCTCGGAAGGATGGAAGGCTGAGTCAACCTTGAGCCGGCAACCTGAACCCAGCTTCCGCCGGGATCGAACTCAGGTTGTGAGCAGGGCTTGGGCTGCAGTACTGCAGCTTACCACTCTGTGCCATGGGGCTCTTCATTGGTAGGTGCTGCCCTGCAAATAGTGAGACTGAAAGCTGCCCTGTGTACTTTGTTTATTGTGGCTCCCCCCTTGTAGAATGGCCTGCCTGAGCAAGTTGGGAAGGCTCCCACTCTTCTATCATTTTGCAAATTATGTAAAAAAGAAATGTTCAGGAAGGCATTTTTATAAATGGAATGGCTCAGGTGGGAGTTTTTATGAACAAAAAAGAATTGTACTCTATTCCACTAGTTATTTTTGTATTAACTTGCTCTTGACGCATTGTCTTCTACTTTTGTAATTTGCTATTCTGCATTTGTAAAGTGGGCCCATCCCTTATACCGTTATTGCTTGTATTATTTTCTAATTGTGTAGCCCTGGTCCCATTGCATTGTTTATTGTTGTCTGAGTGGATTGTTTTATATTTTGTAATCCATCTTGAGTCTCAGAAAAAAAGGTAGTCTATAAATAAAGCAAATGATACAGGCATCCCTTCCTTTGCCTATCTCATTATTAACTGTACCTTTAACTATTAGCACCATTTCTATTCCCTCTTTCTTCCAAGGAACTTAAAGTGCAAACGAGTCTTTCTACCTACTGGTCAGGCTTTTAGCTTGCTTTCCTGGGTCTCTTTTCCTAGTGAAGTTACATGGTCCTACCAAGATCCAGCCATTTCCAAAAGCAAACTGCTGCGTACTTTTGTTGATGAAATTGTATTTATATAGCATGCATCTTGGAAAATAACCCTGCTTGCTACATATTTATAATCTCAGAAAGCAGCATATTATTGCTATCAAAAGGATGCCCCCAAATCACATGGGCTGGCCTGCTGATTGTTAGATCAGCCAAATTCTCTTTTGAACTGGTAGTGTCCCTGAGTACAATGCTTTCTTGATCAGCCTCCAGCTGCACGGCTTGTGCCTCTGTTTAGACAGCATTAAATGCATCCCAGCTACAACCCTGACTCCGACTATAAAGAAGATATCAAAGGAAAACTTCACAGGCCTTAATATCTGAAGCAAAGCCGGGGAGAGATAATTCATATTATTCATGAACTCCCAGAGCACGTTTGGAAAAAGATTGGGGCGTAGATCAGAAGGAAAGTGCCTTCTGTCACTTGCCGGATAACTCTACTAAGGAGACAATATAGAGTATGCCAAGCTGAATAGCTTGCATGCTTGGGGAAATTAACTGAAATCAACTGATGACCTCCACTTTCTGTTCTGATCAATTTGCTAAATATTTCAATACAATTACAAGGTATGATGACAGCATGGAGAAGGAACATTAAAATCAGTTTGGCAGGGCGGTGAATTGCATTCATTTTAAAGAGTATACAAGGGGAGACAAATATAGTATAATAAATAGCTGATCTGCTTGAGCCTATTTAGCCTTTTATATACATGTAGGTATTTCAAGACTAGACCTGCATAACCTGTGACCCCCAAATCCCCTACAGTTCACCAGCTAGGTATGGTGGCCCTCTAGAAACTTAATAAATCTCCAGGTGCATGCCTGGAATTACAAGAAACCATTGCATGTCTGGAATTGCAAGAAACCACAGACAGTCAAGAATACGATAGGCCAATAACTATGGCTAATAGACTGCACTGGCAGTGCAGTCCTAAGAGGAGATACACCCTTCTATGTCCATTGAAGTCAATATTATTAGATGAGTGTAATGCTTCTTCGATTGCAATGTCAATTTGGTGAATCATGCATTATTTCCAGCAGGGTGCCAGCTAGGTTGGGAATGAACTTAAGGCCCTGCTGAAATGCCTTGAGGTCTGGTGCCATACCCCAAATAGCATGCTGAAAGCCAAGCTATAAGAGACGAATTACATGAGGAGGAGCACATAAAGGGAGTAGCAATGTTAGCCTGGAAGCCACGTTTGTCAATTTCCCCTCTCTACAGAGCCAGGGAGATCACTGTTCTGAGGGTTTGTTAATTTCCTCTTTGCCTCCCCAAGGTTCTGCCAGTTTCACCTCCCCTTCTAAGAGGTGAAGAGGAAATAAACAAACCTTCTGAGCAGCAATCTCTCTGGCTCTGTAGAGAGGGGAAATTGACAAAGCCTTCCAATCTCTTTTAAAACTCAGCTTCCTGGCTGCTGCTCCCTTCACATGCGCCTCCTCATGTAATTAATCTCTTGTAGCTTGGCTCTGATTCTCCCTCCTTTAGTTTGCTGGCAGCTCAGAGATTACAAGAGGGGAATGTTCTGATGTGACTTGGAGTGCAAAAACACTGACCCTTTATGCGTCAGAGGACTTTGGAAAAATCAAGGTAATCCAGAGCATTTCTTGACTGGAATGTGGAATGTGCATTCTGCCAAAGATGTATAAAGTGGAGTCAAAGGTTTCTTCCCATGACTTATTCAGACTTCTGTGACTATGAGATGCACAGATGGCCCATGGATATGCAAAGCCAAGTAGAACCATCCACTCTCCCTTTTCAGTCACTGCGCTGAACTGGTTGCTAGGACTGCCTTGGGAACCTCTTTATGGGCCACACCTCAAGCAACACCTGCTTTACTGCCCAGATGTTACACTGGATTCATTCTTGATGTGGAGGGGAATTTAAGAAATTGACAGCTTGCTCAATTAGCTGAGCTGTCTCACATGTATTCCATTGCATTGCTACTTAGTTCAAAACATCTCAAGCTTTCAGAAGACAGCTTTCCAATTTGTGATTTTGTGCTGCTGTCACATACTAGTGACAAGAAGCCCCAAACTCTGTCCCATTATGGTAATTAGAAGGTAACGGTGTGCCATGCTGTCATACCTCTTTGATCAGTAGATCATCAAATTACTATCATCTTTCTGGGTTCAACCAGAGTGGTGGAGATGAGGCTGGGCAATATTTATTCCAATGATAAGGAAGAGAAGGAAAATACAAGACAAAAGGATATAGGGAATCAGCTAAAGCAGATTGCTACATAATGGAAATTTGCAAAAATTACAGGAGAAATTAATTCTTTTGATACTGGGACAGTAAAGAAAAAGTGACACATGTAATGAGAGACTGATTTTATGCTTTGCTCCACATATAGCAGCAGATACTATAATGGGACATGGTGTTTCTAGCACCTATTGCAGCTAGTAGCAACAGTGGGTGTCTGCAAATGTCTAGTGACCACATAGCATCCTGGTGGAGGGATGCTAAGAATTTGGTAACAAGCATGTTCAACAGGCAACAAACACACTCTTTTTGACAGACATAATCACGCATGAACAGAGCCTCAAATCTCATGCACCATCTACTCAGTGTTCCAAACAGCTTTGCAGCTACACAGGAGCTGCTTTGGTTTGCTTTCATTTATTTATGACCCATGACACAACTGGTGGCAGGTGTTGATGAAATGCACCCCTAAAAAACAGCAGGTAGAACCTTGGTTTTGGTAATAGGGGCCAGTCAGGACAGGGGCAGCAATGCTGGCCAGAGGGAATGCTAAAAGAAACAGACTATGTATGGGCAGATGGGAAATAGAATGTAGAGAAGGTAAGGAGGAAGAAAGGATGGACTAACAAACTAGAGTAATCATTGTTAGGAACAAAGAAACCAATTTTAAAAAAAAATACTGCCAAGGTGAGGCATGGGGTAGTTGGCAGTCTACACAGGAGCTGTTGGCCAATCTTTCAAGAGCCTATTTCTTCAATAGAGACTGCTATGAAGCTGAAATCAAAGAGAAGTGGATGCTCATAACTGCAAGAAAGCCAGCATTATGCTGGAAGGCAGGGCTGAGGAGTGATTTTGAATGTTAGTAAGAGCCAATGTCACCAGCCCCCACTTTTACCTGCCCACCCCCTCCCCACCTGTGCTGCATGTGGAACATGGTGAGCAAGCTTCAGACCCTGCGAAGCAGGGCACAGAACATAGGGAGCAATCACCATGTTTTGGATCAAGATGGATCTTGCAGCAATGATCTTGCAGTGACAACTTTGGAAGGAAAAGCCTTTTTTTTTCAAAAGAAACTGGGAAGGCAATAGTGCAAAACAGAACTAATGCAATCAAGCACCATGAAGCTGGAAGACGAAGAATCTCTCCCTATATTATTTTCCACATGCAATGCCATCACTGACCATTAATGTGACCTAGATATTGTTCTCTGTGACAACTAAGGATCTCCCAGTTGAAATCTTCCAATTGTTCCCAGAATTGCCACCACGGGTGTGAATCAGAGAACTTTCAGTTTTGTAATGCTGTCTCTGTACTAATCTCTGCTGTTCTGATAGGACTCTCTAAACTGTTTTGGTTTTACTTACTTCCTCAACCGGACTTTTTACTTAAAATTTTTGTGTGTGTGTCTTTTTAATCAGAATTGCTTATACATTTATAATTGGTCATGCAGGCATACCTGATGTTTTTTTAAAAAAGTTTAATAAGAATTTAATAATAAGTTGGATAGTTGTAGTAGTAGAAATGTTTTTAGTATGATTTAGGGTTGCCAGGACCTGGGGGGGGGGGCTGGGGGATGGGGGGCATGGAGGGGAGTCACACAGGGGGGGTACTTACCTTACCACACACTCAGTCAGCCCCTGGCATGACCCATTACTTCTGTATTGTGCCAGGAACAGCATCATTCCCAGCATGACCTGTGTGTGAGCAGGGGTGCTCTAGAGCATGTGGGAGCATGCTTTGCCCCCACCACAGCATTCTCACACCTTTCTTCCCCCTGCTGGCCAGGTAAAAGGTAGAAGGGGGGAAGATTCCAGTGGAAGCCTAAGCAGCTTTGGTGAGGAATCCTCTGCAATTACCTCTTTCTAGATATCTCTGTCTCTATTCTCTCTCTCTCACTCTCGCTCTGCTGTCTTTAAAAAGAGAAACGGCCATCTCCCTCATTCCAGTAAGCACTCCATTGTTACCAGAACTGATCTTTTAAGTGGGGAAATTAGCTTAGCAGTCTGGAACTAAAATTAGCGAGGATCTAACCAATGTTTACGGAGGTCCTGATTCCAGACACTCAGGTGACAAAGAGGCAGACTACAATTAGGTTCAATAAACACGTGTATTTACTAATAATGTGGCGTAAGCCTGAACTTGCACATACATACAAGAAAGCATACAAGAACTAGGAAATGCAGAGTAAGAAATACAGAGACGATCACATGAGCAGGTACCCACGATAAGGGCGATACTTACAATCCTGAAGCGGAGCAGAGACACAACAGCGAGGTGGTCCAATGCCAGCACTGGGTCCGCAGACAGACAGCAAGGGGTCTGGATAGGAATGGCGTACGCACCATGTGGTCTGAGGGACAAGCTTAAATACCTCAAAACGTACCCTGGGACTGGTGCTGTACTTGGTGGTTCTCACGGATTAAAACAAAGGCTTTAATGGGTTACTGAATGTCTTAGATGGGCCACTTTAGGAATCTGATTGTGTTATAGTGACACCTCAGGAAGAGTGGACAAAGGAGAAAGGGGGAGATCCGAGCGGGCTGAATGGATGTTCCAGCGGACAGGGCTTGTCCTGATGTCATCAGCTCTGGAATGAGGAGGTTTCTTTGAGATCCATTCTTTAAGTGCTTGGGATGGTCGGCACTTAGCTTCCTCTCCGGGGCGGCTCCTAAGATATGCAGAGCGGGGCGAGGTTCTCTCACTGCGGACGTGGTGTGTCCGCTTCGCCGAAATGGCTTCCCAAAGCAGGCTTCTTCTCTCGGTCTTCTGGCTGCCTAAGAACATGGTCGCCGGCTGGGCATGGTGGGGGCTGGCTAGCAGGCTGCCTGGTAGCGAGGGCAAGCTTGGGGACCGGCACGCAGGAGGCTCCAGGCGGGAACTGACCAGGGAGCTCTTGGCCAGGCTCGCTGGAGGTTTCCCCGGCAGGCGCCCGGCTGCTAACAGTGGCTTGGGCCCAGATGAGGCAGGCTTCCATGAAGGCAGGGGGAATAGCACGTACAACACAGTCCATAGCAGGGAATAGGCGCGGTCCGTGGCGGGTGGCAATGCAGGCACGGGGCACACTTGTAATAAAGTCCAAACACACACACTGGAAAGTCCAGATATAGGTCTAGGCAGGGCTGCCCAGGAAGAAAGTCCTTTGTGGAGTCATCCAGACAGGGAGTCAGGAAACTAACACAGTCTATTGCAGCAGCAAGGTAATTAACAAGCAGGCAGGAAACTGACACGAGTATCAGAGCACACACGTGCAGGGCAATCTTGGTGTAGCCGTGAAACAGCAATGCAGGAAACTGGCACAGTCCATGGCATGCCTTAAAGCAGGAGACGGAGCCTACTTGGCAACACCATCCCTCCGATTAGTTCCCTGCAAACCACGTTATACCAAATTGTACTCAGAAATTAGCCTTGGAGCTAAGTGATCCTGATTACATATGGGCACAAACAGCAATACCAACTTTAAAAAAGCCATGAACAGCCCAATCAGCTGTTCGTGAAAATGCTGTTCGTGAGGCCCCATTCTAAACAAACTCTAAACGAACAGGTGGTTGTTGCAAGCCTTGTTCATTGCTGTTCGTCAAGCCAGACAGTCTGGTACCTGCAATCAATTCCCTTGGAAACCGGAGGCAGGGACTGTCTGAACTCTGTCTGAACTCCTGCTGTTGCCTTGGAAACCCCAATCTAAGCCCAATTTAGCTTGATAGGCAGGTCTTCCTTTCAAGTGTGGAGCTCTGAATTTGTTACAAGGAAGCAAAGAGCAGGGGGGAAGGGGGCTCCCAGCTCTGGTTTTGCAGACAGTGGAAAGGGAGGGACATTTGTTGTTGGCATTTTGAGAGAGAGAAAGGGAGAGTGCATTGGAGCTTGAATTTTCTTTGTGTGTGGTGGGATAGGGATCTACCTCTTCAAGTTCTAGGGCTGCTGCCAGGCTCTGGGGCCAAGCTATTATTTATTACTGGTACCTTTCCTGCTGCCTGCTCAGGTAAGTTTTCTGGGAGTGGTGCAGTAGGGATCTACCCCTTCATCTTCCAGGGCTGCTGCCAGGCACTGGGGCCAAGCTATTATTTATTATTGGTACATTTTTAGCTGCCTGCTCAGGTAGGGTTTCAGGGAGTGATGTGGGAGGAATCTTGATGGCTGGAGGAGAGCCTGCTGGCCCCCACGAACAACAAACAATGAACATGTTTGTGAACAGGTCATGTTTGTCAATGTTCATTGTTCGTTGTTTGTGGATGGCAATGAACAATGAACACCATGTTTGGATTTTTTCTGTTTGTGCCCATGTCTAATCCTGATTAGCCTGAATGCAGTAGCTCCCGCCCCCAGCAACTGTTTATGCTCAGTTGTGACTAGGGATGCCAGCTCCCAGTTGGGAAATTCCTGGTGATTTGGGGGGGAGTAGAGGCTGGGGAGGGTGAGGCTTAGAGAAGGGAGAGACTTTAGTGATCTACAAGGCTATTGCTTCCACCCACCAAAGCAGCCATTTCCTCCAGGGGAACTGATCTATGTTGTCTGGAGATCATTTTTAATTCCAGGAGATTTCCAGGCCCCACTTGGAGGCTACCAAACCTAGTTGTAACCCTGGAAGCAGCCCTGAGGCAGGAGCTAAGTTTTTGGTCATCTCCATGGCTTCTCAGGCCATATCCTGCCCGAGATTGCATGAGAAAATCCATGTTCAATATCGTAACCGAGAAGGCTGCAGGAACAGAAAAGCTGTCTCACTGACGGGAAGATAGCCAGGCTCTCTTGGGAGACTGAACATTCCTTTGATCATAGTTCTATTCTTCGGCTTCCTAAGGGCTATCAAAAGTTGGTCTATGTTTAAAAACCAAAGTTTGCTAGGTAAAAATTTATCCAGAAATCTGTAACAATGCAGAGTTCTCTAAAAATGAATTATAAGGAGGGCTAGGACACCAGCCGTCTGGCCTTTGTTAATCAAGTAAATCAATTGAACCTTATCCAGCCTTTGTCCAGCTGGCCACCTTTCAGGGAAACTAATCACCTCAGGCTGACTTTTCTATACTTCCCCCATACTTTTATATCATGGCCATATTTAGAGTTCTGTCTTCCTTCCTCTGCTTTAAAATAGAAGGTTTCCAATAAGATTCAATGTTTCTAGCTTAGATTCAATTCCATTACCACAGAGATACCCCCCCTTCTCAATGCAACTGTGGTGGAGAGTGCCTTCAAGTCATAGCAAGAGGTGGCAAGAGGTGGTTGGCCATTGCCAGCCACTGCAACCCTGGTCTTATTTGGAGGTCTCCCATCCAATTACTAACCAAGCTGACCCTGCTTAGCTTCTGAGATCTGATGAGATCCGGCTCACCTGGGCTATCCAGGTCAGGGCTCTCAATGCAACTAAAGGCGCATAAAAACCACTTCTCAGCCCTCAAACTTTTGTAGCAGGTTTCTGGATCCTATCTGCTGCCCTAACCCCACAGTTGGTCTACTCCTGCTGAAATCATGGAGTCTGCTCTGAGCTTTGTGTGGGCTGAAACAGGCTCTTATTGCATTGGGTCGCTCCTTCTTCTTTCTGACTGGTATGCAGAAGAGGAAAGGGTTATCTTGCTCCCCATCTTATCTGGTGGTACTGGAGAGTGCCTAGCTCAGGCAACAGATTTTAAGATACTATTAATGGCCCTTCAGAAGTTCAATAAACCTCCTGCTAATACCAATTGCTTAGTTCGATATTAATTTATTAACACCATTTAGATTTGGTTCATCAGACATCAAAACATCTTGTCCCATCTTTGGTAACTTTCAAACAACACTGCACCAAGCAATATTGATCATATTCTGCGTGCAATTGTATCAAAACTGTGTATTGTATTTCAGTAGCATATAGGGAGGAGCAGTAACATAAAGAAGGAGGAATTCCAGTGGTCTAATTTTGGAATGAATTGAGAAATTCTCTTCATTTCATCAGAACTGAAGAAAAGTGGAAGGCAATTCTGGAGATTCTAGAATGATAAAAGAACGTAACAAGGGATATTGATTCCTACCAATTGCAGTGACCAATATATATTGTTAACAATTATATAATGGAAATGAAACCAATTTCTCTGTAATCGTCGAAAACGGGGTTGCAGTCGTTCTTTTTCTTTTCACCCAGTTATTAAACAAGCACAGCTCTGTGAACGTTCTACAAGATTTCAGGACAAATGAATTTCTGTTTAAAAACAATGTAGGAACACTAATTCAAGGTTACTTAAGAAAAGTACAGTACAGTGTTTGAAAGTGTCTAAGAAAACAATAGGAATTCATTCTCATACGTAAAGAAATCATGTATCATGGAAAAAAAGCCTATTTTGAGGAGCACTGGTTGGTAAGAACTCTGTGGGAAGCAAAGAGAGATAATGCAGCTATTGTATAGAAAGTCTGAATAGTGATTAATGAAGGGTGCCCACAAGAGTATTTCAGTTCCTGCCACATTTCTTGTTCCATTTTCTGAAGGAAATAAAAGCATGCCAGGCTACATCAGGTCAGGTTCTCCTAATACTATTAAAGAAGTACAAATCAAAAAGTATATAAGTTACATTTTTCAAAGTTTCAGGGTTATAGGTTCTCTTCTGTTCCAATGCAGAGGTTCACTTTTAGTGGGGCATATACGTGGTGCCAACAGGGGGACTGCACGGACTTGCACCCTGACTAGTTTAATTAGATAGACTATCACAACTTCCTTTAAGAAATTTTAACCAACATTTAACAATTTTATTTATTTAAATATATTGTTCAGTTTCCTAGATATGCTTAGACATGTAATCAGTGTATTTGTTATATATTATTGTATTTGCTGACTCAAATTCTGATCCTAGATTGTAATAATAAACTTGAACTTGAACTTGAAGTACAAATCAAAAAGTATATGTTACATTTTTCAAAGTTTCAAGGTATGTTCAGGGTTGTAGGTTCTCTTCTGTTCCAACACAGAGGTTCACTTTTAGTGGGGCATTTCCTCTTTCCCTTCTGTGAAAGCTCTGATAGCATTTCCCCTTTTCCTGCTTCTTTCTCTCTTCCCCACCCATCCACCTACCTTTTATCTACCCTCATCTTCAGCTATATTTATTATTTCTTTATTTCATTTATACCCCACCTTTCTCCACTATGGAGAAACAAAGAAGCATACATCATTCTTCTCCTTTCCTTTTATTCTCACAATAACGCTGTGAGGTAAGTTAGGCTGAGAATGTGTAAGTGGCGCAAGGTCACCAATTGGTTTCAATGGCAGAGTGGGGATTCAAACCTGGGTCTACCAGATCCTAGCCTTAAACTCTAACCCTTGAACCACACTGGCTTTTGTGGGGTGGCTGTTAATGAACAGTAGCAAGCAAACAATCCTGGGTGAGTTAAGCACGTCACAGGTAGAGATGGGCACGAACCGAAACACGAACCAAAATTAAGCACGAACCAGGCCGGTTCGTGGTTCGTGAACCACGGTTCATCAGATCCCATTTCTGACAAACAACCACAAACTTTTAGGCTGGTTCATTTGGTTTGTTTTTTGGTTTGTCACTGCAGATAGCCTGGTGCCGATCAATCAGTTTCCTAGGCAACAGAGGATGGGCTTCCTGCAGACCTTCTGCTGACCCGGAAGTGATGATTTTCTGACCTGGATGTGACATTTTTATGAACCAAACGAAACAGTTCATGAACCAGGGGCAGGTTCGTGAAAGTTCATGGCTCGTGGTTCATGAAATTTGATGAACCACAAACCACATGGTTCAGTTTTTTACCGGTTCATACCCATCTCTAGTCGCAGGATAGCAAGTCACCTGGTGGCTGCTTCTGGCCCTGGCCATGATGAGTCTTCCCTCAAATGCCAAAACAGTCCTGGAAAGCACCTTGCCCTCTCCCTCTGCCCTTTACTGTCAGAAACTAAGCCCTGAAGTCTGGCAATACTGTATGGTTGCTTAGCAATGACTACTGAAGATATTCATTTCCTAACACTACAGGCACCACTTCTATTATTTGGGGGGCTGCACTGCCAATACTTTTTTTTTTTTTTTAAGATTTCAGATTTTTCTGCACACCTGGGGCATTTTTTCAAGTTGGTCTGTTCACACCTCCAACCTTCTGATTTAAGAATCTGCAGATTTGGCCATGTTAAGAATTACATATCTTGATGATATATATGTACTGTAGAGAGAATTATAACTTTCTCTGCAGGTTTTCCTGCCTTGCTTTATATTGTTGGCTTAGATATCAAGGCCCATGCAGAATTCTCACTAATAGTGTTTTTGTAGCCAGAACTGTTTTCTTTTTTTTAATTTTGCACTAATAAAATAATTTATTTTTTTAAAAAAATATGCTTTGGACAGGTTTGCTCATTCAGCCCTTTTGGAGAGGAAATTATTAGCCATATTAATTTTGTGTTAGAAAACTCATTTGTTTTTGAGGAAATTAATGTACTGATAAACAACTTGCCTGTTTTTTGGAATCTAACTAATGGTAAACACAAATGGACCTTCCATTTCCTTATAGTTGCTAAAAGACCTATACTTCAGTACTGGAAAGCTAAAAGTCTACTTCCTGTAAATCACTGGATTATAAATTTATCAACATTTGAATATATCGCATATACAAGGCAATTGCGTATGGACTTCTTTGGAAATATTTTATATATACCTATGTACAGATTTGCTAATAGTGTTTTTGTAGCCAGAACTTTTTTCTTTGTTTGCTTTTTATTTTTTTCTGTTTTGCACTAATAATATATATATATTTTTAAAAGACCTATGCAGAATTCCAAATGACCCGTAGTGTATCATTTTCCTGTGTGCTCAGCTGTGTGTGAAGTTAGCTCTGCAGTAGGTGAGGTGTGTATTCAAGTCCTGCCTCTTATTTAGTGTGGCTTTACTACTGTCTGGCTTATTGTTGGCCAAAAGGTGAGTTTTTCCTTATTCTTATCTTCCTCTTGATGACATAAAAATCACTTACTTCCATTTCTCACATGAGTGATCCCACTCATCATTAATTATGGGAGAGATACCAGGAATGCCTTCTGTGAATATTTTATTAAGTATTCTCCTGCTGTTCTCCTAACATTGGTAATCTTTTCATCTTGCAAAAAACTGCTCCTCGGGCATTGTTCCCCTCCCTGGAGGTCAGCTTTTCAGGTGATAGGACTGCAGTGGTCATGTGTCCTTGCTTTCCTTTGTCTTTACTTACCCAAAGGGAACGTGGTTTCAGAACAGCATTCAAGCTCACATCTGCAGAGCTCCCAGGTATGGGATAGTTACATCATTCCTACTGGGCTTGCCATGGGCCTTCCTCCTAAAGCGAGTACAGCGTTTCCTTGGTTCCTCCCCTTCTTCTATGCTGATGACATCAGGAAAGGTGTGTCAACCTCAAAATGTATTGGTTGACTCCTTTCACATAATGTTGATACAGGGACACTGATGAAATGTAACTTGTGTTGCTATGAACTCCAGTGCAATTCCTATGCTCTCAGTTATATTTTTGAGGCCATTTATTTGCTGTATGGGAAGAGCACAGGCCACTCATTAGCTACTTTGGTGTCACATCAGCACTGGCGATATGCCAGCATCTGAGGTTTAGGATTGAGCAATGAGCATAAACATTTATGTTGACAAAAGGTGGTGGTGGTGGGGTGATATTTCTGAAATGGTGTTAGAGAGCGATTGAAGAAGAACATCATGAAATTTAAACAGCTTTGCATTTTAGAGGATAAGCTTCCAGACAAGGATGCACTGCTTTTCTACTGGAGCATATCTGAAAGTCAATGGAGTATGCTCGATCAGTCTTCAGTTTTAGAAACAAGGGGTACAATCCACCAAGAACATCTTAAGTCTAATTAAAATCAAGGAATAACATCAATATTCTCTTCTCTTCTCTACTTCCTTTTGTTTCCAGTGAGATGTGCATAAGAGATATTTCTCATGATAGCAGTCAGACCCCCTCCCCACACTGTAAAGGCAGTTTCTGGATACAGAATATCATAAACCCTTTGTCATAAGTCCTAGGCACTGCTGGACCCAAGGTAAAGTGGATACCAGCTGGCCTGGAGACTGGGAAGTTTCCAAGCCATGAATCAGAGAGGGGAGTGACTAATTGACTAGAGATGGGCACAAACTGAAATACGAACAAAAATTCAGCACGAACCATGTCGGTTCGTGGTTCATGAACCAGCAGTTCATCAGATCCCATTTCTGACAAACCATCATGAACTTTAGGCTGGTTCGTTTGGTTTGTTTTTTGGTTCATCACTACAGACAGCCTGGCACTGATCAATCAGTTTCCTAGGCAACAGGGGATGGACTTCCTGCAGACCTTCTGCTGACCCGGAAGTGGCCTTCTGCTGGCCTGGAAGTGACCTTCTGCTGATCCAGAAGTGGTGATTTGCTGGCCCAGAAGACACATTTTCATGAACCAAAATGAACCAATTTGTGAACCGGGGCAGGTTCATGAAAGTTCGTGGTTCGTGGTTCGTGAAATGTGATGAACCACGAACCACACAGTTTGTTTTTTCCCAGTTCGTGCCCATCTCTATTGATAACCCTCCATGCTCCAGAGAGCAGCAGAGATAAAGAGGCTTCTTAAGAATACTCTCTGCCTAGTTCCTTCAATGCCTTCTACTACCTTCCCTCTCCCACTTACATAATCAAAGGTATTCAGCACAACCGATAGCCTTCTCATCTAGTACCTACCAGGTCATCAAGCAATATTTTTTACCTATAAACCATCCCAGATAGTCATATCAAACTCTTCTCAAGTTATAGTCATACCTTCAGACAAGCCATCAAGCTATTGTTTTGGGGAATAAGATGTCAGTATTGCCCCAGGGAACATTTTGCCCAATAACTGGGCTTCCCAGCCATGTGCTTAGTGTGTGTGTTCTGGGATCCATCCACTCACCCCCAAACATGTTTGGGCTTCCTCTCTTCTCCTTGACGTGAAATAGTGGTCATTCTGGCCGCTTCCTCTGCAGACCTCCTCCTCTCTGAGACTGGTAATTATCACCCTTCCCCCCAAGCTACTTTCCCATTTCCTCACTGTTTTCCTAGTTAGATCTATATGTATGCTGTGTGATTTTCTGTATGCTTGTCTTTGATTTCTCTGTTAATAAAAAACCCTTCCTGTTGAACATGCGCCTGCTTATTTGAAATTCTCTAAGGGAATAATCCCTGTAGATATAGGTGCAGAATCCAGTTACCCCCTCTTGCTGCCTCCTTAATGCTAATTCCTCCAACCGATTAAAGCAACTTCCTGTTTGGGTAACACCTGTAAATCTTATAGCTTCTTCGACAATAAATATTCTTTTCCTATTATTATTGTGAGGTATGTTCTATATTTGTTTTTCAGATGCAATAGACCGCATAAATCTCATCAGGATTTTAATCTATGCAGTACTTTTCAAAGTGCCATGATGGTATACCAGTGGTGGAAATGGTTCACATCTGGCCTTCTACTACCCCATATAGAATCCAAACACACTAAATGAAAAAGGTCGTGGTGCACACATGTGCACATACATCTTGACATGTTCACACAACTTACACTGTTCTTGGCAATATCTGTCTCATGCTGCACTTCTCATCAGAGTGACATTTTTAAAAGCCAGTGTCTGTAATCTAGGTAGCTATGTGATGACCATATCTAATAACATTGACCACCTCTCTTGATGTGTAACAGGGACTGATTTACTACAAGGTCATCTATAGACTGCCTGTCTCATTTGATAACTGGACTTCCATGACCAGCAGCTTCAAGAACATAGGCACCTAAGATATTCCCTCCTCCTCTTTCCCTCCTTTTTGTCCTTAAACAGCAGGAATGGCACCAGAGGCATTTTAAAATTTAAAAAATAACTAACTAGTTTATTTTAGAGGTGAAATCAGGGGTTGAAAATTTCAGAGGCAAGTCAACATATATACATCTCTGAGGTAAAATCTGTACATGCACAGACTTTAGTTCTTATGCCCTTCACAGATACTTAAATTCTGATGTTTAGAGGCTTTTGTTCCAATTTTATCCCCAAACACTTTGGTACACTTTCTTTTAGATTCTCGGTCTCTTTTGGGTTTAAGAATGCTGGTACTCACTTTCTAGTACCCCATACCCCCTCTCTTCAAACACCAGTGCTTTCATTCATTTTTTCCTTCATTTTTTAACTGAACCTGAATTGCTTTCCATCAGTTGTTCTGAAAGTTTGAAGGTTTCCACAGGCAGTTTCCAACCACACCTGGCCAGGGATCTTGAGTCACCACTCTTCAGAGCTACTTTCCTGTTTACCTGGGTAGGGAAAGTCTCCTTTCCTTAGAAGATCTATCCTCTTTCTGGAGCCCATTTGGGAATCTGTACCTACTTCCCAAACTTCCTTGCTGACTTTTCCCCAGTTCTCCTGTCAGTGTTAAATTGCTTTCAGTTAGGAAATTCCAGACTGAATCTTTTCTCTCCACTCAGCAACTAAAAATTGCAGTTCACTCTGTCCACACTCTCAGTCATCAACCAGTCATCTCACTCCCTCATCCCTCTCTTTCACTCCCACTCTTCATCTCTACCACACCAAGCATTTAAGACACACACACACACATTTGAAATCATTACAGAAGGGTTTTAGACGCTGCTGAAAGTAGGCAGAAGAGATATGTGTTGGTTGATTACAACCCTGTTCTGTTACATTGAAACATTCCCTGTTTAACCCCAGGAAATTTGTGAGTTTTAAACCAGTCACTCCTATGTTCCATCTTGTAAATAAAGTTTATTTTTGTTTTGTTTAACCCTGGTTGAATTAAAGTCATTGGCTGAGGGAAAATATCACACACAGAGGCCTCAAATTGCTAAACTGGAGGCTAGACAGGTGGCATGTGGTAACCAAACCTTACTTACCTGAGAAGCCCCAAACCTGTGAAGGGAGTCTTGTGGTGCATGGCAGGATGTGTTGAAAGGACAGATCCACTGTACATGGCTTGGGCCCTATGATCTGTTTGTTTCCAACAATGAAAAAAAATACTTCCATTAATACAGAAGGAGGATTTTTGCTAAGTGCCCCTGCTGATTGCAGTACCCTCCTTTCCACCTAGGCTTTTGATGAAGGTCCCTAACCATAGGCCCTAAAGACAGAATGGGGCAGGGGGGAGGGCTTAATTGGATATGAGGGCTGGGGGGGGGAATCCCTCAATGAGATCAACTGTGTGCATTTTTCTTGTAGGATTCAAGCCTATGTCACATATGGTTCCATCACTGCACCTGACAGCCCCTGGATGAACCCGGCACCGGGTCTGTCAAACTGACAGCTCCCGTTCTCCTGCCACTTGGAGGACAGGAGAACAGGGCTTTCAGTTTCACATGCCCCACACTGCCTTCACCCCATCGGATGAAGCCTGTGGGAGTGTTTTGGAACTGACAGACTTCTCCTGACACTTCAGGGAGACAGAAGAAGGGAGCTGTCAGTTTTAAACACCCTGCACTGGCTTCATAAGCTGGCACAGGGCATTTGAATTCCACGAACTACAAACCACAAACCGATTTGTGAACTGGTACAAGTTCGTGGATTTTGTGGTTTGTAGTTTGTGGAACAGCGACAAACCATGAATCAGGTAGTTTGGGGTTTTTTTTTAGTTAGTGCCCATGTCTAGTTTCAAATTCCTTGATGTGAGTTGTTAAATGTACAGGCATCATTTTAGTCCTGATACAAACCAAAAGAGGAGACAAACTGTTCCTGATACCAAGATGTGGTACCAAGACAAAATGAAAGTATCTGGCAACATCTCCCCTTATAATGTAAGATGCAGTCTCATCCACGAAAAGATGAACATACAGCTCAATGGGTAAGTCAGATTGTGGGTCAAGACCAAAATGAACTGGGAAATCTTTTAAAAAATCAAGTGTTCTCAGTCAGTAAATGTATATTCTTTGTATACTTGATGTGCCAGGCACATTTCAGGTCACCAACATTATAGCAGATTATGACTCACCATTCACAGAATTTCCCTAACTGAACAACTTGGCCGATAGTTTGATCCATTGTGTCAACCTCCATAGGGGACCTGGAGATCTCTTGGAATTACAACTGATCTCCAGACTACAGAGATCAACTCCCCTGGAGAAAATGGCTGTTTTTCCAGGGTGGACTCTTCAGTATTATAGCCTGCTGAAGTCCCTCCCCCCCCTTCACCCCCAAGATCTATCCCCAAATCTCCAGGAATTTCCCAACCTGGAATTGGCAGCCATATTTAGATCCAAGGCCAGAACAGTCATGAGGTGTAGCTTTGACTGGGCTGTTTCAGATGCAGGTGTGTGATGTCACATTTCCTTGCATAAACAGAGTTAGCATTTCAGTGAACCTTTTTTCTTGAATGTGAAATTTGTGTGTGTATTACAGGGTTTTATGGAAGCACATGAACACCCCGTAGTAAAGCTGGATCCAGCCAACATTTTTATTGAGCTTCGCCTGATTCCCTTACTAAACCCCTGGTCCTACATTGCTCTTGTCTACACAGGTCACATGACCCCACACACCCTTTGTGATGGTCAGAGGGGACCCATTCCTCTCACTTTCACCCATGTGAAAGCTGGTTGGATCCAGTTCTCAGTCATCCTGAAGGAATTAGACAAAAGGAGTTAGACAAAATCTACTCGATGTGGCTATTCATATTGTGTTAGGGCTCCAGAATATCTCTGTGCTTGTTTAAATACTTTTTATATGTGCTTCCACCTGTGATACAATATGTAAGCAGGCCATTTAAAAGCTCTGACTACATTCTAAACTGGAGAAATGTAAGTGCCATTGAAAAAGCATATTGTCAGCTCCCTGAATAATTATAAACCTCCAGCTTTCTACGTGAGATGGAATTTTTGATCACATTTTTGCCTCTAAAACCCATTTCAAATCAGCAAACATTGTATTGGCTCTCTTACGAGCTATTACAAAGGGGCAAGTTAGCTGGGGTGTGAAGTTGTATGTTCAGCAGAAGGCTCAGTGATTACTATTATAATACGCTAATTTGACTTATTACAAAAAATAATACAACAAAGATGAGATTAATACAGGAGGAATAAATGCCTGTCCACATTTGTTCCTCCTGTATTATCAATGAGAATTATCAGCGTTATATTTTTTTGTTCCCCTTCAGCCACGGAGTGTCTCAAAAACCGAAATGAATAACAGAATTCTATTAGCATGAATATTAGGATTTTTTCCAGTTGGGTGCATTTGAAGAATGGTATCCATTGCATTGCAGAGTCATTTGGATTTCTTTCTAAATAAGCTAGGTGATATTAATGAGTAATGCTTCTCTGTGCCGGGATGGTTTCTTTAGGCTACAGAACCAAGTTGGAAGCTGCATTATCAAATAAAGATTTCTTAGGGTAGCTTTGTGTAACCTTATCCAACTAATTCCGCAGGATTTATTTATGAAAGATGTGGGTGGATGTGTTTATGCATAGATTTGTAGCCAAAGTACAATTTATGAGATGCTGCCCTTTATATTGGTACTGTATACAAATAGCTGTTCATCTCTAGTGGCCACAGTTCAATTAAATTCTACTTCACTCTAGAGTATCAGATTTCAGGGTAATGTGAAATAAAACAGCCTCTGCTAACCCCTAAGCTGGTTCCATCTTGGGAATCCCTTCACCGCATTGCCCTTTTCTGGGAAAATGGCAATATCAGCAAATTAGAATTCATTCCAAAGATTCTATCTTTACTCTCTCAAGAACATCAAGTCAGAGAGAGGTATGTTGTGCACAACATTATCTACATTCTGCCAAGGCCTTCTACTTCAGTCAGAATATATCAAGTGGAACCTGGTAGCTGTTGGGTTGGAAACTGGAGGGACCTTAACCAGAAAATGTGGAGCAAGCCTTTACAGAAGTAGATAGTTGGCAAGATTAACATGTAACAGAGTGTCTCTGGTTAACAGAAAGTGAAGCGGATACATCTTTTGAGTCCTTTGACAGGAAAGGAGGGCCACTAATGCCATGCCAGGTGTGGTACAAGAAGAGTAAGAAACCTTGCAACAGAGCAGGAGACACAATTGGAAGAAAAGACTTTTGTAGCTTCTTGGCAGGATCAAAGCGTGAAGCATCTGCTTATCAAGAACCTTTGAGGAGCTGCAGCCAGTGCTGTAAAACATACCATTGAGTGATAAAACTGTGTCCTTCAAAGACGTTGAGACATTGCCTTTCATCCCTTAGCCATCCTTGCTGTCCTGCATGCTTTTGCTTTTCTCTTACAGCACATTGCCAGTACACTGATGAATGTCTCTCACCCCCTTTTTGCTGCTGTTCTCCTTTTTTTTCAACAGAAGGTCCATGGGGAGAAAGGAAGCAACACTGAAATGAAGCACATCGCCAGCTGGTGTAACTGTGACCAAGCGATGTTAACTCTGCTTAACGAAGAGGCACCAATTAAAGGTAGTATGGCCGTGGTTGTTCCCACCATGAAGCTCTCTTTCTCTTAGGGCAGATTATGTTAAAGTGTATGCATTAAAGATGACAGTTTAATCAAAACCAGCCTCATATAAAAGTTGCTTCTAATCACAGCTTTAGGGCAATAACAGTATGAACTAGCTTTTTTATTAAGATGGAAGGAAGGTTAATTGTCTGTTAATTCTAATTAATTTCACATTAGCAATGCCCATGACCACTGGGGTCAGAGGTATTTTTATGTTTGGAAACTCTGGCTTACTTTTCACTGCAAAGACTTTTCGGTGCAAAGGGGTACAGTTTCTAAAATGGATACTGTGGGAACCTGTTCCCCTCAGAGTAGCCAATCACTTTTTATTGGGCCCTTCTGTCAACCATAAACACCTTTGTAAGGAAGCATCTGAGACATTTCTGTCAGAATGAATGCTCAGCAGGATGAGGGCTAACTCAAAGCCAAATCTAACATTTGTCACAGCCAGGGCTTTTTTTCAGCTAGAACACAGTAGAATGGAGTTCCAGAACCTCTTGAAAATGGTCACATGAAGGTATGTTGTGTGTATGCTGTGTTTTAACAACCCTTGTAGTGCAAAATCTTACCATTCCTTGGACCCTGTTATCCCCCCTCTTTCTTTTGTACCCCTCTTTGTTTTGAAAAAAAAAATAAGAAAATGAAAATGGTCACATGGCTGGTGGCCCCATCCCCTGATCTCCAGATAGAGGGGAGTTTAAATTGCCCTCCATGCTACTGGAGCGGCACGGAGGGCAATCTAAACTCCCCTCTATCTGGAGATCAGGGGGCGGTGCCACCAGCAATGTGACCATTTTCTCCTAGGGCAACCCACTGAATTCCACCACCTTTTTTCCCAGAAAAAAAGCCCTGGTCACAGCTACATGGGAGCAGGTTCATTGTGACTGTTTCCCACTTAATTCAAGCAAAAGTCAATCAAACTCACACAAAATATGAGATGGTAGGGTACTGAATTGCACCCAGGTGCTTTTCCAAGAGAGTGGTAGTGGGGGCACTTATTCCATGCCTCATGCATGAAAGATACATCAAATTGAGAAACAAAGGGTTTGAAATGATGGGTTTTTTTCCCTACTCAGGCAGTAATAGTGGTTCTGAAGATGGCACCCAGAACCAAGAGTAATTTCAGTACTTTGGGTCTGCCTCACTTCCTGTTTATTGGGCCATTGACTTCAGGCAAGGGATCTGTTCTTATTGAATGACCTGAAAACTTAACCAGTGATCCCAGCTGTGATGTCTGTGAGTCAGTGTCCAAGTGGGCCCTGAAGTTCTCCCAGAACTTCCAGATTACAAAGATCAGCTCCCCAGGAGGAAATGGTAGCTTTAGAGGATGGACTCTTTGCAATGATATCCATACTGAGCTCCCCGCTCCACAAACTCTGCTCACCCCAAGCATCAACCCCAAATCTCCAGGAACTTCCCAAGAGAGAGCTGGCAATCCTATGTCTGCCATGATGTAGTGGCTTCCAGGCTCCAAGTGTTAATCAGTTCAAGGTCAGCATTCCAGAAGCCAGCCACGGCAGATCCGGCAACTTGGCAGCTATCACACACCTTGCATCCACACCCTGACAACCTCTCTTTGCTAGCTTTATAGCCACATGCCTAAGGGCCGTGCTTACAGCCACCTGCTCAGGAGCAATCCTGCAACTACTCATCTCCATCATGAGCAAGCAGCTGGCATTGGGCCAGGAGGCATGAACTTTGCCATCTTGCCTGCAGCTCTGTTCTCAGCCTCTGCCTGCAGTGCTCTAAGGGTGTAGATGATGCTAGAGGGCTGGGAATGGCCAACTGAGTTTCACCTGCTGAATCAGGGCTGGAAGGTCTCAGTAGCTCTGCATCAGCTGTTGGTTGTGAATCCTGACAAGCCTGCAACTCATGTTCCTTCTGTTAAATCAGGGCTGGCTACAAAGGGCTCCTCACCTCCTGGAGTCATTGCTATCCCTGAGCCCTGGATGATTCATGATACCATATGGCACCTGCTTCTTTCTTCTCCAAAGCAAAGAGCCAATCTTGGCTTTTCTCTGCCTTGTTAGTGCAGGAGATGCTGCATAAAAGCCCAGGAGGTGGCACCTTTATGTCTATAAGGAGCAGCTCTATCAGAGGAGGATGCTTGAGTTGGAACCCTTGTGATTGGCCCCAGTTCCCAAGGCAGACATTTTGTGATGAGTTCACCTGTGTGACAGCTTTTTTGTAGTGGCACCTACCACCAGTCCTCAGTGTTTCAAAAGTGTCTGCAGGCTCACCAAGGTTGGGGACCCCTCATAGGAACCTATTAACTCCTTTCCTCCTCTCACCCGCGGCAAACGAATATCAGAGGCTGGTGTAATGGAACCATCACCACAACCAGTATGTTCAAGGAATACTTAGCAGCCCAGTTCAAGTTCCTCATAGGCAGGTTGTGATTACTTTTCCAGATCTAAAAAGCCCAGTAAACAATGGGTGAATCTCATTAGCAGACAGAAGAATGCACAGATGTATATTTTGTATATGTATATTTAATAGCAATTTATACTTAGTAGATGCATATTCAATAGTACTTTTATCTTTCATTTTTTGAAGCATAATATTTTAACATACTGAGGTCAGCTGAAAATATTATGTCCATATTTATTATTTTTCAACTAAGAAAAAATAGGGCGTAATGGGATGGAGGCCTCAAAAGAACCTTAAACCACAAAACCACTTAGAGAAAGAAAGAAAGATTCTCTGCATGAAGTAAACTGGCGTATTGGGGACAAAGATTTAGTGAACTGTGTTTACCCTGATATGCTAGTTTAAAACATGCAGGTAGTATTTTGTCACCTATGTGCTATGTCAGACTGCGTTGAGGCTAATAATCACACCAGACACTTGCATAGATTAGAAATGGCCACAACTTTATTGATTACAGCTGGATGGAGCATTGGCCTGGCATCTGGGCACAGATCCCCATTGGCATTATAGGCCTGGCTGCCGACCGATGTATCACCCGCCAGCCTCCTGCTGGCACCTCGGCACATGATGTTCCATCGCCAGCCCTGCCTGGTGACCGTTGCTTCCAGATATGTCGGGGTGAGCAGTCCCAAAGGCCCACTCACCATGTTGGGATCTGGCCCAATGCCTCAAAAACCGCCAACCCATAAAGTTGTGACAGTGCCCCCCCAATAGTCCTTAATCAACGGAGGGTGGGAGAGTGACTAGCTGCTCCTGCGGATGCTCGAGTGTAAATGGTGTTGACCATATGGCTGGACCAGTGCAGGATGGACGCTCCTCCTCCTCCAACTTGTCCTGCCTCCACTCCATCCTGCCCCAGATGCCAACCCAGCTTGCCAGTAAGTCGGCAGCTTCCTTTTCATACAGGGAAGTATTGAAAAAGCAATGCCTTCCACTAGTAGTCTGAAGTGGAACAGTCCAGAAATTCACAGTATTTATTCCATTGCATAGATTTTTTCTTACATTTGCATACAAGTAACAGACATGTCTAGTAAAAAATGGTGTATAATGTTTTTAGGGGTTCATCATACATTCAAGGCCACCTTCCTTTTGAGTAAATATGGTATCACCTTGTTCTTCACAATGGGTTACATCATATCACTTTGCTCAGCCAATGACAACGCATTCCTCTAACACAGAAGAAAGCTCTTTGTGTTGCAGAACATGTTGCTCCTAAGCTTGCTCTGGGATAAAAATGTGATGGATAGCATGATTGAGTTTGAGGACAGCAAGGTGTAAGGCCAGTGATTCTGTCTATATGACTAATACAGAAAGCAATGCCTTCCATCTCACTTGTCCTCTTTTGCGTACAGTAATGTCACCATCACATAGCCCAATCTGAACCCAGATTGCACAGCTCAATGATGGAACCATTGCATGGCTCCATGAACTGCATGTTAACGAACCACGAATCGGCACAGTCCAGGAGTTTTTTTGGGTCATAATTCGATTTGTGCCCACCTCTAGCTGTAACAAGCAAAAATGCTTCTTTTAAAAAGTAGAAAAAATTCCCAATAAATAAAAAGGAATACAGGTTCTGGCAAAATAAATGTAAGTTGACAATGAATGAAATCCTGCGCTCAGGTCATAGTTGATGTATAGAGACCCCTGGTGGGGTTTTCATGGCAAGAGGCTAACAGAGGTGGTTTGCCATTTCCTGTCTCTGTACTCCTGGCCTTCATTGGAGGACTCCCATTCAATTACTAACCAAGGCCGACCTTGCTTAGCTTCTGAGATCTGACAAGATCAGGCTCTCCTGGGATATCCAAGTCAATTGACAATAAGGTAAGCAAAAATAAAATTTGAGGAGTAATTGGCCAAAAACATTAAGACAAACAATAAGTATTTCTTTAAATATATCATGAGCAGGAAACTAGCTAGGGAGGTGGTTGGCCCTTCAAATGACAAAGGAATTAAAGTATTGCTTAATAAAGATAGGGAGATGGCAGAGACTCTGAATGATTTTTCAGCATCTGTTTTCACTGTGTAACATGTGTAACATGTGGGTGGGGCATATGCCCACACTGGAGCCAATGTTTTTGGAAAGGGTGTCTGAAGAGCTGAGGCAAATTGAGGTGACAAGAGATGAAGTTCTAGGACTACTAGGCAATAATCAGGGACAGAAGAAGACCAGAGAGAGAGAGAGAGAGAGAGAGAGAGAGAGAGAAACCATTCTCTCTCTCTCTCTCTCTCTCTCTCTCACACACACACACACACACACACACACACTAAAAGTCATTGGGTCACAAAAATGTCCATGTTTTCTGCATACTGTCCTCTAATTTTTTGGTTGTACCTGAAATGGCAAAAGGGAACTTATTCCCAACTGTGTGATGTGCTTTCAGCATCTGAGCACTTGAGTGAATACACTGATTAATGTTGCTGCTTAAGCAAAGGTTAATTCATTATGATAAAGACAAATTGGATGCTCCC